>NC_141699.1:967777158-968377158 GCF_964263255.1 Lissotriton vulgaris | reverse complement strand
TTGAGCACCATTGGTCACTTTTCTGGGAGCAGCTCCATTTGTGTTTAACATGTCACTGACCATGTCATGAGTGAAATGTGAGGTCATAAGCAGTGCATTGCCTGGGCAAAAGTTATAGTTAGCTCAGGTAACTATAACTGCTGAATATCTATGGTTTTGTATGAATGAAGTGTGAGCCTAACTTTAACATCCCTGTAACCTTTGTTATTTAAGTGAATTTCTATTGTTTTTTAACTACTAGGCGTGTTTACAGAGTGGCGGAGGAAGGGGCGGGGTCTCAACCAGCTCTCTGCTGTGTGGGACTTACTGGAAGTAACAGGAGGGGTTCTTGGCCCCCAAGATCCTCAGCATCCAAGATGACTTCTTCCCCCAACCAGTAGTGTGCCTGGAGGCACATTTGCAGAGTGGTGGTGAAAGCGGGTGGGGCCTCCAATCAGCTCTCAGCAATTTCACTGTATGGGACTTACTAGAGGTAACAGGAGGGGTACTTGACCACCAATGGCCCTCAGCATCCTTGGGAATTCATCCCCCTACCAGTAGTGCACCAGGAGGCGTGTTTGCAGAGTATTGGACAAAAGGGAGAGTGGTCTCTGATGACCTCTCAGCAATCCCGCTGTGTGGGACTTACTGGAGGCCACCAAAGAGATTGTTGGCCCCGAGGACCCACAACAGTCAAGGGGACTTCATCTTCAAACTAGTTGTGTGACAGGAGGTCCCCTCTGCAGAGTGGTTTACAAAGGGGGTTGGACCTCCGATGACTTCCCCGGGGGCTGACCTTTTTTATTTTTTCTAATTATCAGGAGAGGGGGCGGCGTGGCCCCACTTCCTAAGGCTGATCTCGGCCCCTTGGATCCCATCCCTGCAGCAATTCCTTTTTGCAATGGGGCCACATGACCCACCTCCCCCCTCGATTTTAGCCCCGGTGCACCCATTCCCCTGGATCAGGCCTTTTTGCAATGGGGAGGAGGCCATGTGGGCCACTCTCCCAGGTTCTTTTTGGCCCTGGGCCCCCATCCACCGAGGTCTGTCCATTTACAAATGGGAAGGGGACTGAGCAACCCCCCTCCTTGGCCGATTTTCTCCCCAGGACCCCATCCCCCGTGGCCTGTCCATTTATTCTCGATGCCCTCAGGGCTCCCAGTTTGTATTGGGACTGCAGGGGGAAGTTGAAGGCCCCTTTGGTCCCTCCCAGCTCCCCGCCTCCTCCAGGAGCATGCATTGCTTTCAGACACAGGGAGCTCCTAACATGCAGCTCCATGTGTCTGAAAGCAATTAATCTTTTTCCCTGCTTAACACCGAGCAGGGAAACAGAGGAATGCTCTGCTTCCAGGAAGCGAGAGCATTTCTGAGCTCTCGCTTGCTGGAAGTAAAGTGTTTGCTGTGGCTTGGAGGAAGCGTTGAAGTTCTTACCAAGCCACAGCAAACAGCTATGCCTTGGGGGTGGTCACCCTAGGACATAGCAGGAGCTGGCCCTGGGAGGTAGTGATCCCAAGTGCCATCTATGGCTCCTGGAGGGGTGCTGTTTGCCCCCCTCCTTTGTTGTATTAGGGCCTGCCCTGGGGAGATGGCGGGCCCCGGTGTGGAGAACATCTCGAGAGGGAGGCCATGCAACCTCTCTCCCATTTTTAAAATAGAAATTGGCCCCAGGGAGGTGGTGTCCCCAGGGCCTGAGGGGTCCATAATGTTCCCCCATTACAAATGTAATAGCCCCAGGTAGGTGGTGGTCCCCGGGGATGGAGGGTCCACAAGGTCCCTAATTTGTTTTGTATTAGCCTTGGGGATGTGTCGGTCCCAGGGCTGCGGTGAAAGCTGTACATACCCCCTCCCTTACTTTTAACAATAGCCCCAGGGAGGTGGTGATCCCCTGGCACTGGGTGCCCACAAGTCTCCCCATTGCTTATCTATAAGCCCTGGTAAAGTAGTGGTCCCCGGGGAACATTGGGGTCTGCAAGACCCCACTGTTTTATATTACACTAGCCTCAGGGAGGTGGCAGTCCTTTGGACATGGGGGTTTGTGAGACTCTCCATTTGTTTAAAATAGAAGTGGCTACATGCTCCCAGAACCTTACCCCCTGGGGCATAAATAGAGAGACGCAGGAGCTGCTGCTCCTTCACGACTCCTGCAAAAACTTTCTTTAAAAATTTTTTTTTTTTTTACATGAGGGGTCCCTCTGGGACCCCCCACCCTCCCAAGAGGTCTAGGGGTCAGGGTAATCATACCCTTCCCCATTTTCTTATATTTAATGTTTTTTTGTGGGACTCAGCTCACAACGAGTTCGAAGTTGCCAGCCAACAATTCCTTGTCTGAAATGTTGGCAGCCAATCAGATTTGAGCACGCAGATTGTCAAATCCTTGGAGTATCCACGTCCCTAAATATGCAAATTTGGCTTTTGGCTAATATCTCTAAAACTACTGAATGGATTTACACCAATGCACAATAAGGCACTTCCCTGGACCTATATCTACCTTGATGCCAAATTTAGTCTAATTCAGTCCAGTAGTTCGGGTTGTAGCCATGTCTAAAGGTGGTATGGGAATTAACAAGGGGAAAAACGTGTTTTGGGACCCCCACTTTTCTTGATCCACGCTTGACGGATCACCACAGAACTTTCAAGATAGCAGTTGGAGTGAGCATCATACTTGTTGTGATAAGTTTGCGAGGATTCGGCAAACGTCAAAGTTATTAGCAAATGAAAAAACACTCTTCCTATGGAAACTGCATTCTAACTATATCTACCTACTGGTGACTATATATATATATATATATATATATATACATATATATATATATATATACATATATATATATGTATATGTATATGTATATATATATTCACTGAAAAAACCATAGGTTATAGACCATATATAGTTAGGAATTCGCATTTACAAAACCTTATTTTACTCACACAAAACCATTGAAATTCCATATATAGTTAGTTGCACTAACTATATATCGCGCACCCGCAATCCACTGCTGATGATGTCACATATTACATCATTCATGACATGGTCAGTGACATCACTGATGACATCACTGATGACATCTCAAATGACATCACTGATGACATCTCAAATGACATCACTGATGACATCTCATTTGACATTACTGATCACATCACTGATGATATCATTCATGTGATAATACGATAAACCTCTTCAGACTCTAATATAACCTTAGATACAATCAGTGTAAACAGACACTCACAGACTGTCACTCATCCATGGAGTTACTCACACACCTAGTCAGTCATGCAAAGAATCAATCACACCTCCATTTCCTCAACTATACAGTTATACAAACTTTACTTATTCAAACATATACTAACACATATTTACTCTCTTATACATTCCCTGATACAAGTTCACAATGATCCATACAGCCACTCACACATTCACTGGCTCTTATGCACAGTTATTTATATATGTCAACTCTCACATGTACTGTGTTTTACATATGTACATACTTTGACATGTAGCACTGAGATATCCATTCACTCACCAATACACTCATGCACACAGTCAACCGCCCATACAGCTGTTTCCACATGCACTTTTGAAACCATACATCTAGTGAATCAACTGCTCACACATCTATGCACAGAGTCATACACCTCCCAGCCACCCACACACACACTCAGTCTCCCATACAAATACTTGGGCAACCAATCAATAACCCATATAGTTACTCATATAGCTACTTATCAACACATGCAACAGTTTACAGAACAACAGACATAATGATGCACAAATTAAGACAGTTTAGTCACTAACCCATGCACTCAGTGAGACACATTTAATCACTCACTCATACAGTCAGTCATGCACCTACTAAATCCTTCATCCAGACACTTATACATCCACTCATTCTTCAATATGTAAGACATATTTTAACTTTACAGAAACATACAGTCACTGGATGTTGTCATCAGTGATGTCATCAGTGATGTCATTTGAGATGTCATCAGTGATGTCATCAGTGATGTCACTGACCATGTCATGAATGATGTAATATGTGACATCATCAGCAGTGGATTGCGGGTGCGCGATATATAGTTAGTGCAACTAACTATATATGGAATTTCAATGGTTTTGTGTGAGTAAAATAAGGTTTTGTAAATGCGAATTCCTAACTATATATGGTCTATAACCTATGGTTTTTTCAGTGAATTTTCAAGGTTTTGTAAATGCTAATTCCTAACTATATATGGTCTATAACCTATGGTTTTTTCAGTGAATTTTCAAGGTTTTGTAAATGCTAATTCCTAACTATATATGGTCTATAGCCTATGGTTTTTTCAGTGAATATATATATATACATACATATATAAACATATATCATCGGTATATCTATATAAATACAAACATAAATGCATGCATACATATACTTACATGCATTTTAGGGTTGTTAGGGCGTTTTCGTGTGTATTATGTTGCTTTTTTAGGGCTTTTGGGTCAATTAAGTAGGGTTCCCGGAGCCTAGGGCTGAGGGGCCGGTTCAGTTTCGTGCGTATTGGTGTTGGCAAGGTTTTGAGGGATTTTGGCGGTTTTTGGTCGAGATTTGGCCGTTTTATGGCTTTTTTTTGTGTTTGCGGGGGGCGCGTATTCGGGTTGAAATTCGTCCCCGTTCCAGTGGATGGATTGGGCTGATTTTTGGTGAGAAGTTAGGGAATCGCTGGATCTAGTGTCCAGCCAAGTTTGAAGCGGATCGGAGCAGTGGAAGTGCTTTAAAGAGCAATTTTTGTGCGGAGTAGCGAATTGCCATGTTATTCAATGGGAGTTTTTGGTGCGCATGGAGAAGGTGAATTTGGGGTGTTCCAGTTGCGCTAGAGGGACGGGGCTTGGGTGAGCTGTAGGGAGAGTGGATCGGCAGGTGTGCCGAATTTTTGGGATTTGTTGGCCGAAGGGAAGGGTGTGCTTGGGCAAAGTCGATTTGGTGAAAACGGTGCGTTATTTACATGAAAGTTGAAAAAACACTAATAAAAGCAAAGCTAAAAAGCCACCTCATTACAAACAGAATGGCTTTAACTTAAACGAGGGCGAGATCTATTGCATTTTCAATGCTTGTTTACTTTGGTTCCATCAAGAAGGCATTCAGATGTGTCACACATTTGCCATAAATTCTGAATGTTAGCACTCTAGTTGCACATTAGATCACTGTAGTAATGCTACTGCTCACCAGGGACGTCTGCTGCTGGTATTCAAAGTGCATGTTTCAGTCTGCATGTCAGAATTTTTTTAATGAAATAGAAGAGGATTTGAGAAGTCACTCAAAATGATCCCTAATTTTTCTTTCTGAAGCACTAATCATACTTTCTATGGCAAAATTAACCCCCACATGCTGTTACTTTTTAAATTGAGTGTTTTCAGACTTACCACTTCATTCCAATCAAGATGGCTTCTGGTGTGCCATACTTTTGTCATAAGTAAGACTGTTAGCGCTCTAGTTGTTCTTTAGAACACTCTGGGACATTCTGTCATTGGGCTATACTTGGGGTACATCTGGGCGATATTTGGGCTACATTTAGGCTCTTTTGTCTCTGGTGGCCATCTTGGGAGACTATGTCAGAATTTTTTAATGAAATTGAAGAGGGTTTGAGAAGTCACTCAAAATGTGCCCTAATTTTTCTTTCTGCAGCACTAATCATAATTCATATGGCAAAATATACCCCCTCATTTTGTTCCTTTTTAAATTAAATGTTTTAAGAGTTACCACTTTATTCCAATCAAGATGGCTTCAGGTGTGCCATACCTTTGTAATAAGTAGGACTGTTAGCGCTCTAGTTGTTCTTTAGAACACTCTGGGACATTCTGTCATTGGGCTATACTTGGGCTACATCTAGGTGATATTTGGGCTACATTTGGGCTCTTTTGTCTCTGGTGGCCATTTTGGGAGACTGCATGTCAGAATTTTTTAATGAAATAGAAGAGAAGTTGAAAAGTCACTCAAAATGTGCCCTAATTTTTCTTTCTGCAGCACTAATAATACCTTCTATTGCATAATATACCCCCTCATTTTGTTCCTTTTTAAATTAAATGTCTTAAGAGTTACCACTTTATTCCCATCACGATGGCTCCAGGTGTGCTATACCTTTGTAATAAGTAGGACTGTTAGCGCTCTAGTTGTTCTTTAGAACACTCTGGGACATTCTGTCATTGGGCTATACTTGGGCTACATCTGGGTGTTATTTGGGCTACATTTGGGCTCTTTTGTCTCTGGTGGCCATTTTGGGAGACTGCATGTCAGAATGTTTTAATGAAATAGAAAAGGATTTGAGAAGTCACTCAAAATGTGCCCTAATTTTTCATTCTGCAGCACTAATCATACTTTCTATGGTAAAATATACCCCCTCATGTTGTTTCTTTTTAAATTAAATGTTTTAAGAGTTACCACTTTATTCCAATCAAGATGGCTTCAGGTGTGCCATACCTTTGTAATAAGTAGGACTGTTGCTCTAGTTGTTCTTTAGAACACTCTAGGAGGCTGCAGTAGAACACAAAGGAATCAACTGACAGTCTCTGTCCTTGTTGGATGTACATGTTTTACTGAGAATGTCAGACTTCATTTTCACATGACTGAGAAAGATAATGTGAATTTACAGAAAATATGCTTTCAGTTTAGCTTATAGATCCCCTTCCAAACCACTGTGGGAAAATCATGAGATATTAGTTTTCTTTCAAACAATATTCATGATATCACAGCAGAAGGTTTTTTCACATGGTAAAATCACCTTAGAACCCACCACAATTCCTAAAACGAGTATGGTACCATCAACAAATGATTTATAATGTAACTAAAGTCCTAAAACCCTCTATAAACTACAATGCTTTTTAATGAGGTGCTATCATGTATATTGGTCCCAAGATGGCTGCCAACACTTCTTGGATGAAGTGCTGACAGCCAATCAGATCAGATGTGTGGTTAGGCTCCGCCCAGATATATATCTTTTTTTGAACCTAAATTACTCAAAATCCACTGGAGCACATATATTGAGACCTAGCAAAGGCACATCGGGCTAACAGTCCCTACAATTTTGCCAAGTTTCGTGCAAATCCATTCAGCCGTTCGAGCTAAAAGTGAGGCCAACCGCCCTATGGAAATTAACATGGGAAAAACGCGTTTTGGGACCCCCCTTTTTTCTCGGCTCCCCCTTGATGAAACCCCCCCAAATTGTCAGGGGCTGCTCAGAAACAAAATGTTCCATTTTCCTGAAAATTTCAGCCAATTCCGTCCACAAACGCCAAAGTTATTAGACATAGAATTTTCAAAAATCCCATAGAGAAAAAATCCTAACTATATATACCTACTGGCGACCGCCAGTAGGTAATATATATATATATATATATATATATATATATATATATATATATATATATATATATATATATATATATATATATATTCACTGAAAAAACCAGAGGTTTCACACCAGTTATAGTTAGGAATTAGCATTATAAAAACCTATTAAATTCACTGAAAAAACCATAGGTTTCACACCAGTTATAGTTACCTGGAAATTTTACTGACACAAAACCATTGAAATTCCCACGTTATAGTTAGTTGGACTCACTATAACTTGCGCGCCCGCAATGCACTGCTGATGACGTCACATATTACATCACTCATGACATGGTCAGTGACATCACTCATGACATCACTGATGACACCATCCAGTGAATGTGTCTTTATGAAAAATAAATATGTTTTCTATATGTATATGAAAAAGGTCGATGGAAGAATACATGTTTAAGTAAGTGTCTAAATGGATGTTTTAAAAAAAAAAATAGATTGGTTAACTGGCCTATTAAGTGTATCTTAGAGAATACATATATTAGCGAGTAATGTTTAAATATTTAAATATATGTATCAGTGTTTCACTTTGTGTATAAGTGGATGCATAGGTTGGTGAGTAGCTACATGTGTGTGTATATGGGTTATTAGATGTTTTTTTTAGTATCAGTATGAGTGTCTGTATGGTTTGGTGGGGGTATTACTTAGCACATAGATGCATCAATGACTGACTCACTGTATGTGTTTTAAAGAGAGCATATGTGCAGGACTGTATGGGTGGATGAGTGTGTATATGTGTGTGTTAGTGAGTGAATGACTGTCTCACTAGTGTCTTTATCAGTAACTACATTTGTTTTAATCTAGTATATGTGAGTATTGATGTATATAAGTGAGTATATGTGAGAGTGAGAGATTGTAAGAGTTCCTGTTTAAATAAATATGTCTTTCTATAAGTGATTGTTTAAGAGAGTAAGTATGTGTAAGTTTCCTTAGAAGTAAGGTGGTAGTGGGTGTATAGCTGTATATGCAAATACATGGATGTTCAATAGTTTATTTGCATGTGTGAGTATGTGTGTGAGTAACTTTTGGATGACTGTTGGTCTGTAACAGGATGTATAGGTGTATCACTACATATGATGAGTGAGTAAATGTATGAGTGACTATATAGAACTGTTGGTGAATCAGTGGATGTGTATATAGATGGTGGAATTACTGAATTGGTTGTTGTAACTGGTATGGGTATCTCCATTTTTTTGAAAATTTTAGTTTCTATTCGCGTAGCGTAAGCGCGTCGGGTCATGTGACCTGAAAATAACACTTTTCATTGGTTCAGAACAGTTTTGGTTTCCAAATGATGAAGGCCCGAGTCATGTGACCTGAAAATAACACTTTTCATTGGTTCAGGACAGTTTTGTTTTCCAAATGATGAAAGCCCCCACTTATTTTCCTCATTCTCACTTTGTACTTTGAGTGAGGAAGACCTGTTGAAAGACCTCTCTGTACCTTTTTGGCGCTTCGGTAGACATAGAAGAAGGTCTATACCGAAACACGTCCGTTTGTTTTGTTTGTGCAAGTTTGCTGTAAATAAATCGGTGAACAGCCCCCGTGAGTGCTTCTGTCTTCTAGGCGGAAGTCTTGTGGGAGGAGAATGGAGCGGTGATATATATATATATATATATATATATATATATATATATATATACTAGCAGCCCGCCCCAGCGTTGCCTGGGGCAGAAGGGGGCTGGGGGCAGCATTTCCGGATTGCGGCAGCGTTGCCCGGGGCAGAAGGGGGATGGGGCAACATTTCAGGCTTGGGTGCACTCCCGCCCCGGCCCCCGCCTGCCCCGACATTGCCCAGACCGCCTCCCGCCCACCTCCCGACTCCATCCCTCCCGCCTCCCGCCTCCCACCTCCTGCCTCCCGCCTTGCCTTTGCCTTACCTGAGCCGCCGCTCTTCCCCGCGCTCCGGACTTCACCGCCACTCCTCGCTGCTCGTCACCGCTCCTCCCCGCCTGTCGTCATCACGCACGTTGCGGACATCGCTAGGTCACGGCCAGCGCTACGTCGCGGCCGGCACTACTTTTAGGGGACTACTTTGTTTTTAAAGTTTAAGTTTTTTAATTTCCGTTTTTTATTTTATTTTATGCAGCCTATGTCCATCTACATACCCAGAGGATTCCAACAATGTATTGGGTGTGTGGATTGGCGCTGTGGTTCCCGAGTTTACCTTGCCAAAAGGTTTCTGTTCTCTCTTTATAATAGTAGTATATATATATATATATATATATATATATATATATATATATATATATATATATATATATATAAAACCTACTGGCGGTCGCCAGTAGGTATATATAGTTAGGATTTTTTTCCTATGGGATTTCTGAAAATTCTATGTCGAATAACTTTGGCGTTTGTGGACGGAATTGGCTGAAATTTTCAGGAAAATGGCACATTTTGTTTCTGAGCAGCCCCTGAAAGTTTAGGGGGGTTTCGTCAAGTGGGGGGCAAGAAAAAAGGGGGGTCCCAAAACGCATTTTTCCCATTAATTTTTCCATAGGGTGGTTGGAATCACTTTTAGCTCGAACGGCTGAATGGATTTACACGAAACTAGGCAAAATTGTAGATATAGTTTACCCGACGTGCCTTTGCTATGTCTCAATATATGTGCTACAGTGGATTTTGAGAAATTAACGTTTTAAAAAACAGATATATCTGTGACAGGGCTCCGGTTAGCGCCCCGGTTCGCGTACCTGACGCGTAACGGAACTTCGCGAAGTGAAGCTGATTGACTCTCCGGTGTCTGTCAACATTCTAAACAGTCCGGAACGGCCGCCATCTTGTCTCTCGGTAGGATCGAGAGACAAGAGGTGGAGAAAAACGAAGGGGGAAATTAATGAAAGGGGGCAAGGTAGACCCCTCCTGACCCCCTAGGAATGATGTGGGGGCTATTAAAGAGTCCCGTGGGTCAAAAAATAAAAAAAATTAAAAATTCGATTTTTTGCGGTAGAAGCGCTTCCCGGTACACGAACCGGGTAGCTCACCGGTAGCGTAACGGGAGTTCACCATTTTGTGTTTCGGTCGAATTTAATCACAAGATGGATGAAAAACAATGTGAGAAATGGGTATAAGGGGGCACGGGAGACGTATCCTGACCCCCTAGGTTTTCTGAGGGTGGCTGAGGAGGCTCATATATGTAGAAAAAAATAATTTAATTTTTTGCGCGGTTAGCTGCCGGTACGCGAACCGGGTAGCGAACCGGGAAGCGAACATAAGTGAAAATTAGTGAAAAAAGGTACATTCGAAATTTTAAAAGAGTAATTATAGTTAAGGTAGCTCTGAAAAGAGCTTTTGGGTTCTTTGTAAGTTCTAGGTACTTATAAGTAGGTACCAATACACAGTCTTAAATTTTGTATGAAAACTCTGTTTCCCTCATCTGAGAAGTGCACACCATCTCCTCTATAGATATCTTGCATGTAGTAACGCAAGTTATTGTTGTAGATGGAGCCCATTCCATGGTCTCTCATATAAGCTGAAACAGACTTATTTACATGCTTCCTCGCTTTCTCAATTTGTGGACAAAATTGATTGGACCACCTCCATTTCTGTCTTTGGCATATATTGGAATATACCAAGGCAGTTTGAGGAAAAAGTGCCATCAATTGCTCAAAGGTGTCCTTTAAAAGCATTTCCAGACCTACCCCAGAGAAGGAAAAAATGGTGTCTGCTTCTTTAAACAAATATTTCACTTGCCCCATGATTCAGGGAGAATAATTTGCTTACTTGATGTGTATAAAAACGTTTCTTGAAGTTATTTAGGTTTCTTGATATGTACTGCTAGAGTTTCATAGCCAGCATGGGGCATTTTTACAAGGCCTTTGAGCCACTTTAAAGTTATTTTCCCCATGTTAAAAGTGATGCAAAAGTGGTGCAAGGGCCTTGTAAATACGCCCTCATGTGTGTTAGGGCATTTTAAGTCACTTCCCCATGAATGGGGGAGAATAATTTGCTTACTTGATGTGTTTAAAAATGTTTATTGAAGTCATTTAAGTTTCTTGATATATACTGCTAGAGTTTCATAGTAAGCATGGGGCATATTTACAAAGTCTTTGAGCTATTTTAGGTCAAAAAACACATTTTTAAAACACATCAAGTAAGTAAATTATTCTCCTAGATTCATGGGAAAGTAGAAACAGATCCTTTGAGCACTCCCTGAGCACATAGTAATATAAAAATGTTGTACTCTTTACCATTAGTCTGACTTTTTTTTATAATTACTCTACTATTATATCTTAAATTTTGAAAAAAAATGAATAATGTCTTAAACAATTTTTAATTTATAAATAACATTTTATTTATATTAATTTTAATAATCTTTGGAAATTTCAAGTATTACTTCATCTGAAATTTCATGATCTTTATTTTTATAAATTGTCTCTTGTTTTTCAAAATTATCCATAAATTCCACCATTTGTTCGTCTACTGTCACATTAAAAAAATCAATATTGTCCTGTATTTCTGATTGTACTTTGGGTTCCTGTGCTTCTTTATTCATAATTGCTGTTAAGGTAGAATAAAAAGAGAGAGAGAAATAGAGTTTAAGTAAGAAACTTCAACATTTTTATTTTTAACTTAACGTGTACAACAAAGTTCTGAGTTTTTAAGAGTGAATTTATGTTTGGGCAGTGTATTCTACAAGGCAGGAAGTAGAAATATAAAGTACTGCATGTGATCAAGTCTAACTCAATCCATGACTACAACAGAGAAGCCTAACTCAATCTATAACTATAATTGAGGGACAGTAAATATCTAACAGGAAACGTTTTTATAAAAATAACTTTAGGTGCACAACATATTTCTCCTTAGAAACTATTAACTTACCTTTGGAAAAGTGTCTTAGGTTTCTCAGGAAATGCTCTGTAAATGTGCCTCAGGGAGTTCCAGTCAAAATGGCTGTCTTTCCCTCTTATTTTTCATATATATTCATGTAGCAAACCAATCAAATGTCAGCACATAAAAATACAACTTGAAAGTAATGTTATCATTGGTTGAAAAATGTCAACTCTTTCTAATGTGTTTTTGCCATGTAATTTACCTCAGGTTATTTAGACAGGGCTACAACTTGAATGGCTCTATGGAATTCCATCAAATTTGGGAAAATGGTAGGGACTGGTATGTAGTAGGGACTATTCCAAATTTGGTGAAAGTGTCTCCAGTGCTTTTTTGGTACATTAACTTCCCACATGTTTTTTTTGCTGCGTGTGCCGTTGCGCGCCCCTGTTCGCGCACCGGGTAGCTTACCGGCAGCGTAACGGGAATCCGCCATCTTGCGTTAAGGTCTAATTTGGACACAAGATGGATGATAAACAATGCTGGGATTGTGTAAAAGGGGGCAAGGGAGACATATCCTGACCCCCTATGTTTTGTGAGGGTGGATGAGGAGGCCCATATATGCCCAAAAAAAAGAAAATATTTTTTTTCAAATTTTCGCACGGTTAGCGCCCGGTGCGCGAACCGGGTAGCGCTCCGGAAAGCGTAAATCGTGAAAATTAGAAAAAAAAAAGTTACATTTAAAATTTATTTAGAGTGATCATAGTTAGGGTAGCTCTGAAAAGAGCTTTTGGGTCTGTGGAAGATTTAGGCACTTATAAGTAGGTACCAATACACAGTCTTAAATTCTGGATGAAAACTCTGTTCCCCTCATCTGAGAAGTGCAAACCATCTCCTCTGTAGATATCTTGCATGTAGTAACGCAAGTTATTGTTGTAGATGGAGCCCATTCCATGGTTTCTTATGTAAGCTGAAACAGACTTATTTACATGCTTCCTCGCTTTCTCAATTTGTGGACAAATTTGATTGGACCACCTCCATTTCTGTGTTTGGCATATATTTGAATATACCAAGGCAGTTTGAGTAAAAAAGTGCCATCAATTGCTCAAAGGTGTCCTTGAAAAGCATTTCCAGACCTACCCCAATCATAGTGCCCAAATAATTTCCACCACAGTGCACTATTAAGAGGTCAGGGTTTGGCAGATGCATACATTTTTTTAAATAAATACATATAAAATATATTTTTCCTTTAAAAGAAGAATACATTTTACAGCTTTTGATATTTGCTATTAAAAAACCATTGAAATTCACTGAAAAAACCATAGGTTATAGACCATATATAGTTAGGAATTAGCATTTACAAAACCTTGAAAATTCACTGAAAAAACCATAGGTTATAAACCATACATAGTTAGGGATTCGCATTTACAAAACCTTATTTTACTCACACAAAACCATTGAAATTCGCATATATAGTTAGTTGCACTAACTATATATCGCGCACCCGCAATCCACTGCTGATGATGTCACATATTACATCATTCATGACATGGTCAGTGACATCACTGATGACATCACTGATGACAACTCAAATGACATCACTGACAACATCACTGATGACATCATTCATGTGATAATACGATGAACCTCTTCAAACTCTAATATAACCTTAGATACACTCAGTGTAAACAGACACTCACAGATTGTCACTCATCCATGGAGTTACTCATACACCTAGTCAGTCATGCAAAGAATCAATCACACCTCCATTTCCTCAACTATACAGTTATACACACCTTACTTATTCAAACATATTCTAACACATATTTACTCTCTTATACAATCACTGATACAAGTTTTCAATGATCCATGCAGCCACTCACACATTCACTGGCTCTTATACACAGTAATTTATATATGTCAACTCTCACATGTACTGTGTTTTACATATGTACTAACTTTGACATGTAGCACTGAGATATCCATTCACTCACCAATACACTCATGCACACAGTCAACCACCCATACAGCTGTTTCCACATGCAGTTTTGATCCCATACATCTAGTGAATCAACTGTTCACACATCTATGCACAGAGTCACAAACCTCCCAGCCACCCCCACACACACACTCACTCTTCCATACAAATATTTGGGCAGCCAATCAATAACCCATATAGTTACTCATATAGCTACTGATCAACACATGCAGCAGTTTACAGAACAACAGATATAATGATGCACAAATTAAGACAGTTTAGTCACTAACCCATGCACTCAGTGAGACACATTTAATTACTCTCTCATACAGTCAGTCATGCACCTACTAAATCCTTCATCCAGACACTTATACATCCACTCATTCTTAAATATATAAGACATATTTTAACTTTACAGAAACATACAGTCACTGGATGATGTCATCAGTGATGTCACTGACCATGTCATGAATGATGTAATATGTGACATCATCAGCAGTGGATTGCTGGTGCGCGATAATAAGTTAGTGCAACTAACTATATATGCGAATTTCAATGGTTTTGTGTGAGTAAAATAAGGTTTTGTAAATGCGAATCCCTAACTATATATGGTTTATAACCTATGGTTTTTTCAGTGAATTTTCAAGGTTTTGTAAATGCTAATTCCTAACTATATATGGTCTATAACCTATGTTTTTTTCAGTGAATATATATATATATATATATATATATATATATATATATCCATATAAATAAGAAATTATTTCCAGCCATCACCGGCGCAGAAATCAAGCCCACCAGTCGGACCTCAGAGGAAACGCATTTTATTCAGCAGGTACAGCGTTACCGGTTTCGACCTTCTCAGGTCTTAATCATACGCAACCTTGGGAAGGCAGGTGAGCAAGGTTCATATGCATGTCCTTTTAGCTAAGAGTGAAGAAGGACTTCCGGGTGAGTTTCGCAGCAACTTGTTCAGATTAACATTCATAATCTTTTACTTTGTTCTTTCTTTGCCCCGACCTCTGGATATTTTACAACCTTTCTTTTACCATTTCTCAGCAAGAGTGCTTGTACTTGTGTGATATTTGAAGGTTTCTCCTTTGGCTCGGTGATCACTTATTGCCGGACTGCAAGTCCCATCATTCCACACGTTTGTTAATTCGTTACCCCGAAAAGTCACTCTTCTCCATGTTTTTCCTTTAGTGTTATTGATTTGGCTTTGTTTCTTCCTTCTCTTTCCTTGCGCACTTTGTTCTCCCAAGTGCCCACTGTCACCATAAACAATGGGCGCCCTGCTGATTATCTGTCCCCCGGGGTCCGACCGTGCAGGAATCCGGTATCCCGCAAACCTTGGCTGTACACATGAAAGGCCAAATGACACTGGCCCGCAGACCTCCTAGGATCGGTGGCAGTGCCTCCCGCATACCTCAGTGGTGCTCACTAGGCTCAATCCATCCTTCCGTTAATGTGTGCAGCCGGCGGGTATCCCTGTTAAATGTGTCCATAACCTTCAGCAAAGTTTGACGAAAGGAAACCCAGCCTGCCAGGTCGGGGCTTGTTGGCGACATCACCGCCTGTATACAAGTAATTATTTACAGCCACCACCGGTGCAGAAATAAAGCCCACCAGTCCGACCTCAGAGGAAACGCATTTTATTCAGCAGGTACAGCGTTACCGGTTTCAACCTTCTCAGGTCTTAATCATACGCAACCTTGGGAGGGCAGGTGAGCAAGGTTCATATGCATGTCCTTTTAGCCAAGGACTTCCGGGTGAGTTTCGCAGCAACTTGTTCAGATTAACATTCATAATCTTTTACTGTGTTCTTTCTTTGCCCCGACCTCCGGATATTTTACAACCTTTCTTTTACCGTTTCTCAGCAAGAGTACTTGTACTTGTGTGATGTTTGAAGGTTTCTCCTTTGGCTCGGTGATCACTTATTGCCGGACTGCAAGTCCCATCATTCCACACGTTTGTTAATTCGTTACCCCGAAAAGTCACTCTTCTCCATGTTTTTCCTTTAGTGTTATTGATTTGGCTTTGTTTCTTCATTCTCTTTCCTTGCGCACTTTGTTTTCCCAAGTGCCCACTGTCACGATAAACAATGGGCGCCCTGCTGATTATCTGTTCCCCGGGGTCCGACCGTGCAGGAATCCGGTATCCCGCAAACCTTGGCTGTACACATGAAAGGCCAAATGACACTGGCCCGCAGACCTCCTAGTATCGGTGGCAGCGCGTCCCGCATACCTCAGTGGTGCTCACTAGGCTCAACCTATCCTTCCGTTATTGTGTGCAGCCGGCGGGTATCCCTGTTAAATGTGTCCATAACCTTCAGCAAAGTTCGACGAAAGGAAACCCAGCCTGCCAGGTCGGGGCTTGTTGGCGACGTCACCGCCTGTATACAAGTGATTATTTCCAGCCACCACCAGCGCAGAAATCAAGCCCACCAGTCGGACCTCAGAGGAAACGCATTTTATTCAGCAGGTACAGCGTTACCGGTTTCGACCTTCTCAGGTCTTAATCATACACAACCTTGGGAGGGCAGGTGAGCAAGGTTCATATGTATGTCCTTTTAGCCAAGAGTGAAGAAGGACTTCCGGGTGAGTTTCGCAGCAACTTGTTCAGATTAACATTCATAATCTTTTACTTTGTTCTTTCTTTGCCCCGACCTTCGGATATTTTACAACCTTTCTTCTACCGTTTCTCAGCAAGAGTGCTTGTACTTGTGTGATATTTGAAGGTTTCTCCTTTGACTCGGTGATCACTTATTGCCGGACTGCAAGTCCCATCATTCCACACGTTTGTTAATTCGTTACTATATATATATATATATATATATATATATATATATATATATATATATATATATATATATATATATATATATATATATATATATATATGTATATTGAAGAAATGAAAGAAGAGCTTAGAATGCAACTGAATCAGACACAGGTTGATAGTATTTAAGGTGAAATGAAAACAAGCTTAATGAAATATGAGCAATCGAATTAAGACAGGAAAGCCACCAAGTTTAAACGCGATAGGTTGGATTATCAAAGAGGCCAGATTTTTACATTCTCCAGACGATTTGATAATTTGAGACAGGAGAAGATATCTGGAATTGCAGAGTGGGGTGAAAAAAAGACATAAAGAATCAAGCCCTGAACTTAGTTCAGCAGTAGAAACAGATTCGGAGGAAGGAAACAAGGCCAGAAAGTACTTTGGTAGAAAATGAGCTGCTTTTTTTGCAATGTTATAAGACTCTCAAAATCAGACCACTGCCAAGCAGAGAAAGAAATCCCAGAGGAGGAGACAGAGATAAAGTAGGAGATATCAATCAAAGTATTGGCAAACAGAACACCAAGTCAGCCAAGAAATGATCACTAATAGTTGAACAGATATCATCAACCTGTCGTATATAGAGTTTAATGATGAGGAGCTGAAGATTTTGGCATTGGGGACAATGGGACTTTCTTACTCTGCCAACTGATCTAGATAATGCCCAAACCAGTACTGATTTTTACAAATTCATAGGAAATTAAAACTGAGTACATTTCACAAAAGCAAACAGGTTGCACCAAGATGGCTGATGGAGCATAATAGTGATGTAGGTAACCTGCAAATATTGGATATCAAACTTTAAATGGACATGGAGAGGATGTCTAGGGACAATGAGGTAGATGGTTTGAGCATTACAGCAGAAAGTCTGATTCAGGAGCATGGTTTTGAATTGTATGACAGATTCAAACCAAAGTCTATGTTTGTTCCTGTATCCCCATGAGATTCAATTGACATTTTCTCTGAGATGGTGATACTGGATTTGAAGATTATGCAGACCAAAGTGTCTGCTTTGAAAGGGGACCAAGGGAGCTCCCAAATTCTCAACTTTAGCAAAGTGATAAAGGAAATCAGAACAAGGAAATATGTTGAGGTGCGACAGGCCGAAAAGTGCGGGAACATCGTCTTATGGCCATTACAAATGTGATGCTGCCCTCTATTTACAAGGGTGGAGTAAATGTGGGGCAGCACAAAAAATAAGACCAGGGAAAGCCTGGAATTAAACTGAGAAAACAAGGAGAAATTATTCATTGTTCCTCATTTTTGATTTTTCTGTATGTGCTGTATTCTGCAGCACACACAAAAACAGCAAATCACCACAAGTGATTGCTCATGTGCAGGAAGGTGTCCCTTCCTGCACATAAACAATCATTAAAAAATGACAAGTTACAACTCTATTTTTTCTGCATAAAGCAGCACATATAGAAGTTACAAATCATCATTTCTGATTGTTCATGTGCAGGAAGGGACACCTTCCTGCACATGAACAATAAATCATTGCAACTCAGGCACCCTCACACTATGCTGCAAGGGTGCCTGCATTGGTGCTAGGCAGCTAAATTTAGTTCCAGAGCTAGGGGAAATGGTGGGGTGCACCGCATTCTTGCAATTACAGTGCATCCCTGTGTTTGGAAACTGTCAGAGGGTGGCGTTAGCAATCTGACAGTTTCCTTGTAAATATGCCCCCAAGTGTGTTGGAGCCATTTCTGATGTTGGTGATGGGCAATAGGAGAATATGTGCGTATATATATATCTGGAACTGAGCGTCCTCATCTCATTAGTACAACAGGCGCTGAAGAGGCAGGAGCCAAAATGCATACGCCTTACATTTGTTGTGCTGTTTTCCCTTGCCGGTGCTGTGATTAAAGTCCTCCTCTGCTTCCCCAAATGGGCTTCATCTCTTTCTTCGAAGGAGTGTGTTCTTGAAATTGTCTGCGCGATTGACCAATATGGCGCATATGAGGCCCACACACCACAAGCTGGCCTCAGTTCGATTGGTCTCTGCTGCGGCGGACTTTGCTTTGTTTCCAGATTACTGGATGGACCGGGGCTCACCTCCAACTAACTGGGATGGATTTGAGTGGCGTTGTAGTTATTAACTGCACCTCGAGCGAGGCATATCTATGCTTTGCTCACGCTGAGATGGATCCCAGTGACTTTGGTGGTTGGTGTGTTTTTTTGGGGACTTGGGGGACTTTGCTTTGTGGCCCAGCTATCAGGAGCATGCACATTTTTCCCCGCTACAAGACTGCTACATGAACATTGCATCTTGGGATTTGTAGGCGCTATTAGCGCGCTGCATGAATTGAAGGTGTTGACCATACTCACCTGGGGGCAAAGCGGCTCATCAGCAGAGAGATGGGGCGGGATATTTATATCCGGAACTGAGCGACCTCATCTCATTAGTACAACAGGCGCTGAAGAGGCAGGAGCTGAAATGCATACACCTTACATTTGTTGTGCTGTTTTCCCTTGCCGGTGCTGTGATTAAAGTCCTCCTCTGCTTCCCCAAATGGGCTTCATCTCTTTCTTCAAAGGAGTGTTTTCTTGATATATATATATATATATACATTTTTATATATATATATATATATATATATATATATATATATATATATATATATATATATATATATATATATATATATATATATATATTCACTGAAAAAACCATAGGTTATAGACCATATATAGTTAGGGATTAGCATTTAAAAAACCTTATTTTATTTGCACAAAACCATTGAAATTCCATATATAGTTAGTTGCACTAACTATATATCGCGGACCCGCAATCCACTGCTAATGATGTCACATATTACATCATTCATGACATGGTCAGTGACATCACTGATGACATCACTGATGACATCTCAAATGACATCACTGATGACATCACTGATGACATCTCAAATGACATCACTGATGACATCACTGACATCTCATTTGACATTACTGATTACATCACTGATGATATCATTTATGTGATAATACATCTTCAGACTCTAATATAACCTTTGATACACTCAGTGTAAACAGGCACTCACAGACTGTCACACATCCATGGAGTTACTCACACACCTATTCAGTCATGCAAAGAATCAATCACATCTCCATTTCCTTAACTATACAGTTATACACACCTTACTTATTCAAACATATACTAACACATATTTACTCTCTTATACAATCCTTGATACAAGTTCACAATGATTCATACAGCCACTCTCACATTCACTGACTCTTATGTTCAGTTATTTATATATGTCAACTCTCACATGGAGTGTGTTTTACATATGTACTTACTTTGACATGTAGAACTGAGATATCCATTCACTCACCAATATACTCATGCACACAGTCAACTGTCCATACAGCTGTTTCTACATGCACTTTTGAACCCATACACCTAGGGAATCAACCGCTCACACATCTATGCACAGAGATATACACCTCCCAGCCACCCACACACACACTCAGTCTCCCATACAAATACTTGGGCAACCATTCAATAACCCATATAGTTACTGATATAGCTACTGATTTAAACATGCAGCAGTTTACAGAAGAACATAAATATTGATTGCCAAATTAAGACACTTTAATCACTAACCCATGCACTCAGTGAGACACATTTAATCATTCTCTCATACAGTCAGTCATGCACCTACTAAATCCTTCATCCAGACACTTATACATCCACTCATTCTTCAATATGTAAGACATATTTTAACTTTACAGAAACATACAGTCACTGGGTGTTGTCATCAGTGATGTCATCAGTGATGTCATTTGAGATGTCATCAGTGATGTCATCAGTGATGTCACTGACCATGTCATGAATGATGTAATATGTGACATCATTAGCAGTGGATTGCGGGTCCGCGATATATAGTTAGTGCAACTAACTATATATGGAATTTCAATGGTTTTGTGCAAATAAAATAAGGTTTTTTAAATGCTAATCCCTAACTATATATGGTCTATAACCTATGGTTTTTTCAGTGAATTTTCAAGGTTTTGTAAATGCAAATTCCTAACTATATATGGTCTATAACCTATGGTTTTTTCTGTGAATTTCATTGGTTTTTTAAAAGCTAATATCTATAGCTGTAAAATATATTCTTTATTAAGTGATGTATCACGTAGCCCGTGAGACGCCTCATGATGCATCGCATAACCGTGACGTATCGTCTCTGCAGCGCAAACCAAACCCAAAACGTAAGCGCGCCAGAACACGCTTAAAGATATATATATATTTTTTTAACCTTAATTAGACAAAATCCACACGTGCACATATCACAAACGTTCAAAAAACACAATATGTCGGACTCCCGTTACGCTGCCGGTTAGCTGCCCGGTTAACGTACCAGGAAGCACCTTTACCGCGAAAATCGCAAATTTTTTTTTTTCACCCCCCAGGGAACTTTAATAGCCCCCTCATCAATCCTAGGGGTTCAGGAGGGGTCTGCCTTAACCCTTTCATTCATTTACACCTTTTTTTTTTCCACCTCTTGTCTCTCGATCCCACAGAGAGACAAGATGGCGGCTACCAGACTGTTTACAATGATAACAGCCAATCAGCTTCTCCTCAGACTCCCGTTACACTGCCGATTAGCTTCCCGGTAGCTGCCCGGTTAGCTGCCCAGTTCGCGTACCAAGACGCGTCTCTACGGCGAAAAAATCGGATTTTTTTGTTTGTTTTTTTTTGGCCCCACGTGGCTTTATAATATCCCCCTCATAAATCCTAGGGGGTCAGAAGGGGTCTACCTTGCCCTCTTTCCTTCATTTCCCCCTTTGTTTTGGCCTCCTCTTGTCTCTCGATCCTACCGAGAGACAAGATGGCGGCCGCTCCGGACTGTTTACAATATTGACAGCCAATCAGCTACTCCTCAGACTCCCGTTACACTGCCGGTTAGCTTCCCGGTTAGCTGCCCGGTTAGCTGCCCGGTTCGCGTACCAAGACGCGTCTCTACGGCGAAAAAATCTGATTTTTTTTTTTTTTTTGGGTTACACTGCCGGTTAGCTTCCCGGTTAGCTGCCCGGTTAGCTGCCCGGTTCGCGAACCAAGACGCGTCTCTACGGCGAAAAAAATCGGATTTTTTTTTTGATTTTTTTTGGGTTACACTGACGGTTAGCTTCCCGGTTAGCTGCCCGGTTAGCTGCCCGGTTCGCGAACCAAGACGCGTCTCTACGGCGAAAAAATCGGATTTTTTTTTTTTTTTTTTTGGGCCCGGCGTGGCTCTATAATATCCCCCTCATCAATCCTAGGGGGTCAGGAGGGGTCTACCTTGCCCCCTTTCCTTCATTTCCCCCTTTGTTTTGGCCTCCTCTTGTCTCTCGATCCTACCGAGAGACAAGATGGCGGCCGCACCGGACTGTTTAGAATGTTGACAGACACCGGAGAGCCAATCAGCTTCGCTTTGCAAAGTTCCGATACGCGAAAGGTTCGCTAACCGGATAGCTGCCCGGAGCGCTGTTACAGATATATATCTTGATTTAAACGTTAATTTCTCAAAATCCACTGAAGCACATATATTGAGACCTAGCAAAGGCACATCGGGCTAACAGTCCCTACAATTTTGCCAAGTTTCGTGGAAATCCATTCAGCCGTTCGGGCTAAAAGTGAGTCCAACCGCCCTATGGAAATTAACATGGGAAAAACGCGTTTTGGGACCCCCCTTTTTTCTCGGCCCCCCCTTGACGAACCCCCCCCAAATTTTCAGGAGCTGCTCAGAAACAAAATGTGCCATTTTCCTGAAAATTTCAGCCGATTCCGTCCACAAACGCCAAAGTTATTAGACATAGAATTTTCAAAAGTCCCATAGGAAAAAAATCCTAACTATATATACCTACTGGCTATCGCCAGTAGGTAATATATATATATATATATATATATATATACCCACTTGAGTCGCACATGACATGAGCCATGAGCTGGGATGAAAGGTTACCAGCCTTTAATAAAAGGTACGGACACAGTTCAGCATGCCAGTAAATTTACAACAGCCTTTTTGGAGCCCGATGCATTTTGAGTGTTCTTTTCTTCAGAGGCTCCACATAAGGTGTGTGCTTGGTTGAACATTCTCCTCCATTATGTATGCATGATGACACGCCCCCATTGGGGCACCTCGAATGAGACAGTGAGTAGGCATTATGGGAGTTGAAGTGTTCAAAATCTTTTCCATTTATTGGCGCACTGTCATTTCTGTTTTGTAACGATCAGGCTCTAGATGAGCCCCATCATGTGAAAGGGTCCTCATCCTACTTACCAGCTCCATGTTGAGGGCGGTAAATCCAATCCTTGTGGCCCCCTATGGTTCAGGCTGCAATAAGGCTGTTTTAACTTTACTGGCATGCTGAACTGTGCCCGTACCTTTTATTAAAGGCTGGTAACCTTTCATCCCAGCTCGTGTGTGACTCAAGTGGGCTACCATCGTTTGTGCACACACATATATATATATATATATATATATATATATATATATATATATATATATTCACTGAAAAAACACAGCTTTCAGGGACGTTATAGTTAGTTGGACATTTCAATCGTACAAAACCAGAGAAATTCGGCCGTTATAGTTAGTTCAGCTAACTATAACTTGCACCCCCGCAATGCACAGCTGATGACATCCCATATTACATTATTCATGACATGGTCAGTGACATCACTGATAACATCACTGATGACATCACAAATGACATCACTGATGACATCATCCATATGATAATCTGATGCACCTCCTCATACTCTAATGTAACTTTTTATACACCCACTCTAAAATACAGACTACCATTTTTGAAACCATAGACAGACCAATACCAGTTAGTACATACCCACTCACTAATTCCTAGGTGTACACACAGATCCACTCATTATTCCTTACAGTCACTCATACATGCAGTCAACCATCAATACCCTACTATCATATGCACTCACATATTTATACAGACACTCACACACCGCCACTCATCCATAGAGTTATTCACACACCTAGTCAGTCATGCAAAGAATCAATAATACTCCCATTTACTCACCTATACAGTTGTACACACAGCACCTCACTTATTCAAACATATACCAACACATAGTTACACTCTTATACAATAACTAATACAAGCACACACTCATCCATACAGTCACTCTCAAAATCACTCACTCTCACATATAGTCATTTATACACTCCAACACTCACATATGCTGCCTTTCACATATGCAGTTACTCACACATGTACCACTGAGACATCCATTCACTCCCCAACATACCCATACACACACTCACCCTCCCATACAGCCCTTCACAGATGCACTAGTGAACCCATACACCCAGTGAATCACCCACTCACACACTCACACATCTATGCACAGAGTCATGCCCCCATCCATACACACAGACACTCAGACACTCAGGCACCCATACAGATCCTCATAGTATATATATATATATATATATATATATATATATATATATATATATATATACTCCATGTAGCTCTCCTGTGTATTAACCGCTGCTTACCATGCGAGTCGCGTCGTCCTTCAGACCCCGCAGGAGCAGGTCGTAATATATGCTCCACGCTATCCTTGTTGCTGCCAAAGATAACAACGACGTCTTGTGTAGCTGGCTGAAAATGTGTTTATTTCAGCCTCAATCGAACGCGTTTCAGCCAGCGCTTGGTGTCGGGAGGCGCGGACTAGTCAAGCCTGGGGTGCTCCGTTCATAGGAGGGTCACCCATAAGCGTCTGTGTTTGGTGCCATCAGCGGGAAGCGAGGGGAACCTGCTCAAATCCGACATGAATGCAAGGGCTTCACATCGAGCAAAACGACAGAAATGCTGTTTAAATTATGAATAACAAGAACGAAAAACAATTATTGGTGCATTATGGAACATGGAGTTCCGGCTGCTCCTGTTCTTGTTTCCTATTGGAGGAACTGCCGTTTTGAACAGATTGGAGCCCCGCCAATATGGTGATTAGAAGTATGTCAAATTGGGGGCTGAGCAGAGGACTAACTAGAGGCTTGGCACTGAGGAAGGTGTAATCAACCGAAATGCATTTGCCGAAATAAAGCCATCATGTTGACTTGTCCCGAAGTGCTCCGTGTGTTTATTGTGCTAGCGAGGCAAGAAGGTTTCACCCACCTGACGGAGGCACCCGCTGCTGTGTTCGAACTACCGGTAAATGGAGTAGTGGATATGTATATATATGTATATATATGTATATATATGTATATATATATATATATATATATATATATATATATATATATATATATATATATATATATATACATCTATATATATATATCTATATATATATATATATAGATATTACCTACTGGCGGTCGCCAGTAGGTATATATAGTTAGGATTTTTTCTCTATGGGATTTTTGAAAATTCTATGTCTAATAACTTTGGCGTTTGTGGACGGAATTGGCTGAAATTTTCAGGAAAATGGAACATTTTGTTTCTGAGCAGCCCCTGACAATTTGGGGGGGTTTCATCAAGGGGGGGCCGAGAAAAAAGGGGGGTCCCAAAACGCGTTTTTCCCATGTTAATTTCCATAGGGCGGTTGGCCTCACTTTTAGCTCGAACGGCTGAATGGATTTGCACGAAACTTGGCAAAATTGTAGGGACTGTTAGCCCGATGTGCCTTTGCTAGGTCTCAATATATGTGCTCCAGTGGATTTTGAGTAATTTAGGTTCAAAAAAAGATATATATCTGGGCGGAGCCTAACCACACATCTGATCTGATTGGCTGTCAGCACTTCATCCAAGAAGTGTTGGCAGCCATCTTGGGACCAATATACATGATAGCACCTCATTAAAAAGCATTGTAGTTTATAGAGGGTTTTAGGACTTTAGTTACATTATAAATCATTTGTTGATGGTACCATACTCGTTTTAGGAATTGTGGTGGGTTCTAAGGTGATTTTACCATGTGAAAAAACCTTCTGCTGTGATATCATGAATATTGTTTGAAAGAAAACTAATATCTCATGATTTTCCCACAGTGGTTTGGAAGGGGATCTATAAGCTAAACTGAAAGCATATTTTCTGTAAATTCACATTATCTTTCTCAGTCATGTGAAAATGAAGTCTGACATTCTCAGTAAAACATGTACATCCAACAAGGACAGAGACTGTCAGTTGATTCCTTTGTGTTCTACTGCAGCCTCCTAGAGTGTTCTAAAGAACAACTAGAGCGCTAACAGTCCTACTTATTACAAAGGTATGGCACACCTGAAGCCATCTTGATTGGAATAAAGTGGTAACTCTTAAAACATTTAATTTAAAAAGAAACAACATGAGGGGATATATTTTACCATAGAAAGTATGATTAGTGCTGCAGAATGAAAAATTAGGGCACATTTTGAGTGACTTCTCAAATCCATTTCTATTTCATTAAAACATTCTGACATGCAGTCTCCCAAAATGGCCACCAGAGACAAAAGAGCCCAAATGTAGCCCAAATATCACCCAGATGTAGCCCAAGTATAGCCCAATGACAGAATGTCCCAGAGTGTTCTAAAGAACAACTAGAGCGCTAACAGTCCTACTTATTACAAAGGTATAGCACACCTGGAGCCATCGTGATGGGAATAAAGTGATAACTCTTAAGACATTTAATTTAAAAAGGAACAAAATGAGGGGGTATATTATGCAATAGAAGGTATTATTAGTGCTGCAGAAAGAAAAATTAGGGCACATTTTGAGTGACTTTTCAAATCCTCTTCTATTTCATTAAAAAATTCTGACATGCAGTCTCCCAAAATGGCCACCAGAGACAAAAGAGCCCAAATGTAGCCCAAATATCACCTAGATGTAGCCCAAGTATAGCCCAATGACAGAATGTCCCAGAGTGTTCTAAAGAACAACTAGAGCGCTAACAGTCCTACTTATTACAAAGGTATGGCACACCTGAAGCCATCTTGATTGGAATAAAGTGGTAACTCTTAAAACATTTAATTTAAAAAGGAACAAAATGAGGGGGTATATACTGCCATATGAATTATGATTAGTGCTGCAGAAAGAAAAATTAGGGCACATTTTGAGTGACTTCTCAAACCCTCTTCATTTTCATTAAAAAATTCTGACATAGTCTCCCAAGATGGCCACCAGAGACAAAAGAGCCTAAATGTAGCCCAAATATCACCCAGATATACCCCAAGTATAGCCCAATGACAGAATGTCCCAGAGTGTTCTAAAGAACAACTAGAGCGCTAACAGTCTTACTTATGACAAAAGTATGGCACACCAGAAGCCATCTTGATTGGAATGAAGTGGTAAGTCTGAAAACACTCAATTTAAAAAGGAACAACATGAGGGGGTTAATTTTGCCATAGAAAGTATGATTAGTGCTTCAGAAAGAAAAATTAGGGATCATTTTGAGTGACTTCTCAAATCCTCTTCTATTTCACTAAAAAAATTCTGACATGCAGACTGAAACATGCACTTTGAATACCAGCAGCAGACGTCCCTGGTGAGCAGTAGCATTACTACAGTGATCTAATGTGCAACTAGCGTGCTAACATTCAGAATTTATGGCAAATGTGTGACACATCTGAATGCCTTCTTGATGGAACCAAAGTAAACAAGCATTGAAAATGCAATAAATCTCGCCCTCGTTTAAGTTAAAGCCATTCTGTTTGTAATGAGGTGGCTTTTTAGCTTTGCTTTTATTAGTGTTTTTTCAACTTTCATGTAAATAACGCACCGTTTTCACCAAATCGACTTTGCCCAAGCACACCCTTCCCTTCGGCCAACAAAACCCAAAAATTCGGCACACCTGCCGATCCACTCTCCCTACAGCTCACCCAAGCCCCGTCCCTCTAGCGCAACTGGAACACCCCAAATTCACCTTCTCCATGCGCACCAAAAACTCCCATTGAATAACATGGCAATTCGCTACTCCACACAAAAATTGCTCTTTAAAGCACTTCCACTGCTCCGATCCGCTTCAAACTTGGCTGAACACTAGTTCCAGCGATTCCCTAACATCTCACCAAAAATCAGCCCAATCCATCCACTGGAACGGGGACGAATTTCAACCCGAATACGCGCCCCCCGCAAACACAAAAAAAAGCCATAAAACGGCCAAATCTCGACCAAAAACCGCCAAAATCCCTCAAAACCTTGCCAACACCAATACGCACGAAACTGAACCGGCCCCTCAGCCCTAGGCTCCGGGAACCCTACTTAATTGACCCAAAAGCCCTAAAAAAGCAACATAATACACACGAAAACGCCCTAACAACCCTAAAATGCATATAAGTATATGTATGCATGCATTTATGTTTGTATTTATATAGATATACCGATAATATATGTTTATATATGTATGTATATATATATATTCACTGAAAAAACCATAGGCTATAGACCATATATAGTTAGGAATTAGCATTTACAAAACCTTGAAAATTCACTGAAAAAACCATAGGTTATAGACCATATATAGTTAGGAATTAGCATTTACAAAACCTTGAAAATTCACTGAAAAAACCATAGGTTATAGACCATATATAGTTAGGAATTCGCATTTACAAAACCTTATTTTACTCACACAAAACCATTGAAATTCCATATATAGTTAGTTGCACTAACTATATATCGCGCACCCGCAATCCACTGCTGATGATGTCACATATTACATCATTCATGACATGGTCAGTGACATCACTGATGACATCACTGATGACATCTCAAATGACATCACTGATGACATCACTGATGACAACATCCAGTGACTGTATGTTTCTGTAAAGTTAAAATATGTCTTACATATTGAAGAATGAGTGGATGTATAAGTGTCTGGATGAAGGATTTAGTAGGTGCATGACTGACTGTATGAGTGAGTGATTAAATGTGTCTCACTGAGTGCATGGGTTAGTGACTAAACTGTCTTAATTTGTGCATCATTATGTCTGTTGTTCTGTAAACTGTTGCATTTGTTGATAAGTAGCTATATGAGTAACTATATGGGTTATTGATTGGGGCTCACCTCTTGACAGAGACACACGCCGAGAGGAAAACGGCAGTTCGTGGCGCCAATTCCACCCTTCTAGCGCCGTGAGGGCAACGGCCGGGCTAGCGAGGCTCTCCCACTTGCGGTGAGGGAATACACTTCCCAGGTGCCCCGGAGGCAAGCGGCGCACCTGGAGCGTCATCGCCAGCGCCCGGAGGCGCGATTTAACAGCGGAGCGCCGAGCGCTCAGTGGGGGCTCACCTCTTGACAGAGACACACGCCGAGAGGAAAACGGCAGTTCGTGGCGCCAATTCCACCCTTCTAGCGCCGTGAGGGCAACGGCCGGGCTAGCGAGGCTCTCCCACTTGCGGTGAGGGACTACACTTCCCAGGTGCCCCGGAGGCAAGCGGCGCACCTGGAGCGTCATCGCCAGCGCCCGGAGGCGCGATTTAACAGCGGAGTGCCTCTCGCCCCGCGAGTCGCGCGCGGGAGCGAAGCCCGGGCAAAGGGCGGGCCCTCTGAGGCCCTCAGAGGTCAACAGTGGTCGGGCGGGCCACCCCACCAACACTTCCGAAGAAGGTTAGTCTCTAAATAGGTCTCCCATAATGGCTGATTGCACCGCTACATGCATTAATGTTGACATCCTTACTCAGGACGCAGAGTCCCCTGGAATATTGCTAACGTCGTTTGAGGCATTGATAGACACTGCCTTCAACGAGATTGTTGAGACTGAAAGGAGATTTTCTATGGGTCCATTGAGTATAAATCAACCACATGCCATGAGCAGTCTCAATGGCAACACCCACACCCATATAAACCCTGAAATAATTGTTGTAAAACCCTCACATCCCATTGTTGAAGTACCAATTGTCTTAGACGATGAGGACACCGTCACGTATATAGCACCAGAAGTGACTGTTGGCCATACCTTAGAAATAACATCTATCGAGGGTGCTAATAAGGTATCTGGTAAAGTTGCAGCAAAGAGAAAGAGGGGCCCTGCCAAAATAACCCACAATAAACGGAAGCAGCCTCTAAGGATTGTCAACCAACCAACTCCACAAAGCATGTGGAATAAGGGGAAGAGACAGAAGTTGGTCCAACACATAGCACCTATACAGGATCAACCGCATCTGGGTGATGTAGTCGTTATAAATAACGAGGGGTCAAATTATATATCTATCTCCACCCAGACTGAGTCCCCCCACGAAAATGTCAAACCTAGTCATTATGCTAAGTCAGAGGGGAACCTTATCGAGACTATTGCAGAGACAATTTTTAAAAATTTGGAAGGTCAAATGATCAAACAATTTAATAATATTTTTAAAAGACTTGATAAATTGGAGAATTTAATCAAAAACGAGGATGCAAAGAGAAAAGGCATAGCGAACTTGGACAAAATGAGAGTAGAACGTCTGTTAAAAGACCTTGAATCTACTACTCGTGTCTCCACCACTGGTAACATCAGGACAGTGGAACAACAAGCCATTTCTAACCCAACACAGTCTGTTACACCTAAGGTGACTAAAAATAAGGGTACAACTGGCAGTAATCTGCCTGACTGTCAAACCAACACTCCCTTATTACCATGTAACCCTATACATGGGAAAGTCACTTCATCCAAACCTTCTGTCTCCACTAATGACACAAGCGGGGCATCTATGAATTCTACAAAAAAGGGTACTACAGCGAAACAGACCACACTAGTACAGAAGGGTTCTGCTAATCCCAGCCAGCACGATAAAAAGATCACGCATGAGGACAATAGACCTAATAAGCATCAAGGCCCGGCCCTACATCTCCCACCTGAGGCCTGTCCTTATGTCCTAGTGCTGGCTGGCATCCCACCGCTTAAGGAAGGTCAAGGAGAATCATGGGTTCAACTCCATAATAAGTGTATAGACTGGTTAACGAAGCACAAGGGAGTGGGGTATGATATTTCAAAAGAAATCATAACCACACGGCGTGTAACCTGGGTTGGTCCCCTCTACAAAAATATCAACGGGGACTGTATTGTAATCAACTTCAGAAACCCGGGCACTGCAAAATTCCTGTTGAACTATAATTCTGGTCGACATGGCCCATCTACTGTGGTGACCCCACTACCATTAAAATATTTCTACCGTCCTCCACACAAGATGCTGCAACCCCCCCCAGTTTTCCCATTGCAGAATAGGTTTGGAATTTTCCAGGACCTGGACACATTGGACTGACTGCCCACCGAAAACACCAAACTACTTCCCGTGTGCCCTGAGGTAGTTCAGTTAATGGAACCATCTCGAGAGGCGGACCCGTTAACACAGGAGATTTTTCCATCTGGTCCATTAAGTGTTCAACAGGGACATGTCACACCTACATCCGCTTTAAGTATTAATCAGGGTTCCTGTTCAAGGGACAATAATGGTAATAACCTAAGTATCCTCAGTTGGAATATTGCGGGCCTGAAGTCCAAGTTGGGAATTCTTCCATGGAGGGACTGTGTCAATTGTTATGACATATTGATGTTTCAAGAAACTTGGTGTGTGGAGGACCTATTGTTTGAGGGGTATAGCTGCCATAACAGGACTGTCCCGGTCCCTTTGGTTGGCCGTCCTAGTGGTGGATTGTCCATTTGGATAAAAATTTGTGCTGGAACTAAAATTGACGAACTACAGACAAATTGTCCTAGTTTCATGGCACTCTCGTATACCGAGCGGATAAAACTGTGTTTAATCAATTTCTATAATAATGATTTTCTGTCCCAACCTAACCGAACTTTTATTCTCTTATTTGATTTTATTAATGAAATCATGGATGGACAGGTATACGGGAAATTTGATGGCATTTGTTTAGGGGGGGATTTCAATGCACATGTACACCCAAGAAATCCCCCATGTAAAAGAGGGAAAGAACTGTCAGATCTTCTTGCTACCAGTGAATTTGTTAATTGCATGGAACATGTAGGTATGGAAGACTATGCATCCCCATTCCCTACTTTTATTGGACATGGGGGTGGTACAACAATTGATTATGTTTTCGTTTCACATGCCATTGCAAATGCATTAATAAGGGCAGAAGTAGTGTGTGAAATTCACAGCGATCACTATCCAATTGCCATTCATTTATCATTGCCGAAGGGTAAATGTTCAAGACGTGAAATAGGTGCAATGGGTCTGGAAGTTTCGACAGATAAGTTAAGGGTAATCTGGAAGGGAGTAGACAATAAGGGAATCCTGGCAGAAGTATGCAAAAAACATCCAAGTTTGATCAAAGATTGTCTAAGCACAGAGAACCCTGGGATCAACGTGGTTAAAGCGTTCTCTGAACTCTGCACCACAATTAAAGGCGAAATTTCCAGACCAGCCTCTAGTAAGGCTGAGGAATCGCCTAGATGGTTTGATGCCCCATGCTCAAAAGCAAACAGGATGCTTAGAGCTGCCTTAAAAGCTGAACCTAGGGATATACCGCGGGTAAGGTTGCTCAGAGCAGAGTACAAGCGTGCTTTACGCACTAGATCAAATGATTTACTGAAAATCCACTGGGATTCCATGGCACGATCTGCTGACCTAAAAGATACCACTGGGTTCTGGAAGGAGGTAAAGGAAATAAGATCTATCGGTTCGATCCTGACCGAAATTAATTGTAATATTACTGGTCCCACCTGGGTTGCTCATTTTGGTAAAATCTATGCAACACCAGACAATCTTCCTTTACTGTTACCCCCTCCACACCCAATGTCTATTTCCATATCTGAGGTATCTGATGCCATTCTTGAAAGCGCCGGGAATAAAGCGCCCGGATCTGATGGGCTCTCCATAGACCAGCTAAAATGTGAGCCAGATTTTTGGGCCCCATTGCTGTGCAATGTTTTTAATAATTTAACTGAAGGGGAGATCCCGGAAACATGGTCACGAAGTATTATTGTTCCTATTTTTAAAAAGGGCGACAGGCTGGATCCTGGGTGTTACCGCCCAATTTCTTTAATAGATAATACTTTAAAAGTTTTGGGACGGATCTTATTTAAAAGGATAAGAACATGGACTGATGAGAATAACATCCTACATCCGAGCCAGTTTGGGTTCCGTAGCAGCGTCGGAACAGTGGAACAATGCCTGAACCTGAACCTGATCATGGCAAAATATAACATCGCAAAGAAATCCCCTTTATACTTTGGTTTTATGGATCTGAGCTCGGCTTTTGATTTTGTTAACCGTTCCCGGCTTTGGTCTGCCCTTCTTGAATATGGTTTAGATGACCATCTGGTACATTTTTTAGCTTTTTTACATCGCGATCTTAAAGCTTGTGTACGTGTTAATCAAATGGGTGAAGTTTCTGATGATATTAGTATTGGTAGGGGGGTCAGACAAGGGTGTGTGCTGGCCCCTCTCCTGTTTATTTTGTATATTAATAAGCTAAGCAGCACTTTGAGCACCTTAACTAGTGATGTGCCTTACATTAATGGAGTCCCTATACCCACACTTCTCTATGCGGATGATGCGGTCCTGATGGGCCGCACTCCCAAGACACTCCGTATTTTAATTTCAGGTTTTGTCCTTTTTATGGCCGATTTAGGCCTAACAACTAATTTTAAAAAATCATTAATCATGAGCTGTGGTCCAAAAAATCACAAAATCCCCCAGATCATTTCAGGGTCAAATGTTCTAAAAAGCACCAGCACTTTTCCCTATTTAGGGCTGCTATTCTCAAATAGTGGTACGTGGCATGCACATGTTTCTTATGCCAGGAACAAGTTGGGCAAGGCTATTAATTGTGTAACCTCCTTGAGACAGCCCAACCAAGCTGATGTAATAACTCCCCTGGTCAAGATATACCAAACCCAATGTATGCCAGCCGGCACCTACGGCGCTGAGGTTTGGGGTTACACCAACTGCTCCCCTATTCAAATAGAAGAGAATAGATTTTGTCGTAAGGTATTGGGGGGGGTTATCTGTTCTTCAAACTATGTATGCCATAACGAATTAAATATCCCTTACATAGAGGATTTTGTGAGATCCAGACCAGCACTATTCTGGATAAAGATCTGGAACAACACGGCTGCTACATTGACCCGTGAAATTATTTTGGATTGTCTAAAGTGTGACAGGGGACATCATATACCATGGCTGAGAGCAGTAAAAGAGTGCCTTGTAAGTGTGGGGTTGGCTTCTCTGTTCACATCACCAAACCTAATAAACCGCTCCCATAAGACCATCATTTTAAGGGCATTGTATGACCTATATAGAGGAGAGCGTGATAGAAAGAACCTGATTAAATGCACGGTTGTAAAATATTTGGCCTATTCTGATCCACACGTCAAAAAACCTGGCCCACCGTACAGATATTTGCGTTTGCATCTTGGAAGATGGGTAAGGGGTTTACTGTTTCGTTTCCGAGACGAGAGTATAGTCAATCTATTGAACTTCCCGATGGGATATAATAAACATCTCGAAACCTTAAATTGCCCCTGTAACCCTGACATGAAGCAAAGTCTTATGCATTTCTTGTTCTTTTGTGGTTTCTATAAAAAATACACTGCACATTTTCTTATGCCCTATTGTAAGAAAAACAGATTAACTAATTTTAAATTGGCATTCCGGTCCTTTCTGGTATTGGGATCAGACGAAGTCATTTTTAGGATGAGTTGTTTTCTCAAAGCTGCTGTCAGATCGAGAATCACCCTTAACATTGATGTATAAACTATTGCACACTGCACTTTCTATTTTTTATAATGGTTTAATAATGGTCTTAATATTGTGTTTTTAATAGTGCTTTTAAACAGTGTTTTTAAATAATATTGTATGATATTCTCTTCTTTTACAAAAACCTAATGATTTACTATTATGAAGGGACATATGTTGTACAGCTGGGATTTTGTAAATGGATTTTGATTTTGTTCGTTTGTTCTCGGATAATTCTCCAATTGCAACTATTGAATTGATGTGTTTTTAAAAATGTATTGTGTTTTTTGTCTGTACTTTTATGGATGTTTTTTACTCCGAATAAAGATCTTTTGACTTGACTTGATTGGTTGCCCAAGTATTTGTATGGGAGACTGAGTGTGTGTGTGGGTGGCTGGGAGGTGTATGACTCTGTGCATAGATGTGTGAGCAGTTGATTCACTAGATGTATGGTTTCAAAAGTGCATGTGGAAACAGCTGTATGGGTGGTTGACTGTGTGCATGAGTGTATTGGTGAGTGAATGGATATCTCAGTGCTACATGTCAAAGTAAGTACATATGTAAAACACAGTACATGTGAGAGTTGACATATATAAATAACTGTGCATAAGAGCCAGTGAATGTGTGAGTGGCTGTATGGATCATTGTGAACTTGTATCAGGGAATGTATAAGAGAGTAAATATGTGTTAGTATATGTTTGAATAAGTAAAGTTTGTATAACTATATAGTTGAGGAAATGGAGGTGTGATTGATTCTTTGCATGACTGACTAGGTGTGTGAGTAACTCCATGGATGAGTGACAGTCTGTGAGTGTCTGTTTACACTGATTGTATCTAAGGTTATATTAGAGTCTGAAGAGGTTCATCGTATTATCACATGAATGATATCATCAGTGATGTGATCAGTAATGTCAAATGAGATGTCATCAGTGATGTCATCAGTGATGTCATTTGAGATGTCATCAGTGATGTCATTTGAGATGTCATCAGTGATGTCATCAGTGATGTCACTGACCATGTCATGAATGATGTAATATGTGACATCATCAGCAGTGGATTGCGGGTGCGCGATATATAGTTAGTGCAACTAACTATATATGGAATTTCAATGGTTTTGTGTGAGTAAAATAAGGTTTTGTAAATGCGAATTCCTAACTACATATGGTCTATAACCTATGGTTTTTTCAGTGAATATATAGATATATATATATATATATACTCCATGAAGCTCTCCTGTGTATTAACCGCTGCCTACCATGCGAGTCGCGTCGTCCTTCAGACCCCGCAGGAGCAGGTCGTAATATTGCTCCACGCTATCCTTGTTGCTGCCAAAGATAACAACGACGTCTTGTGTAGCTGGCTGAAAGCTTGTTTATTTCGGCCTCAATCGAACGCGTTTCAGCAGTCCTTACTGCCTGAAGTCTGCTTTATTCAGAGGAAGAATAGCCCCTGAAGAAAGAACTACATTCAGTTCCGAAATGCATTGAGCGCCAACATTGAACAAGAAATGAGATTGTGAAAATGCATATTTATTTCGTTTTTGTATATCGAATTGTGAATTAACAATGTTTATATGAACAATTTTGTTATACATTGAGAATGCAAAAACATAACATTGTATAATTGTTTTTGAGTTGGATACAAAGTTTTTAAAAAAAAGTATATTTTGTATAATTACACAAATAAAAATTGAGATATACTGAAAAGTATTGGTTTACATATTGGTGTTAGTACACCAGGTGTATTGTGCGCAACTGAGTCAGGCCTTGTTGCTTGTTATAACCTGGTTCTATTAGTCACAAGAGTTGACAGCTCTTGCATGTTGCAGCACCCCTTTTTCAATTAGTGATTACATGAGAATACAACAGGTGTGCACCCCTATACATAAATACATAATACATGTGGGATAAGCCATTCCTGGTGAACTGCTGATAGGCGTCCACCTGTCAACCACCTGGTCCAGTATAATTGAGGTGGAGACATATCCCTGTGCCGAGGCGAAATTGCTGCAAAACTGTAATGCTATGAAACATGTCGGGCGTTCAACTTAAAAATAGTCTAAACATGCAGTGGTTTTATTTGGGTCTGAACACTAGACAAAGATTAAATACATATGATAGGTGTTCACAACCTATTTTATTGGGGAGTTCAGGTGACTCTTTGTTACACATTACAGGGGCATAATGGTAGTTAGTACCATTATAGAGGTTTCACACTTTTCTCAATATTCACATTTAGTTGAGTTAGGTCACTTATTCTTTTGGTCGTGAAAGTGTCAATGATGATAAAGTGAGAACACTGATGAGTACCTACCAGCAGCTCTATGGTGGTTGCTTACTGACCCACCTCAACATTATTTCCATATTGTTTTACACTGTGCATGACTAAAGTGCCAGTATTATCTGTAATGTTTTTGGGGTTACTTTGGCACAGCTGTGGTTGTTTGTTTTATATATTGTTTTGAATAATCATACACATGCGGGGTACGACTGAAACAGTATAAGCATATCCTTCGACTGAGGTACAGTTTATACCCATGGTTTTAAGAATAGAATACGTTTCTGTGTATGCATCAAAATCAGGCCTGTGTTTTGAGGACTATGGGAGAAGCACCAGGACTGGCTGGAGTATGCTGGTTCGGTGGTACTTCAGGCTCCGGGGGCCCATGCTTGTTCACCACCCAGCTGTCTAAGACAGCTTGTGTTGGAGTGTTTGTGCCCATGTCAGGCTGCCATCGCAAGACAGCTGGCCAAGGTGACATGCGCACTTAAACTGAAGTGCACACTATTTCTGCCTGCTGCCGCCTCACCTCAGACTTGGCTGCTGCCAGCACTGAAGAGGAAATGATAATATATCTGTGTTCTTACCATTTTATTTTTCATGTTTCATGCTCTCCAGCGAAGGGGCAACGCTCCTCCGCCCTCATGGTGGCACCGCTACTTCATGTTCCTCTCTTTAAAAACGACTCCCTATGTCTTTCCATGCCCAATGCTTCTGCAGAAACGAAAGTTAGGTTGGGGGCTTCTTAGGAAGAGGGGATAATCTAGAAATGACCAAGGATTGTGATAAAATGTTGCACATGGAAGATGAAAGCATAATAGTCAAGCATTTGACATCCAGACCTAGGCATAACTGTGTTTACCCTAGTAAAGGAGTCACTAGACTTCTGGTCTTTCCATGGGTTTAACCTTATCTTTGTCGCTGGGTCTATATTTATTACTTTATTCGGCCCACCCTATTTTCTGTTGATATCTGTCTCTTTTCTTTGAGCTGAATTATCAAATACAGGGCCAATTCATCTGAGAAGGGGTGGATGGATACAAAGAAGAGCATTGCTGGAGAATGGGAAGAACCCTATTTTACCAGACAAACACATGGGGGGTTTGGGGAGCTCCAGAAGCTGAGCTAGCTTTCTGCCATATTATACACACAATAGAATTATGCTTTCTGAGATGGGTTTTGCCACGAAGCAGGAGAACTGCTGTCCAGCTGGGAAGGGTCGAATGTGAGCACCATATTTATCATGTTTTAAAGCAATGTAACAAAGAACAACAACTTGCTACGCTGTGTGAAAGGGAGAGAGCAGGAATGTGCGATTTGTATCAAGATTTGTGGCATTTCTGCTCTCTCATTGATTGGCTCACTTGTGGCTGCCTAGCGTCAATGCAGGCACCCTGGTACCATGGTGCAAGGGTGCAACCAATTCAATTCAATTCAAAACAAGCTTTATTCGATTTTCAGGTTAAAATCATAAAAGCATAGAATAACAATAAATACATATTTAAAAAGGAGCAAAATACAATCCATATTATTCAGAATAAGCTTGATCAATTATTATAAAAAGCGTCCTATTTTAACGCATAAAATCTTATAAAAGAAGAAATCATTAATATTTGATACTTTATCAAGCAAGGGTATAATACAATGACTTTACATGGTGTTCCTGAATTTGATGACAAGTTTTAAGAAACTTGAAACTGCATAAATCACGTAATCGTCTTCTAACTGTGGTAGTTTCACGTATGATGGCCTACATGTGCGAATCCCCCATGTTTTAAGGACGGGTAGCAAAAAGACCTTTCTAGGTCTCTGATAAAACTTGCAGAACAACACACAGTGTATGTTCGATTGATTTGAGATGTCATCACATAGACAAGTTAGGTTTTCCAATGACCAATCATTACAGGTAGGGAAGGTGACCAGGCGGAAAAAAGTGCCTAATCTAAGGCGGGTCAACAACATACGGGTATAGGGACTTAAGGCCAGGGTAAGATAGTGTTGTTCTTTTTCTCGTGATTCCATCTGACAGTAACTAGATGGTCAGAAACCATCTTTTTCAATGAGGCTCTAGATATCCCCTCCATGCAAGATGGCTTGTCAAAGAACTCAGGATGACCTAACTCCGTGAGCATATTTCTCACATAAGATAGCCATCTAATATTGGCTGCCCCGTCAAGTGCAAGACAATCAGTAATCAGGTCTCTATTTAAAGGGGTTTCCCTGGTGACCCAGACCTTGTGCCACAGCAATATGGGGGAAATCCTAATGGTGTCACAGATATATGGGATTCCTGTTTCGATGTGTGTCATGTAGATTGATGTAAATTTAGACACGCCCAGTAGATGGCAAATAAACTGGTTCTTAGGTAAGTATCAGGGACCCCCTGTTAAGGATCGACTCCTGGGTCAGGGAAATAACAATTTTGAAAAAGCACACACCCAGGCAGACTTAAGCTACAAGGAACTGGCTATATCGCAACACATTTGTGTGAACACATTATGATAAATACACAAAAAGAACAATTAGTACAACAGACTGTTATGATATCAAAAAATATATATTTTTAATTTCAATTTCTTTTAAAACATTATAAAAAGAAGGGTTAGTGAATATCACTTGATTATATATGGTGTATATAGTTATGAATTTGTACATTGATTATGAATAACAATTCCATGGTATATTGATAAAATCAGAACAGAAAAGAAAACAATTAAAAATCAGTTTCAGAGTTATTTCTCCAAATTTTTGTTAGACTTGGGCTGTGTCAACGCGTTTCGACAAATCTTTTGTCTTCATCAGGACTTTTTAGAATATGCAGCCACTTTTTCTCTAAACAGAATAAAACAAATTTTTAGATGAATGTTTGGCCAACACTTTCTAGGTTACAGTCAGCAACTCTTATTTTAAATAACCAAGGGTGACCAACAGATTACAACAGTTCATAACAGTCCATTAACAGTTAACAATATTCTGCATCCGCTCTAAAAGAGTCAAAAATACATCCATTTTCTTAGCCAGACTTGTGTTTGCATATACGTAATGATACAGAGTCGTAGAAACTAACAAAGCGCATTCATTTTGCTAATAATAACAACATTTGTCTATATCTAAATTCAAGAGAAAACAGATAGAAAACCATTGTCTCAAGATGGAAAAAAAGGGGGGGGAAAAAAAGGTTTGTGGCGAAGCAGGAGTCTTTTAAATTTTTGTCTACATATGTTATTCAACTAATGGGGGCTTATTTTTCTTAGACAAGATCAAGAGTCGTTGAGAAAATTATCATCCTAATCTTTGTTATAATACATTTATAAAAAACCAAGCAAATCGCAATGTATATTCACCATTGTTTTGTTGCAGCTATTCGAAAAATTGGAGTTAGGAGTAAGGCACCTTCTTTATATTAGATGTGGGCGGTATGTGATATCTGTTTAATAAAAATAATAAACCATATTGGAATTTTAGGTTCTTAATGCATATTTTAATTTTACTAGCCCAAACGAGTTTCCAACTTTGACCCTTATTTTCTTATTCAATGGAGATTTTACCTGATAAAGCAGTATTCACTGCAAACTTCTCACTCCCTCCTCTGTTACCTTCTCATGAGTCTTCAGCATTAAATAAGGCCAAGAGTCGATTTCCGTAGCCGTAGGTAAAGTAACAGTCCACTTAATCGTTATAAGCGGGAAGGTTCCTGTGCAAATACAACATGAATAGACTCAAATCTATTTATTCTGTTAATATTGCTATTTAGTCGTTTTAGGTAATGTTCACTGTTATTGATCTACACTTTTTCATAATTTACCTTATTTGTTAGATATAGTTGTTCTAAATCAGAGAGTGCGTGTTGAAGACTCGGTGTCTGTCAGGAGCTGCGTTTTTAACGAGCGTGGTTCAGCCTCGCCGTTCCCGGCGTCTTACGAGTAATTTTGGTCAAAGTCAGAACTACTGATTGTTATATTCTTCCAGGACCATTCTAACCAGGCCAAACATTCATCTAAAAATTTGTTTTATTCTGTTTAGAGAAAAAGTGGCTGCATATTCTAAAAAGTCCTGATGAAGACAAAAGATTTGTCGAAACGCGTTGACACAGCCCAAGTCTAACAAAAATTTGGAGAAATAACTCTGAAACTGATTTTTAATTGTTTTCTTTTCTGTTCTGATTTTATCAATATACCATGGAATTGTTATTCATAATCAATGTACAAATTCATAACTATATACACCATATATAATCAAGTGATATTCACTAACCCTTCTTTTTATAATGTTTTAAAAGAAATTGAAATTAAAAATATATATTTTTTGATATCATAACAGTCTGTTGTACTAATTGTTCTTTTTGTGTATTTATCATAATGTGTTCACACAAATGTGTTGCGATATAGCCAGTTCCTTGTAGCTTAAGTCTGCCTGGGTGTGTGCTTTTTTAAAAAAATAAACTGGTTCTCACAGCGTTGTAACATCTGGGCATTTTCTATCCCCCATAGTCCTGCACCATATGTGGCTGTAGATACACATTTTGCTTTATAAATGTGTATCAATTCCTTAACCGGTTTCCCGCCTATTTTAGCAGAGATATTTCTCAGGGCACCCATGGTCCGTATAAAAGCTAATTTCCTGGCAGCTACCGCTGCGTGCCAACCCCCCTCCTGTGGAAGGTTACGCCTAGATAGCAAAACCTATTGCTTGTTTCAATTCTTTGGCCATCTAGGAATATTGGGCAAGACACCCTCTTTAACTCTGGGGCACAGGACATTGTGTATGTTTTAGCGATGTTCACTTTTAAGCCTCTGTCCCTCATAAAGCTAGTAAATTTGACCACGGCCCGCTGTAGTCCTAGTTTAGTCTGTGACATTATCGCCGCATCGTCGGCGTATAATAATATTGGCACAGGTGTCCCATTTATAGAGGGGTAGTCATGTTGTGAGTCTCTTAAGTATTGCCCGATGGAATTGACATAAATGGTAAACAACAGGGGTGCTAATATGCACCCCTGTCTAACCCCCCTCAGAATAGGGAATTTGTCGGATCACTCCCCCTGGCGGCCAAACCTCACCCTAGCTCCTGCATCCTTATATAGTTCTTTAATAAAAATTAAAATTTGACCGTCAATACGCATGTCAGAAAGTATTTTCCATAATAACTCGTGGTCAACACAGTCGAATGCGGAGCTTAAATCAACAAAAGTGATGTAAAGTTTTCCGCTCTTGGCCTGGGTGTATTTGGAAATGAGTAGGGCCAAATTCAAGCACTGTTCGACAGTCCCTTTCCCTGATCTAAAACCATACTGCAGGTTGGAAAATAGCCTGATTTTCCTCCTCCCAGATTTGAATCCTATTTAGGATTATTCTGCCTGCCACCTTCGTCAGTGCATCTAGGAGTGAAATTGGCCTGTAACAGGTGGGGTCGTTTCTATTGCCGTTTTTAAAGATTGGCACAACAATGGCGTCAGGCCAAGATGAGATGAACCTGTGTTGATTGGCCTTGTTTAACACATTCGTAAGCAAGGGGGCCCAAAAATCTATCTCTGCCTTATAAACGTCGATCGGGACGCCATCGGGGCCGGGTGCCTTACCAGATGAGTTTTCTTTAATGGCTTTAAGAACCTCGTGGTAGCTGAAAGTTATATCTAGGGGAAATGGGCTGGAGTGGATAAGATCGCTAGAAGTAGGCATGCTATCATTTGGGGCGTTCATGCTATGTCCTCCGGTGGGTCTGTTATAAAGGTGTTTAAAATGTGTCACCCATGTGTTTAAAATGTGTCGCCTGTCATCGCTACATCTATGCAGTCCTCACCTCTGCTTTGCAGATATGTAGTGTTAACCACTTTCCAGAAGGCTGTGTTACCTCTCTGTTGTGAGGCCTCACGTAAGGACGCCCAGGCCTCCTTTTTTAAAGTGGCTTTCCTGATCTTAATGGTCGTTTTATCTGACCTTCTAGCTTGGCGGATTAGGTCAGGGTTTTTGGGTGTACTCTGCAAAGCCTTTTTTAACGTTGTTATTGCTTTAGTGCACTTACTATCGAACCACCCGTGCACTTTATTAGCGCCACGCCTATATTCTCTGAACAGAAGAATATTTACCGCTAGTTGGATTTTTGAAAAAGAGGTCTTTACTTTATTGGGATCCTCATCGTCTGCCAGACATACCAAGATATCATCAAGGGATGACGTTATTAATTTTTTCAGGAACCCCGCAGGCTCAACCTACTCCCATTTAATGACGTAACCTTTTCTAGCCGCCAGTTTGATCTTTGGAGTATAAGGGCAACTGCCCTTTGTATTTCGTATTTCCCCCCTAATTTTTACTGTAAAAGATATTGGGTAATGGTCACTAAGTAAGGCCTAACCTGTTTCCCAGGTGCTCACAAACCCTGCATAAGCTGAGGACATTAATGCAAAATCAATTACAGAATTGCTCCCACGCCGGTTAAAGGTGGGTTGAAAAGGGACGTTCGGGGTGCATAACTCATTCGCAAAGGACAGATCAAAGTGGAAGGCAAGATCATTAAAAATATTGCCTATTTTTGTGTGGTCAAAGTGAGTAGGGCTGTCTTCCCCATAATCAGTAAGGCCGCAATTAAAATCACCGACCCAAATTATCACCTTCTCTCCTGTTGTCTGTTCTCTTAGAGATGTTAGGCTAATCGTTAGGTTACCAATTGTTGACTCTATCATATTAGGAGGCACATTATTATAAACATTTACTAAGATTATGTTATGTAATTGGCCCCATCTAAACACCAATACTTGATAAAACGCGGTGGTCAAAAACTTGTGAACTTTTATGTCCCCTGTCGTTGCTACATAAATGCAAAGGCCTCCTTTGTTTCGGCCCTGTACACTAGCCAAGGCTGGTGTGTGGAATGTTTGGAAACCTATGATGTGAAGTTCCTCAATCGTCCATGTTTCTTGTAAACATACTATGCTGTGCTTCGTAATAACATCTAGCCATGATTGCTGGGAAACCTTGCTTAACAAACCCGCTACGTTCCAAGAGAGGAGACTATGAAGAGAATTATGAAGAGAATTACTGCGCTTAGCACATGTATTCTTTAAGCGGGGACTTTCTCTAATTCTAATTCCCTTTGATGAAACATGGTCAGTATAAGCCTGGGGGGCAGTTAACAAGTGGCTATCAACCCCGGGGAGTGTTTTCGGTGGATATATGCATACTACTTCTTCAGTTTCTTCCACCATCTTGTCACTAATTGGAGCAATTACATTTGGGTTGAGTTGGTCCCCTACACGGGCCTGGATTTCTTCCCTCGTATTCTGATGTGGCACTATGATTAGCGGGGTTATTGGTGTCACTAGTTGTTCCCCCGGGGAGTGCCTTGCCTGTCAATCTAAGTCATCCAATCCCGAAAAAACGTCATATCTGTTCATTACGGGAATTGACCAATGTGGAGTGTATGTGGTACATGGGGCAAATTGTGAGCTTCCACCCCAGTGTCTATCTGGTCTTTCTACGAACCTGGGACCGTGTCGTATAGGTCTCCATTGATTTGTATTCATGTTCATTGAAAAGGGGGCATGAGTAGTATGTTTAGAGTTATTACGATGTTCACATCCACCCCAAGGTGACACCAGGGGCTGAGGATAAAAATAGCTCAGGTCTCTGGTCGATATACCATTGCCTCCCCATTCTATGTACCAGTCAATTATGTGAGTGACCACCCTTAGGTCTCTAAAGTTGATGATTATTACATCCCCAGATAAATCTTTGGGTCTCTGTCCCAATCAGGCCAGCCTTCTCACGTACGCTATCTCTCCATCTATATTGGGGGGCAGAGGCAGACAGTGTTCCTGAGCCAATGGTCTACCTTATTCTTTGAATCTAGGTAGTCTTCCCTCTTTCCTTCTATGAGTTTGGGGACCCCTGTGAGAACAATTACGTATGGAGCCGCATCTGGTGGTAAATCTATGTGGCGGTTTGTTCTGTTATTGTTTTTCTCTGGGAGGCTGGCCCTTTCAATATTTGCATCTTTCGCTTTAACTTTAGAGGGTGGGTTTGTTTTTAGAAGTAGTATCAATTGACCCTCTACTCTTTGTCTCCTTTCTTCCTGTCGCCTCGGGTATTACTTTCACTGCTTCTGTTGGTGTTTTCTTTTTACGCCCCCTGTGGTTGCTTTCTTGAGAACTTTTGGAATTATCGCCCCCTCCCTGTTGTTAGTTTCTCAGCTACCTTACTGTACGATTTGGGACTAGAAGGCATGTCCCCAATAGGTAGACCAATGGTATTGTTGGGGTTGTGGCCATTATTTGTGTTATCCGATATGAGTGCTGCCAATTCTTTTAGAATTTTAGTATTTGAAGTGGTTACTTCCATTAAGCTACTCATATTGCTACCCATCCTTTTTACCCTCTCTGTTAATGGGAGGAGAAGGGACTTGAATAGATGTTCCATATTTTCTCGGGTACATTGATTTTGGCCTTTCTCTGGGGACTGTGGTTTAAGCGGGTTTATGTTATCTTGTGTTTTTTGCACCCTCCGTGATTGGTTCTTCCTTACTGCCATGTTCTCATCCATGTATGGATTTGGAGAGGTTCTGGGTACTTTGGTTCTCCTCCCCGTTGAAAAAGTCCTCCTCTCTTCCTTTTTAGTGAAGCTCCTGAAGATGGTTTTGTGACCAAGACTTTGCTCTTGGTAGTCTTGGGAGTGGGTTTGGGCAGCTGTAATAAGGATGGCTCCTCCAGGAAGAAGTCCAGAGAGGGGTCTAAATTAACCACTTCAACAGGCGTCCTATTAATTGACTTCTGTGGGGGTGAGTAATCTTGGAGTAAAAGGGGGATACCGATGTCTGTGGTGGGAGTGTTTTCATTGCTTTGCGTGATGTGTGTGGGTGGGGTCATCGTTAACCTGATTGAACCCAAGGAAGATCTTTTATTTTACTGGAATTCAAAAGACAGGCGGCTCTCGGCGACGGAGATTTTGCGCTCCAATGTCGAGACCGCTTTTGTCAAAAAAGCGTCCAGGGTCCCTCTGACGCTCCCCCCCGCCTGAAATTTCGTTACTTTGCTAACTTTAGTGTTAGTGTTCATTATCAATCCTGTGTACGTGGGCTAAACCAGCAGCAGTTTCTGTGTAATGACTAACACACGGAATACAGAATTTGGGTACCGGTAGTTAAGAGTGGGTTCACTTCAATATTCACAAAGCGTAATCGATGAAGATAACAATACGCTTACTGTACTTGAGTCCATTTGATGGTGGTTGTTAGGGGGGTGGCCCAGTCCAGCCTTATCTGGGCTTAGACGGGCCCGCCCTTGAAGCCGCGCGGCTCCCGCGCTGCGGAGGTCTGCGGCAGATTTTGTATGCTCGGGGAGGGGGAAGTGTCAGTGGCCTCTTGCGAGACCACGCTGCCCTCTGGGGTGGAGAGTCCTGGGCAGCACGCGGTACGCGAGGCAAGAGAGGCAAGCCACGAAGCAAAGAAGCAAACAAACCCCAGCAGCAATCCCCTGGGTGATCCAACAGAGGTCCCGGTTCAGCGGTAAGGGCAAAAGTTCGGAGGTCCTTTGAAAAATGTTGTCCCGCGCCGCGGTGGTCTGAGGCAGATTTTGTATGCTCGGGGGAGGGGGGCGTGTCAGTGGCCTCTCGCGAGACCGTGCTGCCCTCTGGGGTGGAGAGTCCTGGGCAGCGCGCGGTCCGCCAGGGGAGAGAGGCAAGCCATGAAGCAAAGAAGCAAACAAACCCCAGTAGCAATCCCCTGGGTGATCCAACAGAGGTCCCGGTTCAGCGGTAAGGGCAAAAGTTCGGAGGTCCATTTTCCTCTTTTTGAATTTGCGGCAGAACGCAACAGAAACAAACAATGAGGAGAAATAAAGATATATCTCCTAGTTGCACCTCTGGTGGGAAGGCTTCTAATTCTGTCACATTCCCAGGTATACCACTGTTGATAAATCTGGGAATGCCGCAGAACACACGTCAGACTGTGTTTAAAGAAAAATAGTGCATTGCTAATCAGTACCTTCTGCCACAAATATATATTAATTCCATTGCTGCTTTGTGGCGTTGTGCAAAATTGAAAAATATGGCACTGTTGGTTGTCCCATGTTGTCCCATGTAGACTGATCAGTGCTGTACAGATGCTTTACTCAAAATATGTGCTCAAAGGGTAGAATGTGCCAAGATACATTAAATGAGAGCTGAAGGTTCATAGTGGAGTATGCCACGTGTCTTAGCCCCAGTATTTTCCAGCATCCTCATATTTCTTATTAAAAGTCAATTTTTCTTTACTATAAATGAAACAGACATAGCAAATCGTCCAATATATTTGTGTCCAACACTCTCAGTAATAAAATGCCCAAAGGGTCCTTAGCTTTAGAGGAGGAAAAAGGTAAGTGATATAGAGAAAAATCATAAAAAGTCAACGAATTTGCATAGGTAGGCTATCTTATTACTAAATTGACCTATATGTATTATTTTTTTTTAAACCTTTATTTTGTAAATAGTAAATACAGTTACAGACCTACAACAACGGAGGCTGGTCAGTTACACACAACAATAATAGCACAATAATACACAGCTCATCATCCGACAACCCGAGGGTCCGGCAGCGAAGAGTATCGATAACGTAGGAAACATGTGGCATCAAGAGGATTAGTGAAAGGTTTTACATTTTGTATTTTCATAAATAATAACAACAACAGAACACAAAAAAGATCGAGGCAGTACCGTGCGATAGATTGGCTGTCCATATGGCAGGAGGAGATGAATGATGGATGTGCAACACTATGGAAGAGGAGAGATCCTGGGAGGGGGGGGGGGCGAGGGCAAAACGATACAACACCAACATCAAAAAGCTAAGAATCTGAAACGCATAGTCAAGGGAGGTGAAGAGGATCAGGAGTGTCAGTGAAAGGGGGGGTGCAAATCTCACCACGGTACGAATTCCATTGACCCCAGATCCTGCCCCATTTCTTGGGCCTGCCACGGGAGACATATACAGTTTTTTCCCTGAACATGGACCAGTCCATGTTTTCTTTCCAGGTTAGGAGTGATGGTGGCCTCTGAGATCCCCACAATTGGGCTATGTCCCGTTTCGCGACCATGTTACCCAGTGTGACCCATTGAGTCTGAGCAACAGTGCAATCAGTCGGCTCCCAAACATTCAACAGGCAGCGTCTGGCCTCAGGCAGTAACTCAACACCCTTCACCTCACCCATCACCGCATGCACTTGATTCCAGAAAACCACCACTTCCGGACATTCCCACAAAATGTGAAGGAATGTAGCCAGCATACCACAACCACGCCTACACAACCCATCCACCGAATAACCCATATGCACCATTCGTGGACCTGTGACATAGACCCGGTGCAGTATCTTAAATTGCACCAGTCTGAGACGTGCCGGAATCGCGACCTCTTTAGGGGAGGATATCGCCGCCTGCCAGTCTTCATCATCCAACTCCAGCCCATCGCCAGTCCAGGCACCCCGAAGTTGTACAAGTAGGTCCGAGCGGTCGTTAATCAGTTTTTTGTAGATAAGCGAGATGGTGCTGTCAGGGACATACCCGTCTAGCACTCTATCCTCCAAGGGGGAGGACTCCGGGATAGTAGTTCCAGCCGGAAAAGCCGAGCCGAGCGCGTGTCGGACTTGGAGATACCGGAAATATTCCCTGTCACTCAATTTATACTCCCGCTGGAGTTCATCAAAGGACTTGACTCTGGCCTTGGCCCAGAGATCGCCCACTTTACTAATACCAATAAGGTCCCATCTGTCAAACCCCTTCGACGTCTATAAGCTACCCAGTTTCTCCACAGCATATAAGGGGGTCGATTTAGTCAGTTTATCCGTCCATCCCCTGGCCGCGGTCGCACTTCCCCATATTCGCACCGCGACCTCAGTGGGGCCCGTCAGGTGCTTCCTGTCAGCTCTAGAATAGAGCGCTCTATTGTAGTCGCCTCCGGGCAGCTGCCACCTGTCCATCTCGAATGCAGGATTCGGGACAGGACCGTAAATAGCATGGTTTACAGCACTCAGTTGGGACGCCCAGTAGTAGCGTTTAATATCAGGCAACGCAATACCACCGTCGTACCAAGGCAAAGTCAATTTTGCCAATGCGATGCGCGGTCGCCCGCCCCACATCAACTTCCTCTGCAAGCCCTCAATCTCGCGGAAATAACTGACCGGCACCAAATCAAGTGTGTTTTGGAGAGCATACAGGAATCGGGGGAGAGACATCATTTTGAACAGGGCCGCTCTACCAAAGGGGATAGAGGCAAGCCACACCACGCCGCAATATCCGATCTAAGTCGGGAAAGCGGAGGTAGCAAATTCCGCTCATAGCGGACTGTGAGGTCCAATGAAATGTATATCCCCAAGTACTTAAGCCGACTCTAGAAACAGGTATCGGGCAAAAGCGGGGTAGAGAGGGTATGTCTCCCGTGAGCGGGTAGATACAAGACTTGGCCCAATTAATAACTAAACCAGAGTTCTTCCCAAAGGAACTCAAAACATCAAACAGGACACCCAGTGATTTAGGGGGAGGGGTGAGATACAACAATATGTCGTCGGCATATAGCGATATTCGGTCTTCGAAGTCGGGAGACCACCGGATGCCCTTAAGCGAAGGTTCCCAGCGAAGCCATGCGGCCAGGGGTTCAAGGGCAAGCGCAAAAAGGAGTGGCGACAAAGGGCATCCCTGTCTCGTGCCGCGTCCGAGAGCAAAGGGTTCCGAGGCCCTGCCATTAACCACCACCTGAGCCAGTGGCTGCTCATACAGAAGCCTAATCCATCCGATGAACTTAGGGCCGAAACCGAACTTAGCGAGGGTCGCCCACAAATATGACCACTCCACCGTATCGAAGCCCATCGAGGCATCGAGTGAAACCAAGATGGCCGGCTCCTTAAGAGACCCCGCCCTTGCTAAGACGCCATGAAGACGACGAAGATTGAGCGCGGTGTTGCGATGGGGGATGAAGCCGGATTGGTCCGGATGGACCAAGTCACTAATTACCGTAATCAGCCGATTTGCCAAAAGCTTTGCCAGGATTTTGGGCTCTACATTCAAAAGCGAAATCGGCCGGTACGATGAACAGTGTTCAGGAGGCTTGCCATCCTTGTGGATAACCACAATGGACGCTAATCTCTGATCTCGGGGAAGAGATCCGAGATCTTGCGACAATGAAAACATCCGACGAAGATATGGCGCCATTTTATCAGGGCACAATTTGTACAATTCCACTGGTATACCATTCGGACCCGAAGCCTTCCCAGAACGAAGAGAGCGGATAGCGAGCGCTATTTCATCGGAGGAAAATTCGGCCTCCATAAGCTCCTTGTCCGATTCCGACAGGCTAGGCAGTGCGATATCTCGAAGCAGCAAATGTGAGTCCTCTTCCGGCCTATCCGAGACCGGCGCATAAACCGTCTGAAAGTACTGGGCAAAAACCTGAACTATCTCAACCGGGTCCACCACTCGCGAACCATCCACCCTTTCAACAACAGGCACCACCCGATTCAATCTATCCCTTTTATCCAGCCAAGCAATCAACTTTCCCGCTTTATCACCAACATCATACAAACGCCCCTGCTGCTCACGATTCATCACCTTGGCCGCATCAGTGACCAGCGCCCTATATTCAGATTGTTTAAGGGCCAAAGAGTGCAGCCCCTCAGGTGTAACTCCAGACTCCATCCGCTCCTCCAACTCAGTGATTTCATTCTCCAGGTCCACCACTACCGCATTTTTGCGCTGTCTCTCGCTGGCAATTAGGGATAGGGTTTGGCCACGGATCACAGTTTTATACGCCTCCCACAAAGAGACAGGGGAGGACACCGATCCCTCAGAGTGGTCAGAGATCCCCCTAGACAAATGCCTGATTTCCCGTACAGAGACCATCTGCACCGCTGGCACGAGGATATAATCAAGTCTCGAGAGACTCCCATGAGCTCCCGAGTAAAAGGTATACTGGAGCTGTCCAGGGTGCAGTTGCCTCCAACAATCAACTAGACCAAACGTATCCAAGAGACTCCCCAACCATAGCTGTGACGCGGGCAGGGTTCTGGGGGTGCTACGGTCTTCATCCCCACTGACTACTGAATTAAAATCGCCACCCACAACCAGCATGCCATCAGGAAGCCCCAGGATCACCGTACCCAAGTCCGCAAATGTGGTAGACTGCAGGCCGGGCCGAACATACACAGACAAAATGGAGATCGTCTTCCCCTCCCACCGACCCGTAATAGCTGCGTAGCGGCCCCTATCATCCAACACTATGTCATCTATCTATAGGGGGAGGGAATTTCTAACCAGGACACCTGCCCCTCTCGAACCAGTGGTAAATCCAGAATGGGCCACCAAACGGTAGCCCCGTCTATTCAGCGCATGGCACGCATTTCCTACTAAATGTGTCTCATGGAGTAAAATCACATCAGGGGAACATCGCCTCAAATATTGCAAAACTATCCCCCGTTTTATCCTGTCACCAAGACCGTTAACGTTCCAGCTCAGCACCCTTAGCCCCCTACCCCCATCCCAGCAGTGAACACCCTGCCTCCCCCGCCCCGAAACAGACACATAGGATAAAAGCCAGAACAAAGCGCAGCCTCGATGAAAACAGAAAGGAAAAGACCCCCCCACCATCCCCAGTGAACCCCTCAAAACACACCCCCCACCCTGCACCCCTGCGGTAGACCAAAAAGCCACCCCAACTTGCAGTGTGCCTGTCGCCCCATTAAACTAACCTACAAATAGAGAGAAAAAAGTCCCCAGAGGAGGAAGAGTCCCGATTCCCCCCACCCCCGGGTATCAACACTGTAAAACATAACGGACACAAAGCCACTGCCATAAGTCCAGAAAAAAAGTTGGCTCGCCGGCGCAGACTCACTACTCCTGTTCTTCCAAGCCACCTTCGGCACCTCTCGAACTCTCGTTTTTGGTGCGGTTTGCAGGCAAAGTGTTCAACCAGTCACTGGCCACCTCGGGGTGGTCAAAGAAGAGTGCACGTTTTTCATATTCAATCCTCAGGCGGGCCGGAAAAAGCATGGCGTATTTCAGTCCCATATCCCTGAGCCGCCTCTTCACTCCCGTAAAACTCATGCACTGTCTCTGTACCGCCTGCGTGAAGTCAGGATAGAAACTGACTGACGCATTTTCAAACTTAGTGGGACCATTAGTACGTGAAGCTTGCAGGATAGCATCCCTGTCCCGGAAATTAAAAATCCTAGCTATGATAGGCCTTGGAGCGGCCCCCAGCTTGGGCCTTCCGCCGGGGACTCTGTGAGCGCGCTCCACCGTGAAAAAGTTACTGAGGCCCTTAGGTACCAGATGTTTTAGAACAAGATCTTCCACCAGAAGGTCTGTAGACACATCCACGGAGTTCTCCGGAACTCCTATGATGCGGACGTTATTGCGCCTGGCCCGGCTCTCAAAATCATCCAGCCGGCGGGCAAACAAATCATTGGAGGTCCGGAGATTGCGGACTTCAGCTTGGAGGTCCGAGACATCTGTGGTCAGGCTTGCAGTCTTAATATCCAAGGACTTGACCCGCTCATTGGTTTTCCCCAAGTCCGTCCTAATAAGATTGACTTTGATCGCCACCATGTCAATCTTAGCAGCAAGGGTTTCGTACTGCTGACCCATGGTCGTTCTAACACTTGCGATGGCGCCCATAACATCTTTCAATGTCGGCTCTTCAGTCATAGGAGGACTATCGCCGGTCCCCTCAAGGGCCTTACTCGCTCCGCCTGGGGATCCTTTAGGGCGGGTATAGCGCTCAATGGTCTGCCACTGGGGAACCCCACCACGATATGAACCCTTGGTATTCCGTTTCTCGGCGTCCGCCTTGCCCGTCATGATGGGCAATGAGCTCCGACGGAACCGGTGAGATCTGGTCAAAATGGTCCCTTTCACGGCAAGCTCGTAGAGGCAAGAGGGCCAGAGTCCAAAGCAAGCGTAGGACCAGCAGCAGGAGCAGGACAGCCGTGTAAAGCGGCAGCAGATCGCCGTCAACAATGACCAAGAGCGAAACCGAAAGTACCACAGGGGCTGTGGGCGTGTCACACAAGCCGTTGTTGTTCAATTGCCACCTGGGTACCTCGGGGACTCAAGTCCGTGGATGGTCTACGATGTAGGCCGCAAACTTCAAGGCGCAATAAGTCCGGTTCCCGGCGGCCAAATTAATTTTTGGAAAAAGTTCTTAATATCAGCAGGGCATCAGCAAAAGGTACCCGTCGTCCAAATCAGGATACGTTACAGGATAGATGCGGGAGGCGGAAAGGGTCTCGGGAGCCCTGTGCTCACGCGTCCATTTTGGAAACGCGCGAAGCTCCTCCCTATGACCTATATGTATTTTAATAAAATCTCATGTTCAGGCTTAACAACAATAACATGTCTTAGGTTGTGTTTATCACCTCTCCCCTTTATTAAAGGACGCTAAGGTACCCTCCAACCACAAATTACTCTTCACATATTTTAGGGGCGTTAGGAATTTTCCGTGACAGATGATATTGTGTTTTCTTTCAAGTGAAGCTATGTGTAACGATAAAGCCATATTCTCACTCCCTTGTTCTTACCAGACTCTTTAAGTGTGGCCTTTGGGGAAGCTTTCGCTGTCGCAACACACTCTTTTTTTTTAAACATCCATACATGATACACTTTAAATATCGAGAGGCTTTTGATCAGCAGAGTGTCATTTACATTTTGCTTCTACCCCTACAGCATGGGAAAAGGGGTCAGCCCAGTTTACCCAATATCTCCCTTCACTCTAAGGGGCACATTAGGATGTCGGGCGGATTACCCCCGCCAGGCTGGCGGTAGCCACCGCCGGCCTGGCGGGGGCAATCCGCCCGACATCCTCTCCAGAATTCCCCGCCGCCATATTAGAATGGCGGGGGGACCGCCGCGGACGTAAGGACCGTCCGCCGCTTTTCCGCCCGGTCGCCTTGCAGCCGGCGCAGAAAAGGATTAATATGGTGGCGGTGTCTTTCAGACACTGCCAGCCATATTACAATGGGCTTCTGGTGATGTCTTTCCGCGGCGGCGATGCCGCCACGGAAAGGCATGCGGTCTTCACTCTGGGGGCCCCCTGAGGGCCCCCAGAGTGAAGGAGAGGTGGGGGCTGCAAACAGGGGGTACCTGTGGTACCCCCCTTCATTTGCATAAACAAAGCTGCAGGCACCGTGCGGTGCCTGCCGCTTTGTCTGCCGCTTTGTTTATGCAAATACATGAATGCATTTATAGCATTGTGGCGGGTGATGCAGAGAGCACCGCCCGCCACAATGCTATAAATGCAGGATGTGCCTGCCACTGTGGCGGGCACATCCTAATACCCCCCACGGGACCCCTGCCCTAATGGCAGGCGGTCCCGAATTCCGACAGGATGGCGGGCGGACAAAGTCCGCCCGTCATCCTAATGAGCCCCTTAGTGTGCACATTGTTTACATTCACTTAAAAAAGAGTTCGATTTTCTACAGTGCTTGTCCAAAGTGTGTTTTTTAATTTTATTTTTATATTATCTTTAAATAACAGCTTTGTATTTTGCCTGCACGTCGATTTCCCAATTAGATGGTGATTTAATCCATGTCTACTTTTTAAAGTTTATGCTATAAAGAGTTTAAGATGCATTGTAAGATGGTAGCCTGTAGTTTTAGTTTTGGTTGGGAGCTGAACTCGTCTTGTCGTCTTCACAACAAATAGTACAATGCATGGCACAACTGAAAGGCTTCTTACTTGGAAAAAACATCGCCAGTAAGTCATCTACATCATGGAATGCGTTCTAAATAGAACATATTTATTGTGAGTTTATGATGGTCCCATTTACGTGGGATTTTTTCTTTTCTACCTTTTTTTCATGCCATAAGCTTGTAATAAAAGAAAAAGTAGAAATAACTATTGCAACACCATGCTATAGTCAGGCCTATTGGCTTTGCTAATGCTTGTTTAAATCGCGGAGGTAATTAATGGCTTTGTTTTACATCACAGGCACACTTCAGCACTTTCAGAGAACATGGAGGTCATTTAACGTTTCCATTCACTGTGTTAATAAATAATACTGAATCAGTTCTTTCTTTCCTGGTTCCAAATTAATTTCCAGCAGTGGCAATTATTTTTGAAGCTTCATGTTTTATAGTAGTGCTTTTTTTATTGTCTCTGCAAACTTCAATAAACTTCAACAGCATCTCTCAAATATTTATAAATTCTACCAGAGTAAAGCAAATGTTTTTTTAAAGTTTGTACTCTCCTCCTTCCTTCATTGACTACATCTTAACATCTATTTCTGGCACTCTGTCACTGGAGATTTAGGGGCATATTTACAAGGAGTTAACCCCACCAGAACGTCACATTTTCCGACATTCTGGTGACGTTAACTTCTCCGCCTTATTTAAAAGGCGGCGTTAAGCTATTAATGCCTCCTTGTAAATAGTGCCCCTATTCACGCAGCACTTGGGTGCAATGGGTGTTGCAGTGAGTGTTCTGCCACAACAGCCATTGGTTTATGATGCTGCCCCATATTTACAAGGTATGGGGCAGCACCATAAATACCGCCTGGGAATACCTGGACTTGAGCAGGTGACACAAGAAGAAATGTTTTATTTCTCCTCATATGTTGCTCTTTCTGCATGTGCGGCATTCTGCAGCACACATAGAGCAAATAGCCTGTAAAGGTTGTTTGTGTGCAGGAAGGTGTCCCTTCCTGCACCTACACAATTTCCCCTGCAGCGCAGGCACCGTAGCAAAATGGAGCTGCGATGCCTGCCCTGGCCCTATAGAAAGGTAAAGATGCCTTCAAGGGACTTTGTTCAATCTAAGTTTTGTTATTTAAAATTAATATGAGAAGAACCAATTTATCGTCCTTACAATGAGTGAATCAAAACTGATCAAATTGTGTTGTCAACATGAAACATATAAACAAAGACACAGGGTGTATACGAAAGAAGTGTTTTATCAAATAATTCATTAAGAAAAATCAGCTTCATATACAGACAAATAAGCGAATAAGATTTTAGGACTGTGGGTACACATAAAAATAAATTGCTAAGTGACTCAACAGAACCTAAAAGACACCTATCCCAAAACACATTGAGTAAAACAAAGCAAGGGATGAAGTGCAAAGTCGACGTTTCGGTTTCTTAGCAGTTATTTGATGAAACCATCCTCAGGACTGTAATCAGTTCAGATCTGTATAGAAATATTGTAGTCTGTTTGCGGATTATCGTCATCCGCAAGAAGATCTTGGAAGGATCACAGTATCCTAGGGACCTGACTATCGAATGCGGAGACCGCTCATCCAAGTTGGATGTAGCGTCTGAACTTCACTCACATAGGGTTCACGTATTCATACACAGTAGAATTCATCCAGTGTATGTAAGGCCAATTATTATCAAATTTCTGAGAAAAATCAGGGGTCGATGCACATAATTTGCGCTTAAACGAGCCTGTGAGCAGTCAGAGATCCTGCAGTGTCTTAAGATGCAGCGAGGTGAAGTCAATAACGCGTGTCATCAAAGTGAAGCCACTCTGGCCCTAGACAGCTTTTTTAGAGCCAGCACTAGGGGTAACGCGAGGGTGTGCCTCATTCTTGTGAATACGGCACATCCCTGCATTTTAAAAGGGTCATACTGCGGCGTTACCAATTCTGCCGTTACTCAGCCCTCCACCAGTTTCTTGTAAATATGTCCCTTAGACTTCCACAACTAGCGCTGCTTTTTATAAATGTCTGTGCATAATCTAATTTTTTTTTAAAGTTATCTGGAGTCTATCGCTGTAAGATGATATTGGTGCATAGTGTGTAGCACAGAGATATTAACAGCCAATTAGCTCTTGCGAACCAAGATCAAAGTGAAATTGGTTTTATTGAGAAACAATTAATCCAGCTCAATGTTAATAAAAATTACTTTAGAAAGCCCAAGTTTGGGGAGGGGTTTAAAGGAACGAAGGTCCTCCTTCCTAGAGCACCAGTAATCCCGATGGGCCCGCTAATGGAAGTTATAAGGGCCACTGATATTCCAAGATCTACGGTAACTCTACAGGTCAGGAACATTTTATCTAAAAGATTTTGGCTTGAAGGCAGCCAAACCCCTCATTGAGTAAAAGGGCAAAAACATGCAGAAATTGGTGTGGAAGCACCGTCTCCCTCAAGTTGTACCCCTATGGCCCATAATCTGGGGAATTTTGGGCCCTCCGCATTACGATGCCCCTTGTGTTGGTAGCTCCAGGGCGGGTGATAGTTAGTACAAAACTACCCACAAAATGTAAGTGAAGATTGGTACTCACTCTAAGGGCTTTCTCCAAATGAACCACCATTTAGTATGACCAGAAGGGAACTATGCAGAGCTCCTCCAGCAACATCGCAGACACAGTAGAACCATAAAAATAAATAAAAGACTTCTGAACAATGTTTATGTTATTTATTGCAATGCAATTCATTTTGAGATAGAAATTACTATCTAAAATGTCTGTAATGAAAAGGAGTTAATAAAAAACAAATTGGCACAATACAATGTCAATTGAAAAATGCATGGTGATTGCCTGGTAATATTCACATTCACTGAAGAACAAATGGATACAAGGCAAGTTCATGTTTATGGATAAATCTGAAGGAAACTTCTAAAAGATTCCACCTCATGGTCTGGTACAGTGCCCAGGAACAACATGTTTAGACAGTAGCAGAACAGGTAGGTGCTTCTAAAACATGTTGTGTGGCCCTCTCAAAGCTGCTTACAGGGTTTGATGGGCCGAACAGTCCTCTGCTCTGAAACGGAGGTTCCCCTGTGCCTGCAATGCCCAATAAACCTCAGTTACACACTCACAAGCAAAAAAAGGAGATGACATATGAAATATCTGACATGCCATACTTATAACAGTGGTACTTTTTGCAGCACATATGATAAAATGTTTGTTTTATACAAAAAGGTATACATTTCTTTAGGGTACATTCCAAAACGTCGAAACATTCAATATGTCAAAGTTTTGCACATATATATTCAGAAATAAATTTTTTCTTGTTATTAGTGTATTCTTAAAAATTACTGCAGAACATGTTCTTGTGTTGATGCGAGAAGTTCGTGTTACTGTCTTGCGGGAGGGCAAAGTAGCATGTTGGAATGATCCTTCAATGTAGGGATACCTGATCTAGGCGCTGAACTGTATAGAAAAAACAAAGGGGCATGTATAGGGATAGCCATGCAAAGGAACATTCCCAATGAGTCTAATACTTAACCAACCCAACATTACATGGTAAATTGTCTTTGTTTTTAAGAATATTGAGCATGCTATGGATGGTCATAAATATCAAGTGCAAAATACGCTGGTTGCACAAAACAGTACGCAATTATATAATTTAGTAACCATGCTTTAACAATTTTTTCCCAAACGTTGGCTTGAAATGGGAAAGAATTCCAAGCACCATGAGAACTTTTAAAAGGTCCGAAACCCCTAATTGTAGACAGATATGCTCCTCTAAAACCTTTTGCTTTGATATATACTACAACACTTCCGGGGGTAACATCAGGTTATGTTCTATGCCTGTTAGAGGTGCGAGGCACTTATTGGATTGAAATCAATATTGCTGTTATTTACTTGCACATTATGAACAGATGTTTCCTAAAAATCATGGCAGTGTATTTTTGTTTTAACAAAACCAAACAATTTAGGGGCATATTATCAAGCAGAGCGATAGGCAATTATTGCTGCTTTTGCTGGTGGTTTCGGACGCTAAGCGGTGATAATTCTATCGCCCTTTTAGCAAGCTGTCGCTAACTGATGTTAGGCGATAGCGAGTGGTTTGGGGCCCGCTTTGCATGTCAGCGATGTTTATCGCTAATGACATGCAAAGGGGGCGTACCCAACCAGTTAGCGACTGAAAGCAGTCGCTAACGTCGCTATCGCCTATTAGCAAGGCAGGCGTAGCAATGGAAATATTCGCGCTAAGCGCGAATATCTCCAAATACTAACTCCTGCCCAGACCAGTTCTTAGCCATGTTATCCAATGGGAGGTGGATAACATGGCAGAGAGCATTTTGTCGCTAATGCGTGAATATCACTGTATTCTCAGCGATATTCACGCATTTCACCGCTATCGCTGGATATTTGAGCACAATGGAGAAAAAAGTTGCTAATAGCATGTTTTCTCCGCTAACATATCCAGCGATAGGCAGCGATAAAAAAAATGCGCTAAGCGCATTTTGCAATAAATATCACTATTCCTTGGTAATATGCCCCTTAGTGTGTTGAGATGTCCTTCATCCATGTTGTTGTCATTTGCTAAATTTAGAGAACTGTACATAAAAGATAGCCTCCTTCACACATACCAATATATATAATACAAGAAGGTCACTTTTATAAAATACTTCTGAATACTGCTTTATATGTATAAAGTTTGTAATTTTTTAACCTCACCAAGATTTCAATATTGTTCCTGAACCTTCCTTAAATGTGAAATTGTTATTTGCTCTAGGTCTACAATAGCCCCAAAAACATATGCTTATGTTTTCAATGATCTAGGCACACTTTTCAAAGTCCTGCTTTGAAATGTATTGAGTGTGTGTGTGCACCCATGTTTACACATGCACGCACATGCATACACACAGCACTATCTTCTGTTATGCACAGGTATAGAAAAGATGCTGGCTCATACCATGTTGTTGTATGTATTTGGTGTGCACTGGTGCCAACAAGGGGCAATTTAGTAATAGTGATCTCAACAATATTATAATAGGAATGGTGAAATTGCATTTTTCGGTGAAATAATTTTCATACAAATTCTCAAAATTAGACGGATTTCACAACATTTTCGTGGCCACCAGCCCTTGAGGCAACTGAATGTGAGATCACAGTTCGTGTTCACAATTTATGCAAGATATTGGCAGGAGACTACTTTTAGGATAAAATGTCTCTCAGATTTCACTGCATTTTCTGCTCGAACCAATGTCAGATAGGAGACTATTATGAAAAGTTTTATACCTGGGGATTTGTTAGGAGACTATTATGCAAAGTTGTATACCTGGGGATTTGTTTTGAAATGTCATGAAATTCACATATGCAAAATGCATGAGTTTCACATGATTTCGCCCACACAACAGAAATAACTTTTGCGGATGCTTAAATTGTATTCACCTACTGCAACCCCAATGTTGGATAGTCCCACATAATTATATCAGCCTCTACATCCTCACCTTATCTTGATTAACTTAAATGGCTGATGATCTGAGCTGGCTGTAGAATTGCTGGAAACTCCTTGCATAAAATTATTATGAACATTTGTCTCTGGCTTTTTAGGTTAGAACATTCTACTCTCAGTGGTTGAAATGTTCTAATATGCCTTCTGCCTCGGGCTGTACCAGTTGTTAAAGACTCTCTCCCTCATCATAGCACCTCACCTATGCCTCGTACCTACAACTTGGGTTCACAGCCTTTAACAATTGATATAGCCCTTGGCAGCATCATATAACATTATAATATTTCATTATTAATTCATCACCAATGAGAAATTAGCATGCTATAGGATCTCATGGAAAATATCTTTCTTGAATACTGAACTGAAGCATACAATTGATAACTACTTAATTTCTATGTCTCTGAATATCCTCTGGTGACTGTTACAAGGACATGCGAGCAGTGTCGGGAGCTAAACACCTTTGGTTTTCATTGCCTTGGAGCTATAGAATTAGGCTATCACCATAATTACAATTAGCTGATTATGTGGATGGTAACAGTGCACGGGACAAATACCAATATTCCAGGGTGCAGTATTTAGCAGGTGTGATATTAGCTCTCCATTACTAGGTCCACATGAATTCCCCAATTATGAGGTGCAGGACTTGGAATGCTACAATTTTAAAAACAGGAGGTCATATTTACAATGAAAGTGACTCAGTGGGTGCTGCAAGCCATTTGGATGCGCCGCACTGAGTCACTCTCAAAGCACAGGGATGCAACATATATGCAACAATATGTCACATCCCTGTGCTTTCCCCTGCACTGGTACACAAAAGGCTGCCATGCACCAGCGCAGGGAACCTTAAACCATGGTGCAAGGATGCCTGCGTCATGGGGAGATTGATTTTCTGCAGGAAGGGACACCTTCATTTGAGCTGATTTCCTCTTTCCCTGTGCGCCTCGCTACGCCACCCCTGGGGTGGTGTAGTATTCAGATGCATTTCCAAGTTTACAATTTCTTGCTAATCTGGAAATGCATCTGAATACATGGGTGTTGTACGGAAACACCCACAGCAACACCCATGTCACACCCCTTACACGCAAAGTGTTACATGAGAAGGAGCGATATTTACAAGCACAGGTAAAGCCATGCAGATTGACTTTGCGTGTGCTTGTAAATATTGGGCAGCATGTTGCGCCGCCGGTGCGTCACGCAACATGACGTAACGGCAGCGCAAGGGGCTTGTAAATAAGCCCCTAGAAATGTCACTAGTTTTTCATTTTTAAAACGGCTGCTAAGAAGAAAGCCATGTGCTGTACTTTTGCAGGAAGTTTGGACTCATTATGATTTGGGCACAAAATCCTCTTTGTGACTGAAATAGGATTATTGTCCAGAGAGAATGATGACCCACCTCTAGGTTTAGATGGAGCTCACCTCCTGTGTGCTTAATGACATAATGTTTCTACTATCAGTCCTGGGTAAACATTTGGGTAAATATTTCCATTGCACTGCAGTTTAACTAAGTCTGTTAATATTTAATTACAATCTAGGTTCTTAATATAATTTTCACTTATAAAATTTGTTTATAGAGTTTTTGGGTTTACCTAGATTTCAATCTGAATCTGAAATTTTCAATAAAATGTCTTGTTCAAAATCCCAGTCAGGAGTGACAGAAGCTTTTTTGAGGAACATGTAAGAAATGTTCACAAGAGGCACCCCTTTTCGTCTTTGATTGCAGTAAAAAAAATGGTTCTCTGTATCAAAACAACAGTTTTGTTTTACTAGATAGCTAAATTTTCTGGCAGCATCTAGAAGTGCAGTTGACCTTGGCGGCCTTATACCAAATTAAATGGTCAGGCCTTCCTTCCCTTTTCAAATGACATGCTCCCTGAGTTGGGAAGAAAACAGTGTTACATAGGAATCATTGCAAACATTAAACACTATTTCGAGCTAGGAACACAAGGGCCTATTTTTCACCCAATGACATCCTGTAGCGCATAGATGCTTTCAGCCATATAATGTTACCAATCAGTAAATCTTGGTTCCACAAGAAAATGCAGATTAAAAACACAAAGGCTCCGATTATGAGTGCTCTGGTTAATTCCAATCTGTACAGTAACTATGTTACCACACATATAGGAATTATGAGGTTTGCTGCAAACACAGCACCCAGGCACATTTCCTCAGATACATTTAGACAGGTCAAATCAGCTGGAATTTACTGTGAGAAAAACAGCTAGTAAAAACTGGGTCATGTGCATTTTATTGCAATTTATGCCCTATTTTTCTGCTAAAACTCAAAATAATGAATGATTATTACTCCAAACGTACTCCAAACACCTCAATGTCAGCATTTATCGGATGAAGTACTTATCAAATCGGACACAAGGGCACCCGTTAATCGAGGCTACAGGGAGCAAAAATACACATTGTGTAGATTTACAAGCCCCTTGTGCCACTTTTGCGTCATTTTTGACATGCCACACAGATTCGAAAATATGGACGACCAAAATGACATCCTTATTTAAATATGCCCCTACATAAAAGGATAGTCTATTTTAAATTTCTAAGTCTAATCAAACTTATTTCTTGTGAGGTGGCTAATATTCTAATTTAACTCCACGTCTGCCATGTTTGAGGAAAAATGCTTGACAATATTTTTAGAGTCTTGCAAATGGGGGGAATCACTATCCACCCTAAGGTAGTAGTAGGTAGATGAATACATGATGCTGGTATGTGGTCTTTGTTCTGCATTGTGCCTGCTGACTGGCATTTCACTTCCTGCACTGCAGCTCCTAATAAAACAGCACCGCTTTAGTATGTGGGGAAAGGCGTGTCAGTAGGCTGAGAAATGGAGTATGGTATGGGAGGACACCGCCCAGTTAAAAAATAAGTAGCAATCATCACGGGTCAAACATCTGCGTCAAGAGTGAGTTGAGTGTTTGCCAGGTAGTGAAATGTTTACAAATTATCTGCTGATTCAAGTCGAGCGAAGGTTCCAGAGTCTTCAAATTTCCGGTTCTGGAGTGTGGACGGAGTGAGGCCGCAGCAGCACAGTGGTAGCAGGGGCGGCAAAGCCCAGAGCCTGTTACTCCTCCCTAGAGTACTGATGCCCTTACCTCCAGCCCCTAGCCATCAGCCCCATCTCTATTACTGGAGCACGGCCAGAGTGAGCCAACAGCTGCTGCACCAGGATCCGATAGCCTGCCATTCTAGTCCCGTGTGCCTAAGCTTCAACTCCCAGCCCTCAGCCATCAGCCCCCTGATACCGGCTGCAGCAGAAGCCAGAAGACCCATGCTGGTTGGGGTATTGCCACATCCTGAGGGGGGTTGCAGATGCATCCTGCAGCCCGCACAGCCTACTGTGCCTGTCCAGGGCCACAGCTGTCAATATTGGACCTGATTCGGATCCGTGGGGGGGGGGGGGTTTACCTCGTATAGCTTATAACAGCCTCTCCAGCCTTCAGAATCCTGCTTCTCCCGCCCAGCAGTTGTCATCAAAAGGCAGCCGCAATGACCCCGAAACCCCAGAGGATGCAGTGGCTGAGGGATGCCGCAAGTAACCCCAACCAGCAACACCAACAGCAAGGTAAAGAAAGATGAGGTGGTGCGCAAAAAGCAACCCGATCGAGGGAGGGGGAGGGTAGGTTGTGAGCACACATGAAGAGGAAGCAGCTGAGTTTGACTTGGTGTGGCTTCTAGCCTTGTACCACTCCCCTTCCCCAGGGACTAGCTCCAGCCTCTGCCCTCTTTTGGCTCCCAGCCCGTCCTTCCATCCGGCTGCCATCGTGGGTCCTTCCTCAACTCCATCTCAACCTTTTACACCCTCCACTCGACGCCACTCACAGAGACAGCGCCAAGACTTGCTGGTGCATCCCAAGGGCCTGGAAAAACTGCAATGTATCAAACTTCTACCAGATACTCTTGGGTCTTTGAACCTGTATGCCCATGCCCCTATCTGCCTTGCAACAATAAAGTCTGGTGGAGGTGTGAGGCAGCACATTCTTACCAGGAAACTATAGGCAGCACCTAAGCAAAAATTGAAAAACAAAAGCGCAATCCCTAAAGACCCGCTTCTGCAATATCAATAAATGAGGACTTGCACTGCAGCATTAGCCCCAACCCAGGTCCACCAGAGATTAACCATATAAATCTTCAAAACACCAAAAAGAGAGGTGCCTATACACCAGCAAGCAAGGTCTCAGAAACCACCAAGAAGCCACCATGGGCAAAAAAAATCAGGGCGCGGTATCTCATCCTGGGCACACCGCCGGTCACAAATTAAGTCAGCCCAGATACTCAGCAGCCAAAGTGTAAACTCAAGAATGATAGCTGAGGCTTCTTAGTGCAGCTTGAGAAGCCCCAATCGCCAATCACAAAACAGGCAAAATCAACCAGGATGCATGAATTAGACTGCACAAGGCCACACATTGGGCCTGCCAAACATAGTAGGCTCAAAGATGATCCTTCTAACATGAACCAACATTCATAGGCAAAACAAAGGGCTTCCTCAACACCCCTTAATTCAGGCTCCAGCCCGGAGCCAAGAAAGGTCTGGAACTGGGGGACCCTTCCACCCCTATCACTGAGCCTAACAGAGGAAGCCTCAGCCACCCTGGAGAAGGACACTGATAGAGTTACCACCGGCCAACTATAGGGCAGAGTGGTTCCATTAAGCTCAGAGATATGAGTGACAATAGAAAGGTTGATCACTGAGAAAGAAAGTAGGAACTCAATAGGAAACAGGGGAACAGCCCTAGTCCACAAAGCTTTGAGCAGGCACCTCATGCCCCAAGTCACTACAGCCCTTCCCTTATACCAAAAACACAAGAAAGGGCAGCAAACACAGGAGAACTCATGGCAGCTAAAGATAAAAGAGAAGAGGGAGAGAGCCAGCAAGAACACATGAAAAAAAAACAACCACCTTGTTGTAATTTACAAAAGTGGTATTTCCCTTACCCCGTGTTTCCCCCCTTCCTCCCTGCATGTACTTGGTACAGCCCATGTGTCAGCCGGCGCTCGCTATGGAATGTTGACATAGCGGCGCGGCTCAAGTGATGACAGCTGACGACATTCTTGATGTGTTGAACTTACAAATAAAGAACCTACTTTCACGTTGCTTCGTTCGTTATTCATTACATTCTTGGCAACGAGGAGAAGGAGAACTGTGCCAGGGACAGTGGATGTCGTTTCCCTGGGATGATTTTTGCTGTCGATGAAAGGAGGAAAAAGAAGGTGTTAAACGGAGCCGGTGAAGTAAAGTATGAAAAAGATCTAAGACGGTCCAATGGGCAGACGATGTCACAGGGAGCTCGAGTAAGAGGTGTGTGACGCGCAGACAGGCCAGAGCAGTGGAGCTGGTGAGCTTTCACAGGGTGTTTTTTGAGGTTATTCGGGTGTCGCGTCGGGCACCTCACCCACTGGTTAGCTCTCGGCTGTGATCTCACAAGGGAGCAACGTCATGGCTCTAGGGATCGGCAGTGTCTGAACTAAGTCGTGTGTCATACCGGGCACAGGGGGCGCGGAGGTGAAGAGCGCGAAGGCGACAATTTCTAAGTGAGGGAATACGTTCGCTTCAAGGGCAGGCGGCGGAATCCTCGATCCATTTGAGACGCGCTGCGCACTGTGCATATGCTGTGTTCGGAGCTCATGGTGTGAGTTTACGAGGATCAAGGAAGGTACCTTGGTGCGCGACGACGCGTTCCCCGCCTAGTCTCCTCACGTCAGGAACTCTGAGACTCTGACTGAACTCCTGTTTATTTTCGGTCGTGTGCTGGAAATAATTAGTAATCTACGTTGTGGAGGGGTTACAGCCAGCGATTCTTCACGCGCATTTTCTTCCAGTCACCTCGACACTGTGAGGGGAAGTTGTCTATACAGGAAGGTCCCGCCTGGGAGGTGGAGGTTAACGGGCTTATTGGCTGTGCATACAAGATCTGTGGAAGTAGAAAGGGGACTAGTTAAGCCCCTTTTGTCATACTGTTTTCACCTTATGTAAACGTTTTGAGCAGAGGTGGGGATTTCACTAGTGTGCACAGTACCTTTATCCAAAAATAAGCACATCTTCTCTGCAGCTTCTCTATCTTGTGGAGCTATTTAAGCTTGGAAAATACTATTTTTAGTAAGGTAAAGTTACTGTATGGCAATGGCGGGAGCTGGTATGAGCCAGCCTCCACCCTTCCTCAATGAGTTAGGGGAGCCTGTCATTCCCTGGAGGAGGTGGGAAGGCATCTTCAAATCCTATTTAATTGCCATAGGAGGTAGCAATTACACTAACATTCGCAAGCAGCACATACTTCTCCACAATCTAGGTACACATGGGAGGAAGATATATGAAGATATAACAGGGAGGTTAGTGGAGGATGACCAAAACGAAGTGGAGGAAGGTGTTAATGTATATGAGAGCACACTGAGAGAACTTGGGGCTCACTTCAAGGAGAAGATTAATGTGGTGATGGAGAGGCATAAGTTTTTTAAGAGGGTGCGGAAGAGGGAAGAGAAAGTGAGTAATTACATAGCAGTTCTGAGGGGTCTGTCTGCCACATGTGAGTTTGGGCAACTCACCGACTCACTGATCAGGGACCAACTGGTGAGGTGCACCAACGACACTAAAACCCAAGAGGAATTGCTCACCAAAAACCCCAACTTAGATGAGGCCATTAACATAGCCAAGGGTCTAGAACATACCGCGAGGTGCATTAGGGAAATGAAGGCACCTGAGGGGACAAACAAGGAGAGGGCAGAGAACAAGTCTAGCCCAGAGCGAGAAACTGTCTGTAAAGTAGGGGACAAGAACAAAGAGGTGGTTCGTAGTAAGGCAGGTCCTTTGGTGTGTTTTAAATGTGGCAGTCCCAACCATTTGGCAAGTAATTGGAAGTGCCCCGCCAGGAATGTGCAGTGCAGAAAGTGCAACAGGTGGGGACACTATTCTAAAGTGTGTAAAACTCCAGGTAAAGCAGTGCATGTTGTTGAGGAATCCACACAAGGGGAAGAAAGGGAAAGATCGTATATCTTCCAAGTAGGTGATGAGGAAGAAGACGAAGGGGACATGTATCCAAAATGTGATGTATTACTGGATGGTGTGATGTTTAGTACGCTGACTCATGCTCCCCTTACACCCTGGTGGATAAAGATGTTTTTGAGGAAAAATTTGCTAATCATCCTGTGAAGTTAATGCCACCTGACATAAGTCCCAAGGGGTACAACGAGGGAAAAATCCCACTAGAGGGCATGTTAACTATGAGAATATCCTTTAAGGATAGACATACGGTAGGAAAAGTGTATGTATCCTCTAGGGGCTCAACTCTACTGGGCTGGAAACACCAGAAGCAGTTAGGTATCACTCTTGACCCAAATAACGAAGAACAGGTTTTGCTAATTGACCCCTTAGGCGTAGCTGGTAGTCTCACCGAAGAGTTCAAGGAAGTGTTCAGTGACAATTTGGGGGTCTTCAAAAACTGTATGCACAAGATCATTCTCAAGGAGGGAGCTGAACCTGTAGTGCACAAAACCAGATCCATACCATTGCGTATGAGAGAACCCCTCCAGCAGGAACTTCAGAGACTTGTCAGTCAGGGAGTCATCAGGGAGATTGAAAGTTCAGCCTGGTTGGCCCCGATCGTGATCACGGCAAAAGATGGAGGGAACAGTATCAGACTCTGTGTGGACCTGAGAGGCCTCAACGCCAACATTCTGGTGGACAGATTTCCCCTTCCCTTGATAGGCGAAATGCTTAGCACAATCAAGGGGGCAAAGTACTTCAGTGTACTGGATTTATCCTCCGCCTATTACCAAATCAAACTCCACCCGGATTCTCAGATACTCACTGCATTCACAACTCCGTTTGGTAATTTCAAGTTCCTGCGTATGCCATTTGGTTTGGCGTCAGCGGCCGCGGCCTTCCAAAGAGTCATGCAACATGTATTGAAGGACTGTGAGAACACCCTCTGTTTCCAAGATGACATACTGATCTACGGAGGTTGTGAAGTGGAACACAATGAGAGGGCTAAGGAGGTATTGGAAAAATTGAGAGAGGTAGGATTCACCACCAAACCTTCAAAATGCAAGCTAGGAGTATGCTCGGTAGACTACCTAGGACATACTCTATCTGAAGAGGGCATCAAGCCGAAACACGACCTGGTCAGAGCTGTGAGAGATGCCCCTACTCCCAGGTGCAAAGAGGACATACTATCGTTTCTGGGGCTTGCAGAATATATGGCCAAGTTCATTAAGGATTTTGCTATGGTGTCACAGCCCTTAAGAGACTTGATCAAGAAGGACAGCGTCTTCAATTGGGGCAAGGAGCAAGCGGAGGCCATGAGAGGCATAAAGAAGGCCATCATAGAAGCCCCATTTATCGGAAAATTTGACCCGAATGGCGTGACCATCATCTCGACGGATGCCAGCAATAGAGGCATCGGTGCCACCCTGGCGCAGAAAGAGGGGAGCAAAACCAACGTGGTGGCCTTTGCATCTAGGACCCTCACCTCTTCAGAAAAAAATTACTCAACCATAGAAAAAGAAGCTCTAGCTGTCTTTTGGGCAGTCTGCCACTATAAATTTTTCATCTGGGGAATTCCTTTTGAGGTGCAGACGGACCACAAACCATTGGTCTCACTGTTCACGAAGAAAGATATGGAAAGTATGACACCCCGAATAGCTAAATGGGCAGTAGGGCTGCAAGCCTACAACTTCAAAGTATCCTACATTCCCGGACAACAAAACAGGGTAGCTGATTTCCTGTCGAGAGCTCCAACAGAGGAAGAAACGGAAGAGGAGTTGAGAGGTGATTCTATCCTGGAGTTGCGCTTAGCAGCGGTAGAGAAAAACACTTGGGAAACTCAGATGGAGCAAGACGAAACGCTGAAAAAAGTGAGAGAACATATACTTAAGGGGTGGCCGAAGAAATGCAAGGACATGGAGACGGAGATCCAGCCGTACTGGAATGTGAGAGAAGATTTATCGGTAGAAGGAGACTTCATAATGAAATCCGGAAAACTGGTTCCCCCAGAAGCTTTAAGGAACCAAATAGTGGATCTAGCTCACGAGGGACACTTAGGAAGAAGCCTGAGCAAGGCTAGGCTTCGTACTGATTACTGGTTCCCCACTATGGACAGTGAAATGGAGGACAAAGTGCGTGATTGCTATGCGTGCAGTCTAAGTGACAAGTCTAAGCTCACGAGAAGGGCACCATTGTCACCAGTGGAAGTACCAGACGCCCCGTGGAACAAGTTGGGCTTTGACATAGCTGGACCGATCCATGGCAAAGGGCCCCAAGACTGGTATCTACTAGTCATGGTGGACTACTTCTCCAGCTGGGTGACTTGCAAGATTGTCCACAATGTGAACACCAGAGCGATCATTGAATTCATGAAAGAGGTGTTCTCAAGAGAAGGGGTGCCTGCGACACTGGTGACAGATAATGGCGTACAGCTAATCTCAGAAGAACTGAAGGAATTTCTCAAGGACTGTTCCATTGTACACATTTGCACGCCTCTGTACTGCCCCAAAGCTAATGGTAAAGTGGAGAGAGTGAACCGCATGCTGAAAGAGTGCATACAGCTAGCCAAGCAAGCGGGACAGAACGTTGAAGAAGCGATAAGAGACATGTTGTGGGCATACCATAACACGCCAAAGTCTTCCACAGGCTGCACGCCTTTTGAGTTACTGAGGGGAAGAAAAGCCGGCGCCAAACTCACACCAAGTTGGATGGGAAGAGAACTAGAAGAGGAATCCAACCCCCAGGAGGTCAAGAGAAGGATTGAAACTAATCAACGCAAATACAAGGAATGGTACGACAAGAAGTGGGGAGTTAAGGGGAGAGGATTCCAGCAAGGACAAAGAGTCTATGTAAAGAAACCTGAGAGACTGAGAACAGGAGGTGAAAAGTTTTATGCCCCCAGTGCAATCAAGACTCTAAACAAGAATTCAGTTGTCATGGAGGATGGTAGACTGCGGAGTAACGACAGGGTAGTACCTGCTGGAGGGGAAGAAACCAGGTCTCTCTCGACCAGATCTGAGAGTGTGGACATCAGTAGAGATACCAGACCTGGCAGGAGGAGTGACAGAACTAGGAACACCCCCCAGTGCCACAAACATTATCAAATGAGATAGCCACTTGCGGGAGAGCCCTGTTAGTGCTGCAGGTTCCCCGAGATAGCCCCACTGCAGGGACTGGGAGGTGACTGCCCTATTCTCCTCCCCCATTAAAGGACTGATTCCCTTCCCTGGATGTTTTTTCCCCACGTTGTTATCAGTTCCCATAGGGAGGATGATGTGTTGCAATTTACTAAGTGGTATTTCCCTTACCCCGTGTTTCCCCCCTTCCTCCCTGCATGTACTTGGTACAGCCCATGTGTCAGCCGGCGCTCGCTATGGAATGTTGACATAGCGGCGCGGCTCAAGTGATGACAGCTGACGACATTCTTGATGTGTTGAACTTACAAATAAAGAACCTACTTTCACTTTGCTTCGTTCATTATTCACTACACACCTCTGAAGAACAGGCTTGAAAACACCAACATAGTAGAAGGTCCACAACTAACCCCCCAAGCTAGCCCCCCAACAGCTGCCTTGGCAACATCGGAAAGACTGGCTGGAAGAAAAACTAGTGGAGCACTGCCAGAAGAGATCACTCGAGAAAGGTGCTCTTTGTCGAGCACCTCTTTCACCTATAATCAGGATCCCGAGCAACCAGTCAGAATGACAGATCAGCAAACAGCGGCAATAAAGCAACTGGGGGCAATCATAAATATCAACAAAACACTGAATGCAATGGACAATGTGGCACTTTTGCACAGCAGATAAGCTGAAAGTACAAATTTCCATACTGAAAAAATCGCCACATTAATCATAAAAATAGATGGCAAGCTGGACCCCTAAACAACCTATTCATTAGAGTCCAAGATTCAGTCAAAGTGGAACAAAAGCAAGACACGTGCGCCTATGGACTAATAATAGAAAAACTAGAAACTTTATATGGCGTGATGACAACCTTGCTTGATGACCTAAAAAAGTCAGCCCTCTCCCAGGGCCCCAACTATGGATTGGTTCAAAATCAAAATCCATGAGAAAAAATCCCCCCAAAACAGCCTCTACGCTAGCATGTTACCAAACCCAGGTGGATAAGGATGTATCCCCTAGGAACTGTGAAGGGGAAAGGACCAATGCAGAAGCTGCACTCGGCAAACTTAATTTAAGTGAACATTATTCCCCACAGATAAGTAATATCGAATTAGTTATGCCCTAGGCAGGGGATGCTGCAACCGCAAAACCAAGATTTGAATTCGAAGCCAAAGGAAAAAGGGAGACATCCCATTTCAAAGAACAACTAGAAAATGTTTTTAAAACCTACATAAAAGCAATAACTATAACAGAAGATTGTCTCTTATCCAATGGTTATGACCAAACCCAGAAGAGAAGCATGGGAAAGTGGAACCACATATCCCAATTGTTAACAAGAGAAGCACATTTAGTCAAAAGACAAACGCCAGCACCCAGGAGCTCTTCAAATTACAGCTATAAAAGGCCTCCAAAGAAACACCTAGGGCCACATCAACTTCCATTAAGGGCTCAGTTCCAGAAGATGCTAGTGAACCAGCCCAGCTTATGATAAAGGACCCCTTAACTGCCATCCATATACTTCTGATAAACCAGCCAGCTGAGTGGGAGGAAAGGAACCCACCAGCCCCCCTTAAATCCTCAGTTGTGTCATAAAGAATGGAAACAATAACAGCGCCAAGAAATCAGAAAGAGGAAGGCTGGAGCAACCAGATGAGTCATCTGACCTTCACCCACCGCAAACAACCCCAGTAGCAAAATGGGGAGGAATAGGTAAAGTAAAGAACGCATGGGAAGGCAAATCCAGTATTGACCCTAGACCACAGACCAGGCAAACTATACGAAATGACCCACAAGACCACAAACCAGAAGATACCCCCCCCCCCCCAGGAAGTGATAAAAGCAAGCCTGGAATGGATCAAATAACAAACCTTTATACAGAATACAAGTCAAGGGGGGCAGTGGATATCCTCAATAGAAAAAACTTTCCAAATGATGTGTGAACATAGCAGGCCTGGAGCAAATCTTCTCAGCCGATATAGAAGGGGTTGGCTTCCTTCGACCAGGGAATGGTGAGATTAATGAGCACATAGAAATCATCTTTAAAAACCCAAGCCCTGTCAGTGCCCTACAGAAAAGCAAAACACAGCTCAAACAATAGGGCACAACATTGGTGGATTCTGTGATGAGGAAATACCCTGCCTACTTCCTAGAGCAGGATATGGGCAAAACAAAAGGCCCAGCCAAGAGTACCCAAGAACCTGCCTTCTACAGGCTCAGTCTTAAGGAGTTCCTCTGGGGGTAGCCGGCCCCCTGAAACAATGACAGAGCCACTAACCAGAGCTGGCGAAGGCCATCATTGCACAGGCCAACACTCAGCGCCAATAAACTGGGCATGGCTCTCAAGCATATTAAATGCCCAACCTAGCCAAGAGCCTCAAAACATCATAAATGGTGCCTGGTTTGAAAATACAGTCATGGAACATAAGATGGCTAACTGAGTCCGTAATCATGAGCTTAACCATAAAAGAACTGCGGAAACATGACATCATTGTACTTCAAGAAACCTGGGTACTAAATTCTTCCCCTGGCCATACTTTACAGCATATGAATCTTTTGCAAAGGCTTCACAAGCTGGTAGACATGCCTCTGGTGGGGTATCAATTTATGTTAAAAACAACTTAAGGGCATCAACCTAGATAATAAAAGCAGGAAAGGGAGACTATATCATAGTGAAAATAACACATGGAGCAATCACCTTCAGAGAAAGAAAGACAAACTGGCCAGATAGAGCCCAATTAATGTGCTATCAAAGAGTTTTACGACTCTCGAATTCCATGGCATATGCTCAGGTAAGAGAGGAGTTTTGTCTGATCTCACAGCACTGGGCACTCGAAGCCAAATTTCTAATATATTGCATAAAAGCTAAACAAGCTAAAGAAAACATGCTAAAGAGGATTATCTGGGAAACTATAAAGAAACCCCAGACCAATTAACATAAGTATTTCAGCTCTGCACTGGATCCAGTAGAGGTGCGAAAGATGTAGTCTAGGGGCTTTCCAAGACTAATAACCAAGCTAGCAAAGGTCATCTCCAAGGATCAGGACATTTGGACGATCAAGATCCTGTCCCATGGCTGCTGGGCATTCACTTTATATGAACCACCAGTGTCGCGGACTTACCTCTCCTTGCCTTTTCATCTAGCAATTAAACAGGAGCTACTGAGACTGAGACAGGGCTTAATTTTGTTAAAATCATACTGGTATGCAGCTGCAGCCGGTAGTGGGAGTACCTGCCGGGCGGTGATGTGGGGAGGGGAGGGGCAGTAATGTATGGATTACGGACCTTAACAGGTAAGTAAACATAGGAATAAATAAATCGAATTTCGTTGCGTGCACTGCATCCAATTTGGTGATGCAGAATCTGGGAAAAGCAGGACAGACGCTGCAGATTCTGTGCGAAACAGGAAGAATCACGAACTCATATCCTCTATTTATGCAAAAAGCTGCTCCACCTCAGGATTTTCTGTCTGTGCCCGATAAGGAGTGCAGCTGTCGAATCATGCCTAAAGGCTGAATCCTCACAGCTGGCGGCTTGATTCCTGAAGTTAACTGAGAGCACGTCACAAGAGAGTGTCCAACATTCCAGAGGAACTCAATGATTTCCTCCCGACTTAATTGCAGGGTCAATGAAAGCCTAGCAGTGATAAAAAGCACCAGCTCTTTCTGATGGCAAACTGTAAAAGGGAGATAAGGGAACCTATTACGTAAATTGTTAAAAGTTAACCAAGCAGTTCCAGTCCAATAATTATCCTTATAGTTATCTTTAGCTAGCTATTATGCTAGAGCTATCTCTAACATAATAAAATGGGCATATAATCTCTTACATGCTGACCCTGGATCTCCAAGGAATATTTTAAAATTGTAGACTTTTAGAGATGAGGCGTCGCGATATACTTTTAATGAGAACCTTAGTATTGCATTTAATCTGTCCCATTGCACAGTAGCACTTTTAAAATCTTGGACAACAGCACATTTGAAGCATTTTTTTTAAAGAATTTGACACCAAGAATAAGCTTTGACCTGGATGTAGAGAACTGTTCCTAATTAAAACATGCACAATTTGTAGAAAGTATGGAATACACATCTCTGCAGTGATACATATGCTTTTTACTAGAACACAGAGCCCGGCGCTGTATTCTTTTACTGCAGCTAGGAATCCTCCCTTTAAAGCATATACATCCAAATGGAGCAATCATGAAAATACTATAGGAATCTGTGAGTTGTGTGATGGAGGAGTGCCAGATTTACATCATGAATTGTTAGTTTGTTCAAATTCGATTCTGGTAGAAGCCTGGCATCGGTATAAAAGCCCATCTGTTTTAGATATAATTTCTCCTCTGCACAAGGTTTAATTACGCGTTGTAAATGGCCACCTGATGAATTTGTCTGTTATAATTTGTATAACATTTGAAAGAGTTTTTAAAGCTGTTTTTAAGCTGTACTATACCTGTTTTAAACATATCTGTTATGTATTTGTTTACTTCAGCAGAGGTATAAATCAAATTAAATACAACTATTGAAATCTTGTGCTTTGATGCCACTCAACAACATTTTTTGACCGCATCGAAATCCCACGAGGTGACACCTCTGGAAGACTCTTGTTTTAGTTTAAAGACTAGCTCTTGAATAATATTTTAGCAATTGTATTTTAACTGGGGCCTCATCAAGCCATATCACGTGGGGCCTTGGGGGTATGCCCGTAATCCACCAAAAGGCAATAATCGCACTTTATTCACACTTTTGCACTTTAATGCTCGCACTTTAGATAATGTACTCTTTATAAGCATATTGACCAATTTTAAATAGACCTTTCTATGAATCTTAAGTTCTATCCCAAGCCCAGGGCTCAGATCTCCATGGGCTGTAAACTCAATTATTCTGCTAATGTGTACAAATTAACTATGTTTTATTGTAATGATTTTAAATAATCGAAAAATAAAGAATTATCCTATTCTATTCTATCCAGTGACGGCATCTGATCTCACACTCTGTACCACACCACATGCTTATGCGCAGTGAAGTCAGTCACACTGTGATTACAGCATGTCACGACAAACCATAAAGGCCTGATAACTAACACCACTTTACCCTCCTCAGTAGGGCACCCACAAACCTTAAAATATTATAGCACTTTATGACCTCACCACGGTTATACCCCAATACATAACCTATCACATTTGGACTTCCAAGGATAGCACTGTAAGCCTCACCTGGGGTGTGGAGTGTTGTATACATTTCAAAACAATACAATGTCGAGTTACAGTTGGAAGATGTTTATGGATGGTCGTTATCTTGGCAGTCGATATTTTGCTCTTCACGTATATGTTGTCTGCGGTTTTTTCCATGTTTGTTTTTATGTTACCTAAATTTTCCCATCCAAATAATAGTCATGAAAAACTGAAAAAGTTGAGCCGGTGGACTCAGCTTATTAACCCAACTATCTTGGTATACATTGATCTGGATATTTTTTCAGTACATGATGTCTATTGTTGCAGTCGCGGTTTCTGACTCTTTGGACTTGGAGAAAGGAAATTCAAATCCCGCCAGGCGGATGAGAAGGATGTTTGAGAAGTGAACAGCAGTGCAAACCAGGATGAGCCAGAAGGACCGCCCATAGTGCTCGCTGTGGGTTTTAAAGGTGAATGTTCCTTCCTTGTAGTTGGCAATCTTCTCCGACAGATGGTGGATTTTAACTTCTGAAGCGAATAAGACTAGGATAAGACAACCACAAAAACCTGAAAAACAATGAAAACAGTGAAAGTTATTTTTAGTTATATTAGTAAAGTCTATTTTGAATAGATGCATTAAATAGCCATAAAGACGTTCTGCTATTTATGGTGGGCTTTTATACAGTAGGACACGACATGCTGCTTAAAGCGTTACTGATGTCACATGTATGGAGACATGTTAAAAGTGGCACGAGAAACATGCTGTGACATATGTAATAATGCTGTTTCGCATCAGTTCTGAATTTGTAAAAAGGTAAGTGCCAGGGCCCTTCTGAGGAGGTCAGGGCATCCTGCTCCACCCATTGCCCTTGCCAGTGCTGCCAATGACAGTACCAACACAACTACTAACCACCACACTCCTACAAGTGAGACAATTCAGTCTATTCCAGCCACCAAAAGTATAAAAATGGTGTCTGCATCAGGTAATATTTATTGTTAATGTATATTGAATGATTAAACAACTGTTGTCATGATCATCTCAAAATTTACTAACAGCGCCATCATGTGGTAAACTGTCATTAGAGCAGGTGCTGAGAATTTAGGGCCCGATGTAGGTAAATGGGTTTTTCCGATTTCAAAATACCGAGGCGGGCCGAATCGGTATTCTGAAATCGGAAAATGAGATGTAGGAGAAAAACACCGAAAAAATACCGAATAGGTCGGCATCGGTATTGTGATTCGATACGTACCGAATCGGCACGGACCGAATCGGAATGTACCGAATCGGCTACCACCGATTCGGAAATTACCGAATCGGCTACCACCGATTCTGCAATTACCGATTCGGAGGTCGGAATACACCCCCATGGCCAAAATGCCCATAGGAATGCATTGAACAATCCGAATCGGTAAAATCCGATTCGGTAAAATCCGATTCGGTAAAATCCGATTCGGTAAAATCCGAATCGGTAAAATCCGAAACAGCCAATGAGGTGGATCCACCCTCCCCCACCCAAGCAGGGAGTGGCTACCCAGGCAGGTGCAGCTCATTAAGAACATTCTGGAGAGCCAGCCTGAGCTGAACACTCACAGTGAGCAGCAGTGGGAGCAGGAGGCAGAGAACTGTGGATAGCAAGATGGCAAGCACCAGTGAGAGCCAGAAGGGTGGCCAGAAGAGAAAGCCAAAGTTTAGTAGCACAGAGCTGCAGGTGTTGGTGGAGGAGGTGGTGAGGGTGCACAGGCAGCTCTTCGGGAGGCTGTCCCTCACTGTGCCGGACAGCACGAAGAGGAGGCTCTGGAGTGAGATAGATGAGAAGGTCAACGCTGTAGGTGTCACCCCCAGGACCCTAGATGACCTTAAAAAACGATTCTACGACATCCGCAGCCTGACGAAACGCAAGATGGCTGAGCTGCAGAGGCAAGCTGGATTGACTGGTGGGGGCAGGAACCCGGCGCATCCCCTCACGGACCAGGAGGAACTGGTGTCAAGCACCATCGAGAGGGAGTGTGTGACAGGAATCGGGACCCTGGACAGCTCAGCCAGAGCTACAGCTACAGGTAAGAAGCATGCGCATCATGACACACCCTACCAGACACCTCCCCTTTAGACACAATGCACAGCCAAACCCCAGCCCAGTACTGCAATCAACATACATGAGTAAAGCATCATGGTAAATGTAGTCAGCAGAAGTTTCCAAAATATGGCAGTGCAGAACCACAAAATGGAAAACAGTGGAACACATTCAAAGGATATGCAAGGACATGTGCAATGCTTTAATTGTAGTGACTGTAATACATCGGCACTCAATTTACAAATGCTTCTTTATACCTAGGGGCACCATCAGGCGGAGGACCACAAGCTACTGATGCACCAGCACCAGCACCAACTACCAGTGCGGTGGCAGGGCCTAGCACAAGTCAGGCTGCCCTGGAGGAGGAGGATTAGGAGAACAACACCATTGGCCAGGGAGAAGAGGGAGACCTGGTAATTGACGACGCTTTCCTTCACTCCCCACAAATGTCAGGCACACCCCCATTGCTGTTCTCCCCTGAGAACTCTCCGACAACGGCCCACCCTGCACCTACTACACCTCCTGCCAGGAGTCTGGTTGTGACTACACTCAACCCCATCCAGGGAGCTGCGGGTCAGGCCCCGGCCACCACCACACCCACACCAGTGGCACCCCAGCCCACACAGCAGGGCGGCAGCAGCAGTACCCGGAGGCGTGCCATTTCCAGCACTGCAGCGCCGGCACGGGAGGGCAGTGTCTTCCAGGGCCTTGAAGGCAGCATGGTCAAAATCCAACGCCAGCAGGCAAAGTCCATCATGGCCTGCCAGCGCCAGCTCCGCCAGCACAACCTGCAGATGGGCGAGATGGTACAAGGGTTCAAGGCTTTTGTAGACACAAACAAGGAGGTTGCTGCAGGTCTTGGCAGGCTGACCACAGCCATAACACAGTTATGCGGAAGACTTGAGGAGCACGAGCACTCGCGCAGGCGGGATGCCCGCGTGCAAAACCGATCCATTAGCCGCCTTGCTGCTGCAACCGCGCAACTGTGTCAACGTGGTGCCAATATGGAGGCAAGTTTGACACAAAACACCGCCGAGGTCACCAGGGGAATGGCCCGCATCACAACAGCCATGGAGGCAATGATAATCTCCAACACTGCCGCCAATCCAGCCCTGGACCTGGGGGATGCTGGGGACAGCAGCAGCCGCAGCAGCCCGGCCAGCGCTGCGTCGGAGCCGCGCAGGAGCACGAGGCGCTCCGCAGAAGCCGCAGGACATGCGGAAGGGGGTGAGGCACACCCCAGTGGGGCTGCCAAGCGCTCCAAGAAGTAGGCTTGCCAGGGCGGGTGAGGCAACCCGGACCTCAGACATTTGTTTTCTTTACTTTTACATTTTATTTTGGTGCACATCAGTGCAGTATCGGTGTTGCAACATTATTAAAATTTGCTTTTCCCAACAACCATTTACCTGTCTGTGCATCTGTACTCACTCAGAAATAGTTTTCTGTAATCGCCTCACGTCTGTATCTGCCATCACTTGGCGTAGACACCCCAGCAGGCTGTGTTAGTGGCACAGCATCGTCGTCGTCATGGTCCTCGTAGTCAGACAACTCGACCTCAGTGCCCTTCTTCACCGCAAGGTTGTGCAACATTGCACAGACAGCTATGATCTTGCAGCAGGTGATGGGGGTATACTGCCTTGCGCCTCCACTCTTGTGCAGGCATCTGAATCTACTTTTCCAGATGCCAAAGGTCCGTTCAACTACATTCCTTGTGCTTTTGTGGGCCCGGTTATACCTCCTTTGGCTGGGTGTGGAGGGGTTGAGGTAGGGGGTGAGTATTAAAGAGCGGAGGGCATATGCACTGTCGCCTGGAAGGAAAAGGGGTAACATTACTCACATGCATACATGAATTACACTTTGCTACTTTGTGTTATGGGGGTCTGATGATGTGTCTCACCTAAGAGGTATCCTTCACCAAATTCGCCAGCCATCAGCCGTGCATAGATGCCGCTCTGTTGAAAAATGTAGGAGTCATGGGTACTCCCTGGAAATTTTGCTACCAGGTCTGTGATGGTGCACTTCGCATTGCAGATCACCTGAACGTTGATGGTGTGCGTAGACTTCCGATTGCGGTATATGTATTCTGTGTCAGCTGGGGGGCAAATCGGAATGTGCGTGCCATCTATGCAGCCAATGATTTGGGGAAATTGTGCCATCTGGTAGAAGTCAGCTTTAGTTTGTAGCAGTTCTGCGTGGGTTGCAGGGAAAGAGATGTATTGGTCCATCCTGTGTATCATGGCGTCAAGGAATGTGTGGAAGAACCTTGACAGGCTGCTCTGGGTCACCCCTCCTACCGCTGCAACTCCACTTTGATAGCTGCCAGACGCAAGCAGGTGCAAGCTGCATAGCACCTGGACGTGCGCTGGGATGGCGCGTGCCCTTGGGGTGGGGTGGTCCAACAGTGGTTTGAGGTCCCTGATGAGCTCCAGAATGGTGTCTGAGTCCAGCCTGTACCTCTGTAGGATCTCTGCCTCTGTGAGCATGAACAGGGTGATCCTCTGTCTGTAGACCTGTTCCTCTCTTTGCCATTCCCTCTGTCCTTCCTGCTGTAGCCGTAGCCGCCTTGCAATGACATAACAAGCTGCCATCCTGCAAGTTGCAATGCATTTTGGGTCTATTTTTATGGGTTGGAGTTGGTTACCACCTGATTGTAATCCATGGTAAATACCGAGTGAGAAATACCGATTTTGAGCCAAAATCGGTATTTCTGTGCTTCCCTACATCTCCCTATCTGTCCGAATCGGGAACTTTCCCGATCGGTGATTCTACCGATTCGGTAGGTTATCCGATTCGGCTTATGTCTGATTCGGTGTCACTGCCGAATCGGTACATGGACCGATTCGGATAATTTCCGATTCGGTGTCAGTACCGATTCGGAAAATGGACCGAATCGGATAATTTCCGATTCGGTGTCACTACCGAATCGGTACATGGACCGAATCGGATAATTTTCGATTCGGTGTCACTACCGATTTGGTACATGGACCGAATCGGTATTTTTTATCCGATTCGGTGTGTTACCGATTCGTTGCATTTCCGATTTTCGGTATGTACGTATCGGATTATTGTCAAATCGGTAGCCATTCCGATTCGGTATTTGTACCGATTAGGACGTTTTTCTTTGCCCTACATCTCGATGGCAGTATACCGATCGGTAAGGGCCGTAAATCGGTATTTTCGGCCGTTACCGATTGGTAACGGCCTACCTACATCGGGCCCCTAGTGACTCTGCCATGCACCGGAAACCACTGGCAAAAATTAAGCACTGGTTTAGCTCCAACACACAGACAAGGTACAGCATGGCTATCAGCAGTGCAAGCTTCAATCAAACACAGGACAGCTCAGTACAAAAGAAATCATACAAGATTCACTGACATATATAGGGTGGACACAACATACACAGCAGAAATGCAAGATTCTCAAACCCAAAAGTGATGCCCTACCGGAGGAGGTGGTGCAGCAAAGCAGTATACATTTCACTGGAGCACATTATAGAGGCAGCACTGGCAGGTGGGCGAGGGCTTCAGGAGAGCCGCTCAGATTGCACTCTGCAGCAAAGTTCGGGGCAAACAATGAATGTGGATGTGGGATTGCAAGGCTTACTTGGTGACAGGAGGACCACAATTTTCCCTGTATGGTTCTGATCACAAGTAATCCTTCGTAAAATTAGCACTCGCTTTTCTGCATTCATTTGATTCTGCATTATTATGAATGAATGGTTTTATAAAGCTCACAGCTACTCAGAGAGTGTCCCGGTTATGAAGGAAAAGACAGGAAGGGGAACTAGGCCTATAAGTTTAACAGACACGTTTTTAAATATTTACGGAAAGTGGCCTCATCTGGTAAAGATGAGTTGAAAGGGAAGCTTATTTCAAATCTTGGCTATTGGTACAGCAAAGGAGGCACCACCCCGTCTCTTTCTTCTAAAGCAGGGTACAACTATCATCCGTGTATTCCTATATTCCCATTTTGTGGAAAGCGTGGTATGAGATAGTTAAGGCCTTAAACACCATTCTCTTGCTGACAGTCAGCCAGTGCAATTGTTCTTGAAAGTGGGGCATAGAGGAACGTTTTGTCAACTTAAACTGAAGGTGGATTGCAGTGTTCTGTACCACCTGGTGTTGATGTATTTAATGATCTGTTATTCCCAGGGAGAGGACTTTGGCGTAGTCCAATCTGGATAAAATAATTGCCCTGACCAATGATTTCCGCTCGTCCCATTGAAGAAAATCCAAGAATGTTCTTAACGTTCCTAATATCCAGAAACATGATTTCACAACTGCGACTATCTGGGCTTTGAAGGAAAGCTGTATATCAAAAGGAACTCCTAGCTCCCTCATCACTTCCTTAGGAGTGGGTGGCATACCACTGTTCAGCCAAGCACCCATCCAGCCTGGTACTGGAACGCAGCCAAAAAGCAACATGTCTGCCTTATCTCAGTTATACTGTAGGCAATTGACTCTGAGCCATTCCATCATCTCCTCGACACATGCTGAAAAAGTTTATTTGCCTGAGGCAGAATCACCCTGATAGGAAAGCAATAACTGAGTATCATCTGCATACAAAACAATTTTAAATCCGAATGACTCTACCAGAAAAGTCAGTGGGCCATATAAATGTTTTTAAGAATGGGACTCAATGCTGAGCCCTGTGGCCCCCCACACTTTTACTGTTTCACACCTGAGTAAAAGGGCTTCATTCACACTGCTTCTTCTCTGTGTTTTAAAAAAAGAGCAAATCCAACTCAGCGACACTCCTCCCACCCCAATTGTTACCAGCCATTGAAGCAGGATCTCACTGGATACAGTGTCAAAAGCTGCCTATAGATACAGCAGAGTCACAGTGACATCATGACCAAGATCTAAACTTTTCTTAATGGATTCCATGATTTCTAGCAAAGATGTTTCCGTACGATCTTTGAGGTGGCTGGTAGCAGAGCAACTGGTCCAAAATCTGAAAGGATCTTAGGGTCAGAATTTCTTTTTTATTTAAAAGGGGAACAACATTAGTCCTTTTCCAGGATTCTGGTAGCATCCCTGACTGCAGAAAGGCCTTGATTAACTCCAAGTACAGTGGGCCTATAGACTGGCTATTTGCCTCATAATGTGCATAGGGTATGTGTCCAAAGGAGAGCAAAACTTACACTTTCTAAGGTGGTACTTTAGCTCCTCTTCATTGGGTGGCAGAAATTGCACAAGCCTCCAATTTACAAAGGGCAAAAATTGACTATCTGCTAATTTTATAGGCTCAGTGGTGTTCAGCCTCAGCAAATTTGACTGGATTTTGTAATCTAAAAAAACCCTGAACTTCATACATAGATCCAGGCTGATGTCACAAGGTGGGGCCATCATCTTGGGGTCCCTGAACTTTGATACAATGTTAAAAATCTCCTTACAGCTTTCATTTGCTTCCTTAATGCTCTGGGAGTAAAAAGTGCTCCGTGTAAGTTCTTATTGTAAATATGAAGGGCTTGTATATATTGCGATTTGTCTTTCTGTTTACATTGATATCTCTAGGATCTTTCTAGCTTATTACATGCTTTCCTTTCCAAGGAAAGTTCATGTGAGAACAAGCAAGCAAAACAAGATTGTCCAAACTTCAAGGTGGTTACTTCTGGGACCACCGACCGCATCAGCTGCATCAGTGAGCTATTTACTCTCTGAGATGTCATCAGAAGCGACTTCTCCATGAGTACAGGTCAAGAAGAAATTAAGGCCTCCTGGCTTTCAGACATCACTACCTTATTCTGTTGTGTTTGTTTTTTTCCTCACCTGGTTTTGCCAAGTGTGGGAGAAGCAAACATGATTTTTCTGGCCAGTAATTCCAGATGGAAAAATCGCGAGGCTGTGGTTGCAGCAGCACACTAATCACACTGCAGTTTTTTGTTTCTAGAGTGGAGGAGCATAGACAAAAACGCACCTTTCCCTCCCCTAGTCCTCCCACTCCCACTCTACCTCGCCTTCCCCTATTCCCACAAGCCACTCAAAGTAGGTGGTAAATGTATGCATTAAAAATGCCTGGAACAGGGGTTTCCATGTCGTTTTATGACTGGAAATATTGGACCTCTGTGGTAATTACCGAATAGGATTTTGCTCATAACTGCTTGATACTGGGGTGATTTTACTAGACAGAAGCTGTAAATTAGTATTATTTTATATCACAATCCCTGTACTGTGCTACTTGGAATCAGGGCCTAATTGTTTTTCCCACATCTTTGCAGTGATTCTCTGCTTTAGCTAGGCCGCTCTCCTTTATTCACTATTTAGGATGCTAGCATATGGGCAACTGGGCCCTCAGTGAGGTTAGATGTTTCTTTCCTCTTTGCCTGCTATGGGTTCAGGAATGCTGCAGTTGACTGCCCAGATATCACTGCACTATATCAATGGGAGTAGCAGGGAAATAATCAGAACTAAGCCTGTTGCCAATTACAGGAATGTACTACTGAATATCAAGGTCATGAAAATCATAGGTGCAAGGATATTGTGGGCAAAAATTCTGAAAGGTAAGTGTATATAGCAAAAGTATAGATTTACTATTCCAAACTCCACATATTTGTACCTTAAAAATTTATATTTTGTTAAGCTATATATATGTGGAGTTAGTCATAGAAAATCTATACTTACCTTTCAACATTTTGGATTCAATATTTATATTCAGGGTGACACCAAGGACAGTGTACTAGAGCCCGGTCTTGCAGTCGTCTTGCGTGGATCTTCACATCTAGAAAAGCCACATAAATAATGTGCAGTGGCTGCACAATTGCTTTTTTCCAATGGCCATGGCCATACTGTATCTTTTTATAGGAGTCCAAATGCTTTGATACTGACCAAAGCGATGATATCAAAGGACAGGCTGTACGTTTGAGCACTGTCAAGTTTAGATAAAATAAAGTAAACCTTCAAGTCAAGTGAAGAAAATATGTATATTGAGGTCCAATTCAATCAATCAATAGAAAACTTTATTCGGCATCATAAAAACAATACCATAAAAGCACAGGTTAAAAAGGGTAAAAAGAAAATACATTCATGAGTAATCCTATCACCATAAAAACATCATACAAGAGGGCATGAAGGAACCACTTTCAACACCACCCTAATATAATACTCCCACCTCCACCCACGTCATAAATAAGGACAGATGACCATTCAATACATGAAGCAGGCCCCTTCCTAATCAAGTCGTCCCTAAAGTGCTTCTAAGGCGCATCGCCATCCGTAAAAATGTTATTGTACAATACATAGTTAAATTCTCAGATGAGAGTTTAAGATACAGGAGGGCCACCTTTGCCTGTTTAAACCCTTGTTTTTTTTTAATTCTCTTTAGGAAAAGCTTTCTTGGGTGCATGTAAAAAGGACATAGCATTACAAAGTGAAGGGTGTCCTGCGGAGATCGATGATCGCAGCCGCAGGGACCCTTCAGCTCAACGGATCTGGTAAAACCTACTGGAACAGCCAAGCTGTGATGTACTAGGTCCAGCCTAAAACATGTCATTAAAAACCTATCTTGGGCATTGTGGGTAAGAGAGAGGTATGGTTCAATGCCCATGCATGATTTAGTTAAAATGTGTGCCCTCACTGTGGATTTGATCATCTCCTTATCTTCTCTACAGGAGCCCCAGTAATTCAAGAACTCTCCTTTAACAAGTTCCTTGTCCTTAATCATCAATTTGGTGGGGTGGGAAAAGAGTTCCGGATGGCCCAACACCTCAAAGGACTGCTTAACATATTTTAGCCATGGGATGGACAACCCTTTTTCCCGAAGCATACAATCATTGATAATTTCTCTAGTTAATGTTGCTTCGGGGTTCGTCCAGATTTTAATCCAACAGCTAATGGGCTTTAATTTCACGATATCGTTTATATACCTGGCACCTAATTCCTCATGAATGATAGTTGACGAGGTACTCTGCGGGACTTTTAAACCTTGGTGATTCAGTAAACTCCCTTCTGAGCGTGCATCTTTACTACTTTTGAACTTTGCACACACACACACACACACACACACGCACACACACGCACACATATATATATATATATATATATATAAATATATATATATATATATATATATATATATATATATATATATATATATATATATATATATATATATATATATATATATATATATATATATATATATATATATATATATATATATATATATATATATATATATATATAAATAGCTTAGGTATGGTGTCTTGCTCTGCCTGCCAAGTCGTTTCAGCTGCCTCCGATCTCCTGAGGTGCAGTCGGACCTGGAGCCATGCCTGTAGAGCTGGGCTACAAATTCATGGCAGCTGCCCGACCGTGCCGCTGGCGGGTCAAAGGCAAGCCCATTTGTGCATGTCCGTGCACGGAGGATGCCAGGGACCCGAACCCCCTGCTCAGCATGTCATCCAGCCCCCCTGTCAGAAAGGCAGAGGTAGGTAGGCATGACTATTACTCTCGGAACAATCCTTTAAAACTCAATCGCCCAGTGAGAGACGTGTGCGCTCACAGCTTAAACCTATCACTAAAACCTACTAGGTGCAACAGCTGTGACTTCTGCTTAGGTGAATCCCATACTGTGGCCTCTACTGGCGGGAACTGTCTTCTTGACAATTGGAGAAAGCAATGTCTATTACTCAATTGCAAATCATTACCTAAACATAAACTAAAGATAGAAGATCTTATTTTAGGGTTTCGACCTAATGCCCTTTTTTCAACTGAAACCTGGCTAACAGAAATATTGGTCCCCGATATATTAGATGCAGTGCCCCCTAATTACGCTATACCCCACCTTGCCGCTCAACACTCAGAGGAGGAGGGCTAGCGATAATTTTTAAAAGCAACTTGCATTGTCAGCCACAACCAGTTAATATCGCAAACTCTGAGGCAACATTTTTTAGCCTAAACCTAAACAATAAGACCACACTGACTGGGTTTCTAATCTATCGTCCACTGGGTCCAGTGATGACTTTTGTTAAAAACTTAGCCGGTATGTTTCAGGACTATGCAGTCAGATACCCTAATTCCACAGTTTTAGGGGACCTAAACATTCACGTAGATAAAACTGACTGCCCAATCACAAAAAACGTAATGGGTAATCTGAGTATGTGCCAACTGACTCAATTAGTTAATGTCCCTACACATGAGCTGGGCCATCTATTGGACCCCAATATACCAACTCGCCTATACTAACAGCAGCCGAACCCATCCCGGTGGCGTGGTCAGACCACCACTTAATTCATTTCGGAACTAAGGTACCCTCACTGGAAATTGTACCACCCTTTAAACCTACCTCAATCAAATGGGCATGGATTACAGCCTTTGCATTCAGGAAGGTTTTCAAATTCTCACAGACCAACTCTCGTAGAATGCCCATCGACAGCTAATACTCAGATTAAGAGGTGGATTCATCTAGCTTTGGATATACTAGCATCATCTAAGCCAATCAATAGCAGGCGATCTAAGCCCTATGCACCCTGGTTCTCAGAGGAACTCCAGGAAACAAAGAGATCATGCAAAAGGTTAGAACAAATACGGCGCAAAGATTACCACGAACATCATAAATCCACCTACCTGGCAGCCTTAAAAAAGTACCACAAGGATCATAGGCAGGCCCGCACAATTTTTTATGCCTGTTAAATTGAACGATCCAAAAACTCCACCAGTGAGCTCTTCCAGGTAACTAAATCCCTGACCTCCCTAGAACGTAGCACAACGATAATCCCTCCCTCTACTGAGTGCTGTGATCAAATTGCAGGAATGGCACCTACCCCTCTTTCCCGGAGAGTGGTAGGATGTTTAAGATGCTGCATCTGTCCAATACCCTGCCAGACACCTAGGGTAAGCTCCTCAATTTACAACCCATCACTGAGGCTAATACTCACAGTCCCATCCTGAGAATCAAATCAGGATCCTCTCTAGACCCTGCATCCCCAACCATCTTGGATAAAGACAATGCTGCCATTGTCCCAATACTAACAGAGCTGCTCAACCTGTCGTTTTTCTCCGGCATAGTTCTGAAAGAGTGAAAGCACGCCATGGTAATTCCCCTGCTTAAAAAGCCTAACCTAGACCCTTTACAACCTGAGAATTTAAGACCTATCTTACTACTCCCTTACTTTGCCAAGGTGGCTGAGAAGTTTGTCAATCAACAAATAATGCAGTCTGTAGAGCATTACAATCTCCTCCATGAGACACAGTCTGGTTTCAAACCCTGTTATGTTTCACATAGGTATACTAATATAAGCCCGGGTAACATCATATCCTTTCACCTACATCACCTCCCCTACCTTACACAGTAACAAGCTTTGTAGGATTGAACCTTTACCTAGTTCTAGTCCTGGACGCAGAAAGAGGGTTTCCCTGAACAATAGCGTTCTATGACTCCATCTTTAGACTGACTCAGTATGAATGAATATTCATAAGGGTTCTTGGAAACCAGGCTCGGGCTACATCCACCTGCATAATATCTATGTACACGGTTCATCCCATATCTCATCCTCAAATCCAACAATGGCTAATACAAGGAACAAGGGACAAAGGAACCTTAGATACTTTCTGTATAAATACAGCACCTCTTGCTAGTATTAGCTAGAGGGAACCGAGACTTCCATGCCGACACACTAACCAGAGATGCTGAGGCTCCTGCCTGCAGAAGCTCCAGCTGACAGTGCTCTAAACATCCCTTGTGGGGTGTCCAACTCGAGACCAGGACGGGGCCCACACTCCCTTGCTTCCGGTAATGAGGTTAGACAACACCTAGAGGCATTCTTGGCTTTACACCTACTCACATGCTAGGTATACTTAGGTACTCCAGATAGGCATCGAAGGAGTATGCGCGCTTTCTTTTATCATGCATTTTATATCCATGTATGCGTTTATGACTATTGCAAAATGGTAGAACTGTACTATCCTTTTATATTCAATGTACTGCTGATCATATATCTCTGCTACTGTCTAATGTTTGTCGCAGCACATATATTTTACACTACAAGAACTGGGCAATGAATACTTATTGTAACACGCCCAACTGTTTCTTCTGTGTAACTCTCTGAGAGAAACTAAGTGAGCACGAGTGACTAAGTGAAAGGTAGTACATTGTTTCCACGATCCTAGGGGATCAGGGTGGGCATATTCTAAGGTTGCCAGAAACTATTCTCTCCCCGATAAGAGGAGATTCTGGTGGTACGGTGAGCTATCTAATGCAAACAGGATAACATACTCGGTGGGGGTGCTCATAGTCTGCTCCCAATCCTAAAGTTTATGTTAACACCCAACGCGCTGGTCCTGTATGGATAATATAGGAACTACACTACAATGATTCTTCAGCACGGAATCAGCACTACTTTTAGCCTCTGATTCATTACGCAAAATTGCATATGATGATCAAACGGCGGCCCTTATCATGCTTGACCTAAGCGCCGCCTTTGATACAGTCTCCCATGGTCTGCTACTTGACAGACTGCACCGTGCTGCAAAGGTGGCTTGGTTCTCGGTTGTCTGGCAAGCCTTCTGGAAGACCGTACCTTTCAAACTACTCTGCAAGTTTATTTCTCGTCAATTCAACATCTGAAACGGAGTGCCTCAAGGTTCAGGCTTGAGCCCGACCCTTTTCAACCCATATATGCATCCATTGGCAGATCTACTGAACAAACATGGGGTGCAGACGGTGTCATATGCAGATGACACGCAGATGATCCTTACCCTGGCCCAGGACAATGGCAAAGAGGCTGATAATTTCAAACTCTGCCTGGAGGACATGGCAAATTGGATGAAACATAGCTGCCTTAGGCTTAATGCCAGCAAAACAGACATCATAGTGGTAGGAAAACAACCCTTCAACTGGTCATCAAGATGGTTGCCCAGGCTTTGGGATCTTCACCTTCCCGAGTCAGAAAGTAAAAAATCTGGGAGTCTGGTTTGACTCAACCTTATTTTTCTCTGAACAGATTACAGCTCCTACAGGCTCCTGTTTTGAGACTTTAAAAATGTTGAAAATAATCTTAGGACTCATCCTAGACAATGCTAGGAATACAGTGGTATAGGCGATTGTAATATCCAGGGTGGACTTTGGCAATGTCCTCTATCTGGGGGCACCAAAGAGGAGCACACATATGCTCCAGCGGGTGCAAAAACCAGCTTCTCGGATGCTCTTAAACATCCCAAGGCTCGTCCCAACTGATAGCGCTTTGGAGACTCTACATTGGCTCCCTGTTGAGAAGAGGATCTCCTTTATATCCATATGCTATGTCGACAGGATACTACAGGGTAAGGGCCCAAGATATCTTCTTCCCATGATACATCCCTACCACCCCACGGCCAACCTGGAACAGGACTGGCCTGCATTCCCAAATTCAATACGAAATATTTTGGCGGTACCTCTTTTAGGTACGTGGCAGCAAAGAGTTGGAACTCTCTGCCTGTTTACCTCAGACAGAAGCCATTAGAAGCAGCTTTTAGGAAGCAACTCAAATCTGGGCTGTGTAGGAAACATTTCTCTACCTAGAATAGCTCTATCCTTTACGCTCTTGATGATCTCAGCCGCTGAATGGAATTCAGTGCGGGACACTCCGTCATGGAGTAAGAATGGAGCTTTATAAACTGCAATAACATAACATAACATAACATATACATACATATGCACACATTCAAACACACACAAATATATTGAGATGTTTCTCCATCTATATAATTATATATTTATATATAATATTGAATAGTAGCAGCCTTTATTTATTTTACATTATATATTAAATTATTTAAGATTTATTTTCAACTATATATATATATATATATATATATATATATATATATATATATATATATATATATATATATATATATATATATATATATATATATCCATACTAATAATATAAAGAGAGAGCCCAAACCTTTGAGGCGGGTAATCTCAGGAACCACAGCACCAATCACAACACCCAATACAGCGTTGGAAAGGGCAGTTGCAGCAGAAGGACATAGGCTATACAGACGCCCACCATATACATTTAAAAGGTAAAAGAACTGTGCCAGCAAAGTAGTCCCTTGTGGGCGTGTCTGCGTTGTGCTGTGGGCGTGTGCTGGGGGCGTGACAAACACTGGGGGCGTGTGGTACGTTCCACCCTTCATGCCATGTCTCATATTGTGTGCTAATCCCACCCTGCTCCCTTTAAATACCCCTGCACCCCATGATCATAACCCACCCTTACTCCTTAAAATACCCCAACACCCTTAAACACTAACCCATCTTAACCCTATAAATATAACCTGTACCCCAAAACCCAAACCTATCCCTAAACCCTAAAAATACCCCTATACCCCAAAACCCAAACCTAGCCCTGAACCTTATAAATACCCCTGTACCTCAAAACCCAAACCTACCCCATGAACCCTAAAAATGCCCCTGTACCCCAAATCCCAAATCTAGCCCTGAACCCTAAAAATACCACTCTGCCCCAAAACCCAAACCTACCGCTGAACCCTAAGAATGCCCCTGTACCCCAAAACCCAAACCTAGCCCTGAACCCTAAAAATACCCCTGTACCCCAAAACCCAAACCTACCCCTGAACCCTAAAATACCTCTGTACCCCAAAACCCAAACCTAGCCCTGAACCCTAAAAATACCCCTGTACCCCAAAACCCAAACCTACCCCTGAACCCTAAAAATACCCCTATACCCCAAAACCCAAACCTACCGCTGAACCCTAAAATACCCCTGTACCCAAAAACACAAACCTAGCCCTGAACCCTAAAAATACCCCTGTACCCCAAAACCCAAACCTAGACCTGAACCCTAAAAATACCCCTGTACCCCAAAACCCAAACCTAGCCCTGAACCCTAAAAATACCCCTGTACCCCAAAACCCAAAACTACCCCTGAACCCTAAAATACCTTTGTACCCCAAAACCCAAACCTAGCCCTGAACCCTAAAAATACCCCTGTACCCCAAAACCCAAACCTAGCCCTGAACCCTTAAAATACCCCTGTACCCCAAAACCCAAACCTACACCTGAACCCTAAAAATACCCCTGTACCCCAAAACCCAAAACTACCCCTGAACCCTAAAATACCTCTGTACCCCAAAACCCAAACCTAGCCCTGAACCCTAAAAATACCCCTGTACCCCAAAACCCAAACCTAGCCCTGAACCCTTAAAATACCCCTGTACCCCAAAACCCAAACCTACCCCTGAACCCTAAAATACCTCTGTACCCCAAAACCCAAACCTAGCCCTGAACCCTAAAAATACCCCTGTACCACAAAACCCAAACCTAGCCCTGAACCCTTAAAATACCCCTGTACCCCAAAACCCAAACCTACCCCTGAACCCTAAAAATACCCCTATACCCCAAAACCCAAACCTAGCCCTGAACCCTAAAAATACCCCTGTACCCCAAAACCCATACCTATCCCTAAACCCTAAAACTACCCCTGTACCCCATTACCCAAAACTATATCTAAACCCTTAAAATACCCAAACACCCCAGAACATATACCTCAGTACCCCAAAACATATACCCCATACCCATACTTACCTTATCCAAACATTAAAAAAAACATGCTTTTACCATTCATGCATTTACAACGAATTTTGTTGTAAATGTATGCGTAGTAAAAGCATATAAAATGTAATGCCATGCGTTATAATGGCATTGCGGAGTCATGGTACTTCCGTAATGAAAGTATGCGGAGTGATGGTATGCGGAAAGAAAGTTGTGAAATAATCGGTGTTTACCCTCCCCCGGTAAGTACATTGGTGGCACGGCAGCCCACATCTCCAGCAACATACTCATATTTTTTCACCACCCATTTAAAAAACGCACAGGTCTCTCTCATTGATGGCCAGCACCAACATACAGTTTTAGACACACCTCCCGCCACAAGTTCTAGAATTGCGAACTTTAGAGCTGGGGAGCTACGTTCGAATCTCGGCATCAGCTCAACATCCTGTGATTCCAGGCAAATCGCTTTGCCTCCCCATGCCTACCACAAATGAATGTTTTCTTCTGTAATGTAAATTGTGCTTATGCCATGTTGTCAAGTTAGCGCTATATAATATTGCAAGGAAAAATAAAGTAGGGAAACTCGAGTTCACACACTACTGAACGCGCACTCTTAAGTGCATCAGCAGTGCACTGTTAATCGGAGCAGTTCACAGGCCTGTCACAGAAAAGAAATGCTATCAAAACGAAATCCTACAAAACAATATACTAGTGGCCGGCAGCAATTCATACCCGGACAACGTCGGCACGGGCTGCTATCAACAATGAAATCATAAACTAAGGACTTATAGAAATTGAAGACTCACTGTATCTATTAAGCGAGAAGTCCTTACAAGATTTCAGCCTGCCGCCAGTGGTCCAACCTAACCTAACTGGATACCACAATATCGCTACCGCACACAATATTCCATAGCTAAATAACTACCTTGCTCAACACTTGCCTAACTTAGTTCCCGATCAACAACTCGCCTACAACACCATAGTTGATAGTGTTGAAAAGAAGCAAGGCAAACTATTGTTAATAGAAGCCCCCGGTGGCACAGGAAAGACTTACCTAATCAACCTCGTACTTTCCAAAGTTCGATCTTCTGGGAATTTGGCTCTAGCTGTTGCTTCATCTGGAATAGCTGCCACTTTGCTAACAGCTGGGAAAACAGCACATTCTACCTTTGAACTGCCTCTAACAGTTTCCCTAGAAAAGGATTCAATATGCTCTATTCGGAAAAACTGACCTTTGGGGACACTGCTTCAAAATGTGTCTCTTATTATGTGGGACGAATGTACAATGACACACCGCTCACATATTGAGGCAGTTGACAGAACTCTCAAAGACATTAGAAATTCATACAACATAATTGGAGGTGTTACTTTTGTGTTTGCCGGTGACTTCCGACAAATTCTTCCTGTGGTGCCTACAGGAATGCGGGCTGATATACTAAAAGCATGCTTAAAAGCATCACACCTATGGAACTCTGTACAATCTATTACCTTGCGCACTAACATGAGGACACATTTAGGAGGTGGAGATACACAATTTGCAGATCTTCTAATAGAAGTGGCCAACTGAGACATACCTGACACAAATGGCTTTACCAACATACAAAACCTAGGTAAGCGTCTCTGTACACTACATGAACTCATACAACATGTTTACCCAGACATCAAGCATCTTCTCAGCAAAGATTACACATGGATTTGCGAACGGTTTATAGTTGCCGCCCGAAACTCTGCAGTGCATCATATTAATGAACACATACTACAACTATTCCCAGGTGAAACCACAATATATAATTCCATTGATACAGTATTAGATACACAAGACGCTGTGCATTATCCCCAAGAATTCCTCCACTCACTTAACCAGGGCTTCCCCCTCATACACTCCAAATGAAAGTAGGTGTTCCTATCATGTTATTACAAAACCTACATCCACCAGATCTCTGCAATGGGACGCGCCTACTGATCTACCATTTCAATTCAAACGCTTACAATTCCCTATTAACATTGCTTTTGCATCCACCATTAAATCACAAGGTCAGACATACAAAGTCATTGGGATAGACTTACGAGAGGACTGCTTCACTCATGGACAGTTATATGTCGCGCTATCGAGGTCGGGGAATTCCGACAACCAATTTATTCTACTTCCTGATTCTCATGAAACACGAAGTGTGGTGTACTATGAAGTTTTGAAGTAAATGTTATTTTCAATACTAAAACCATTGCTGCCTAGCCTTTTTTTACCCGGACAACGTCGGGACGGGCCGCTAGTATATATATATATATATATATATGTGTGTGTGTGATCAAGGTCCAAGGCGGGACCAAAACGCGTTGTGACGCTCCAGCACTAAAATAAACAAAGAAGCACGATATTTGTGGTCCGTGCCCGTATCTTTTGATTACCTGGATTGTGGTTTTCTGTTTGACGATATGGAAACTGCGTGATATATATATATGTGTATATAAATATTAAAAAACAATATTTGTATATGTTTTTGCACAATATTAGTGTGAATCAATATTTTATTTCCTATATTTGTATACTTACCACTATAAGTATAGGAATACGATATTTTGGTAAACAGTATTTTTTACACGATATTTGTGTCAAATGATATTGTTTACTTTAATATTGGGTTAGCGATCCGATTCTTAGAAACACACCATCAATGACTTAGAAAGCTACAATAATCTTGGGAACGTGAATGCCCCCAAGATAGGCACCAGAAATCTCCGGGCATTACTCTACGCAGACGACTGTGTTTTAATGTCTAGAACCAGCATGGGCTTGCCGAACTTTTGACCAGGTTTAATGATTTTATGAATGAACTTGTCCGAAAGACTAACGTAAGGAAATCTTACACTATGGTGGTGGGTAAATCCACACCATTTTAAAATCTTGTTATATAAAAAATGAAAAGCTGTCTTACGTCCCCCTTTTTCTTATCTGGGAATCCTGTTTGATTAAAAAAGCACCTGGCACCACATAGTTGATACAAGGATTAGCAGTTTTAACCAAAAACTGGAGGCGGTTTTTAGATTCATGAAAAGTTGGGCTCAAGACTGATTATTGCAATTATTAGCATCTATTAGGCAGTCAGTGCTTAATTTGTGCCGGTGCTTTCCGGTGCTTAGCACCGGCACTTATTCTTCAGGGCCCGGTCTATGCTATGTGTCTGCACGTCATATGGCATTGTGTTAAAGTAAATGTAAAATGACCTCCCTGACTCAGCAGACACTGTTGTTCCACCGCCGAGTCTCCGGTAAAGAGTTTTGAGGCTGTGAGAGCCAATGATAGAAAGATTTCAGCTATATCCATGATGCGAATATTAGGCCCTTCGTTCAGTGTTGCCGGTGGGTGGACACTGAAATTGGGCTGGATTTGGTTCTGCTGGTAGGGGCTGTGCGCGCAGCGTGTGTGCGTGCCTAGATTATTTTCAAATGGCCATGCCCTGTCAGACACACACCAGACAGTCATCATCAGTTCAGCTCGACGTCGATGGCTGGCAGCAGCAGCAGGCCTACCACCAGTAACCGTAAGTAGCCAAATTAATGCTGCTTGCATGCTAATAAACAGATTTACACACACACAGCTGACAGGCAGCTGACGCTACATTTTCACATGCAGCGCCGTGCCACCACCGCACACATTCGCAATAACCGTCGTTTCCAGCTTGGTACTGGTAACTAAATACTAGGGGGCAGATGTATGTTAACTGGCGCAACCCCAGGGATGCGCCAGTTAACGTGCGCCACAGTGCGCCACAGTTCCGCCACCCATGGTGCGTCACATTTATAATGCGACGCACCATGGTGCAAAAACGGCACAGATGCGTGACGCATCTGTGCCGGAAATGTAGCGTATTGCTGGAGTTGCGTCGCAAGCGCGACGCAGCTCCAGCAAGGCTCGGGGTGCCCCATCTACACAATGCTGCATGAAGACCTACGCCTGCTTCAAGCAGGCGCAGGGTTTTGACGCAGCATTGGCCTGAAAGTGACTGAGTGAAATCTCATAGATTTCACTCAGCCACTTTCAGGAGGCGTTCCTGCGCAGGAACGCCCCCCCTGCGCAGGAACGCCTCCTTATGGCGCAGGGCTTTACAACGTGACGCATCTCCTAGATGCGTCACGTTGTAAATAGGGCGCATTGTTTGCGCCACAGTTGCATCAAATACAGTGACGCAATTGCGGCGCAAGGGCATCATAAATCTGCCCCATGGCCCCTTAGAAGCAGATAGTGGTTGCGGCATGGCCGAATAGTTTAAAACAGTTCACCAGCTACACCTCCAGATTCCAGAGTAGACCACACTGCAGGTGACACTCATACCTTCGGTGTTTGTTTTTAACAAAAGGACTTTCATTTTCAAGGAAAATAAGCGTGCAACGCAAATGGATTTTTAAAAATATGCAAATGTTTGTTGTCCCATCATTGCACTGTGTCATAGTAATGTTTCTCCTATTCATCAGCTGGTGCAAAGCTAATTGGCTCAGGGCTATACTCAAAACGGACCCAGAATTGCTCTGCTTTGTTCTGCAAAGCATTTACTGCGAAAGAACGTTTACCAATTAAGAGTTAAGTGGCAGCTGCTGAAAGTGCCCTTAACTAAAAAAAAGGTACATACTTTAATATAAACACTAGCGGATGGATTAAGGTTTTCACTGCAATAACCCCGACTCCTCGTGTTGGCAACGCAGCAGTTGTTAGGAAACAACAGGTGGTATGGCCTGAAAACATGTGCGCAGCACCACATCCTCACCTCCTTCTCCCAGCCTGCAATGCTCAATGCACCAAGCGTTGTTTGAAAATTCAGAAAGGCTTTTGATGTCAGAGATGCAAAGGGTGCACGGCCAAAGTTGGACGCACTGGTATTACGCGTGCTGTGTATGGGTGGTGCAATTGGGTGAGTGGAGAACCCTTTAAACCACTCAACAGTTAGTAGAGGGAGCTACCAACCTTACGAAACTACGGGGGTACCCTATGCACTCACAAATACTACATAACACAATGTGTGACAATTTAGGAAACAAAGTGCCAATAAACAAAGCGACAGAAAATTCGTAGGAATCTCCAGTGGGGGAGTAGTCCGATGGAGTCCTTTATTGTGAAAAACAGCCAGCAGACACGTGTTTCATCACTATTGCGAATCCTCAGGGCTATATGTGGCTGGATCAAAACTAGGAGACATGGCAAAGAATGAGCTTGGAAGTGACTTCCACACTGTGTGTAGTAATGAGCCGCGCTTAGCAAGGAGTTGTTGGGTGACGTAATCTTCGAATAGTAGGTAACAAAATGTACACTCTTAATGCACAGTATTTCGGTTCTAGGGTTGTATCATGTGATGTCTGATCTCTGGAGTCGGGTAAAGACTCACTCTGTGGGAAGCCAAAGTGCCAAGAATCTGGCGTGTGTGAGTGCAGCAAGACCGCGTACTCCCGGGACAGCGTGTTCCTGTGTCCAGAGATCAGACATCACATGATACGACCCTAGAACCAAAATACTGTGCATTAAGAGTGTACATTTTGTTACCTACTACTCGAAGATTACGTCACCCAACAACTCCTTGCTAAGCGCGGCTCATTACTACAATATAGGGACAGTGTGGAAGTCAATTCCAAGCTCATTCTTTGCCACGGTCACGGGCCCGGGTGGGTCGGAATTATCACCACCAAATGTTGTTAAACCAAACTCCACAGTGCAGTGGCAGTACCCCGGCTTTCCCTCGCCCTCCCCTCACCCTCCCCTCATAACGCGAGCTGTGCTCAAATATCGGCCTCAAAGTGCGGAACAACAATGAGCCATCTGCTTGTTCCTCTTGCCGGCTAGCAGGCAGGAAATCACTGCAGGTCGGAAATGATTGAGGGCTATCCTGGGCCTGATTCTTTGTGACTGCCCCTGTGCTTGTTTCTGTTTTCTGCAATCTATGGTTATTAATGGTTCTATTATTGAGATATATCTGTAAAGCGCTCTGATACCCCCTACAGGGTCATGTTCGCGCTATATAAAACACGAAATAAATAAATAAATAAATAAAGTATGGTAAACCTGTGAGCACTTCAACACTGGCGATTCGGGGCATCTGGGTTCTGCCCAATGCAAACTTGTCAGGCTAACCTACATTGTCCTTTTTGTTCAGGTGCTCTTATATCGCAACTGTAAAACTAACACATGTCTAACACTATAGAGTGGGCTTTGAGTCCACCCCCTTCAACCACTGTCTTTCTTCGACTAGCCTCTTTGAGCCATACAATCCTGCTGAGTAAACACCTCTCTCCTAATGTTATTGTCTGCCTCAAATTGTATCCCCCCCGCCTCTGCTCCAGTTCTTGCATTGAGTTGCATAAAGGACTACATTACAACTGTTACCCACTCTGCCTGCTCCAAATAGAATCTTCCCAAGTATCTCTCTTTAATGTAGTAATGCCCATTGTAATGCGGAGAGGAGTCAGTAGGTGATGGAAGGTATTCACTTACTTGGTATGAAGTGTGAAGTGAACCGAGTCGGGGGCCTGGTCTCTCAGTGAAGAGTTTCATTTGCCAGGTAGTGAAATCCTTCTGCTCTCGTCGCAGTGCACCATTCGCCCAGTGACAATGACACCCTCTGAATAGTAGCCAAGGTTTCAGATTCCTATGAGTGCCATTTTCATAATTTCTGTCATTTCAGTGTAATTATGAGTGACATTTCAACGACTATGAATGACACTTTCTGAAGAGCAAAATAAAGCAATGAAGATGAGAGAAATGTAAATATCAGACATTGCACCCATTTGTGCATTGAGATTGTCTGACTCTTATGTTTTCAGCTAAATCATCACCCTTTATTAAAGCATCCGCTACATTATGCTCCCAAACAGGGCGTTGCACGTCCATGATTGTTCAACACCTTTGAGGGATGATTGTAATTTTTAGGACAAGGTTATGCTGAAAATGTACTCTGTTTTGCTCCGGAGCTAAAATATTTCTCTAGTGTGGCCTGCAACAAAATCGGAGTCAAAAATATCTATAATACTTAAGGCCTCCTATTCTTAATCCCTAAATTCATTACATTGAAGTTTCTTTTCAAATGTGTAAGTTTGGAACCGCCTATCAAAACCTTACTATGAGGAAGGCTCCCTTGCTGAAATTCAGATCTGGTATTACATCTGACTTTTACCAGTTCCAGTTGAGGATGTGGGTGGAGTCAATAGAGTAAGTGGGTGGAGCCAGTGGAGGAAGTGGGTGGAGCCGGGTAAAGTAGGTGTCGCTTCCGACAAACATTTGAGCACCTGCACTTCATAATTTACAAATTAAGCCGTTCCTCTTCCGTTATTCTGTATGGGGCTGGAGTATGTTTTTTTTTTAACCCAGTGTGACTACAAAGAGCCGAGAATATTTTTACGAGACGCCTGTTGACATTCCCTAATAGTCTCCCCGCTACTGTCTGTCACAGCGAACCTGGCTTTATTCCTTTGTCCTTCTGTATACAAATAGCACTGATTCTATTGTGGCACTCCATCTGGGCAAAGGAAGAACCAGCCCTAGGTCGTGCAAATATTTTAGACTGTTTTAAACCGGATTACATGACAAAGATGTTATATAAAAAACCAGTTAGAGTCCCTTGGGCTGGCGGACTGTTTTCACAATCCAGCTAGCATTGCTAAGATCCCAAAAGCAAAATTGAAAAGGGACGTTCTAACTTGACTATATTTAACTAGAGGACATTTAGAGATGGCACAAAAGAGTGTCTTAGAACACTCACTTCTAGCTTGTTCATTATGCTTGAGCCTTATCTTTACTTTTATTTCAGTCACACTGAATTGTTCTACCTCGTTAGATTCCAGTTTGGCATTTTTTGGTTTCTTATACCCACAAAGTCTACTGCGATGCCAAACTGGATCTGTGCCCCTGTAATTCTAAGTGCACTCCGTGCACATTACACTTCATGTTTTTTTGTCAACTCTATATCAAGCAAAGGCATGCTTTTATTACCCCCCTTTCAAAGTTTTTACACATCAGGAAGTGTCGAGCATCACTATATCATCTTTAGCTTTTTAAAGAAGAATTTACCTGTTTAATGATTTATAGATATATTTCTTCGGCTGTTCATCTACGCGATATTGTTGGAAAATTAGTTTATTTCTTTTAATGAATCATTTTTGGGCTTTATTGTTCACTGGGCCTGGGGATTGTTATGAATTTATTTATACACTGTCGCTTACCCACAGTGCTACCTTGTGCTAAACTGTTGATTATAACTTTGATATTCTGATAGTGAAATCATTATTGTTTTGAAACATATTACTTATTGTCTCTATCACTCGTTTTAACTTGTTTCAAATGTCTTTTGAGGCATTCATTTATGGCTGATAGCCAGCCGAAAAAAGATTTTTGACTGACTGACACACCAGTACTCGAAGTTGTGCTAATGGCGACTACACAACTTACGAGTGGCTGGACATTTAGAAATGAAGTTAAATGGAATCTGCTACTTTCCTCAAACGCCTCTGTGCCAGGAGAATTACCGGTTCAGCAGCCAAACTCCCATATTTAGGAGTGTGAAAGACTCCTGAGATAGACTCAGCTAAATTTAAGGGGAGGAATGAAGAGTAAACATTCAATGTGGGGATATGGCCAACTGAATGAGGAGAGGAAACCATGGCATCCTTGACCCTCCCGGTACCCCCAGTAAGACCCTGTTGTGATCTTTGTGAATCTTCTGCAAGAACTGTGGAATTATAGGAAAATACGGGAAGCAATTGTGAGGACTAGTCTCCAGTAATCTTGACAACACAGGAACAGAACGACGTCTAGTTCCCAATACCCCTCTTAGAGCACCCCTGTTAGGTACCAAGGGGGGAATGTAACGTAATGGAATGTAATGGCTACTTATAAAGCGCACTGTGACCCAACGGGTATCCTGGAGCTAAAGAGTCGTGGTACCCAGCAGCATCTAAAACAAATGGAGACTACAGAAAGGGGATTGGGACAGAGAAGACACAGCTCAGTGGTTGCTCTGCCTGTTCTACTTTGTCTTCTTCTTTCTTCTTATTAAGCTATAATTAAGTACATTTCTAAATACCACTTCTTTATTCAACTTACATTATAGTAAATAAAGGTATCTTGTCTTACCATAACAATCTCGGAGTTAAGCCCCTCTTCTATTGACTTCTCAAAGAGCGTTTGGTTTGCTAACTGTATAATGAATTGACTTGACTCTCTATCTTACTCTCTCCCTCTCTTGCAGGAGATGCATGTATGCCTTCTTAATGCAGTGCTTAATATGAAGAAACATAAGGTAAGTATAATACTTGACTGGAATTACTGTGTGGAAGACTATTGATTTATGTCTATACAATATTTGGTTAACTTACTGTATGCTCGACTCTTCTTGTTTTCAATATTTATTGTTTCGAATAGCCTTGTCTGAGATGAAACTCTAATGTTTTTTCCCTTATTAAGAACTAAGGCTCTACGATACTATTGTGGACTGAGTTTCGTAACTATTTACATTACATGCCTTTGCCAGTTTATTTTTCTCTTCTTTTTTTTAACTATATGCGAGTCTAAGGCTAAATGCAGCGTGGGGGAAATTACGCACCAGCATTCAACGGACTCTTCAATACACAAACTCTTGTCTAGGAAGCGGAGCGCTGAGCTGTAACTTGAGTCTTCTAAAATGCGCAACCTTCAAACCCTACACAAGATGGGGTGGCGTAAAGGACAGACACGCCCACACTCTTACTCCTCAGAAAACAACTAGAAGAACACTACTCCTAATTGTCATATGCAGAACTCGGCTATGACTGAATTTACCAGCATGCGCCTAGGAAAACACTAACCCTGGACTAGGAGGATACCAGGAACCGCTGGAACTAACGTGAGTACCCATGAAACTACCCTGACTAAACTTACGCGACGGAAGTCAGGTAAGCAGCCATACAGGTCGAAATCATTGGTGAAGTGCGCCATAGAACGTTGATGCACGCTTCACCAAACCCAGGATTCCAGGGGAAGACTAGACCGCAAAACAGTAGGCATGCTGGCGGCCATGTTGGAAATCCAGCGCTGCCAGCATGCATGTCAACCAAGGGCACAGTGGTGTTCCAAGCTTGGCCGGTAGATTAGAGGGGCAGAGACAATGGCCTCAGAAGGGTCACGTAAACCCTGACAGTACCCCCTCTCAATGGGTTTTCCTCCAATCATGGTTTAGTAGGGAACTTGGCGTGGAAGGCCCTAATCAATCGGGGAGCATGGACATTCAAACTTTTTTCCCAGGATCGCTCAAATGGTCCATAACCTTTCCAGACAATAAGGTAGAAAAGATCATCATGAACTTTTTTGGAATCTAAGATTCTTTTCACTATGTATTCAACCTCACCATCAATAACTAGAGGGAGAGGAGGAATTGTTTGTCGTAAGCCTGGTTGAACCTTCTTGAGTAGGGAAATATGAAAGACTAGATGAATTTTAGTAGTGCCTGGTAGAGTTAACTGGTTTGTTACTGGGTTGATCATTTTTTCAATAGGGTTTGAACGTATAAAGCGTGGCTGAAATTTACGGGTACCTTTTAGCTTAAGATTTTCAACGACTGCACCAACACCCTCGCCCGATCAAGAAACCCTCCAACAATCATACTAACAAGGAAGCCAGCTGGTTCACTGAAGACCTCTGGGCCACCAAGCAAACCTGCCGAAAGCTGGAGAAGATCTGGCTCCCTGAACGAACACCGGACAGCCACGCCGCCCACAAGAATGCCGCCCGCAGACACCATCACCTCATCAGATCTGCCAAAAGGGCCTCCTTCAAAGACCACCAGACAACAATGCGCACAACAGCAAAGAGCTCTTCAACATCGTGAAGGAACTCTCCAACCCCAGCTCCAACACCAACGATGTCCCACCCTCGCAAGACCTGTGCGACTTGCTGGCCACCTTCTTCCACCGCAAGATCACAGACATCCACAACAGTTTCAACGCCACGACCGCCCCGACAACCACTTAGACCTCCGCCCCCACGACCACCATTCGCACCAACCGCCTGCTCTACTGGACCAACATCAACGACGATGACACCATCAAAATCATGAACACCATCCACTCCGGATCTCCGTCAGATCCATGCCCACACCACATCTTCAACAAAGCCAGCACATCCATCGCACCTCATCTCTGGAAAGTCATCAACACCTCCTTCAAGACAGTAACCTTCCCGGAGAGCAGGAAGCACACCGAGATCAACGCCTTACTCAAGTAACCCAAGGCATACGCCAAGGACCTCAAGAACTTCCGGCCCATCTCCCTGCTCCCGTTCCCGGCAAAGGTCATCGAGAAGACCGTCAATGAACAACTGACTCACTACCTCGAGGAGAACAACATCCTGCACCCTTCCCAGTTCGGGTTCCGCAGCAACCACAGCACCGAGACTGCCCTCATCGCCGCCACCGATGACATCAAGTCCCTGCTGGACAATGGAGAAAAGGCGGCCCTCATCCTCCTGGACCTGTCAGCCGCCTTCGACACGGTCTGTCACCACACACTACGAACACGCCTCCACAACACTGGGATCCAAGAGAAGGCCCTGGACGCGACCACCTCCTTCCTCTTCAGCAGAACACAGAGCGTCCGCCTTCCCCCTTCCACTCTGAAGCCACCAGGAACATCTGCCGCGTACCCCAGGGCTTATTCCTCAGCCCAACTCTGTTTAACAGCTACATGGCAACGCTCGCCCACGTCGCCCATCGGTACGTCCTCAACATCCTCTCCTACGCCGATGACACCCAGCTGATACTCTCCCTCACCAAGGACCCCCACAATGCCAAAACCAACCTTCATGAAGGAATGAAGGCTGTTGCTGAATGGATGAGGAACAGCCGACTGAAAGTGAACTCGGACCAGATGGAGGTCCTCATCCTCGGATCCAACCCCTCGCTCTGGGGCAACTCCTGGTGGCCGACCGCATTGGGAACCGCTCCAACACGCACCGACCACGCATGCAACCTAGGGGTCATCCTCGACTCCACCCTCTCCATGACTAAACAGGTCAACGCCGTCTCCTCCTCTTGCTTCAACACCTTCCGCATGCTCCGTTGGATCTACAAGTGGATCTCCACTGAAACGAGAAGAACAGTCACCCAGGCCCTTGTCAGCAGTAGGTTGGACTATGGAAACGCCCTCTACGCAGGAGCCTCGGCCAAACTCATGAGACGGCTCCAACGCATCCAGAACGCCTCTGCCAGCCTAATCCTCGACATCCCTCACCGCAGCCACATCACATCCCACCTGAGAGACCTGCACTGGCTCCCGGTCAACAAGTGGATAACCTTCAAGCTCCTCACCCACGCACACAAGGCACTCCACAACACCAGACCAATGTACCTAAACAGACGAATCAGCTTCTACCCCCCCCACCCGCCAGCTCTGCTCCGCTGACCTCGTCCTCGCTACAATCCCCCGCTTCCGGAGAGCGACTTTAGGCAGCAGATAGTTCTCCCACCTCGCCGCAAAGACCTGGAACACCCTCCCCATCCACCTAGGGCAGACCCAAGACCTGCTGACCTTCAGAAATCTCCTCAAGACCTGGCTTTTCGAGCAGTAGCGGTACAAAAGGGGGGGTGATGGACGGAGCATCTGAATCAATCAAACACTCACACCCAGTCAAAAGATCTGGGTTCAATCCATCACCGTTCTTTAGCCCACTCTGCCACCCCAGTACCGACATGGCTATATGCAAATCAGTCTGACGCTGTGCCTCATGGGAACAGTCCAGCCCGAACTGCCAAGCCATGTCTTTCCTGGACGGGAAACAAACATCCAGGGACCTGTGTCGGATTCATAATCCTCATCAGCCAGGCTATCTTGAATCCAGTGGCCAAGTGAGCAAGGGATTCACGTCTGAGCATACCCTGTCAACTTAGGGCAAACAAAGCGATACAAAAGGGGATGATGGACGGAGCATTTGAGCAAATCAAACAATCACCCCCAGTCAACTGATCTGGGTTTAATCCATCACCATTCTTTAGCTCACTCGCCACCCCAGTTCAGACATGGCCATATGCAAATCAGTCTGACCCTGTGCCTCATGGAAACAGTCCAGCCTGAACTGCCAAGCCATGTCTTCCCGGGACCGGAAACAAGCTTCCGAGGACCGGTTTCTGGCATTCCAGCCGTCTTCAGCCTGGCTTGCTTGAATCCAGTGGCAAAGTGAGCAAGGGACTCACGTCTGAGCATACCCTGCCACACTTATGGCAGACAAAAGCGGTACAAAAGGGGGTGGTGATGGACTAAGCATCTGAATTAATCAAATACTCACACCCAGTCAAAAGATCTGGGTTCAATCCATCACCGTTCTTTAGTCCACTTACACAGACGTCTGGAATGCCAGAAATCGGTCCTCGGAAGCTTGTTTCCGGTCCAGTGAAGTCATGGCTTGGCAGTTCGGGCTGGACTGTTCCCATGAGGCACAGGGTCAGACTGATTTGCATATAGCCATGTCTGAACTGGGGTGGCAGAGTGGGCTAAAGAACGGTGATGGATTAAACCCAGAACTTTTGACTGGGTGTGAGTGTTTGATTGATTCAGATGCTCTGCCATCACCACCCCCTTTTGTACTGCTTTTGGCCGCCATAAGTGTGGCAGGGTATGCTCAGACGTGAGTCCCTTGATCACTTTGCCACTGGATTCAAGCAAGCCAGGCTGAAGACGGCTGGATTGCCAGAAACCGGTCCTCGGAAGCTTGTATCCGGTCCAGGGAAGACATGGCTTGGCAGTTCGGGCCGGACTGTTCCCATGAGGCACAGGGTCAGACTGATTTGCATATAGCCATGTCTGAACTGGGGTGGCAGATTGGGCTAAAGAACGGTGATGGATTAAACCCAGATCTTTCGACTGGGTGTGAGTGTTTGATTGATTCAGATGCTCCATCCATCACCACCCCCTTTTGTACTGCTTTTGGCCGCCATAAGTGTGGCAGGGTATGCTCAGACGTGAGTCCCTTGATCACTTTGCCACTGGATTCAAGCAAGCCGGGCGAAGACGGCTGAAATGCCGGAAACCGGTCCTCAGAAGCTTGTTTCCGGTCCAGGGAAGACATGGCTTGGCAGTTCGGGCTGGTCTGTTCCCATGAGGCACAGGGTCAGACTGATTTGCGTATAGCCATGTCTAAAATGGGGTGGCAGAGTGGGCTAAAGAACGGTGATGGATTAAACCCAGATCTTTTGACTGGGTGTGAGTGTTTGAGTGATTCAGATGCTCCGTCCATCACCATCCCCTTTTGTACTGCTTTTGAGCAGTAGCAGCATTCCCCACCCCAGCGCCTTGAGACCCTCACGGGTGAGTAGTGAGCTTTACAAATGATATGATTGATTGATTGATTGATTGTGCGGATCCAAACTTGATTCCCCACTTGGAGGTTGGGTTTTTTCTTCCTCTTTTGATCAGCAAAGTGTTTGTAACGGCTTTTAGCGAGTGTCAAATTTTGTGTTGCTGATTGGTGAATTCTAGTTACATGTTGGGCCATTTCCTGCACTGCTGGGACTTCTACACTATCAAGTTGCACTTAAGAATTAGGGTGTCTTCCTGAATTCATGAAAAAAGGTGAGTAACCAGTGGACACGTTTTGGGTGTTGTTATGGGCATACTCAGATGCCCATAAATAATTGGGCCAGTCACCTTTCTAATCCAATAAATAGAGTCTCAGATATTGTTCTTATTCCTATTTGGTTCTTTCAGTCTGTCCATCAGTTTCTGGATGGAAACTGGTGGAGTATCGATGGTCAATGCATAACCCCATGGTGTAAGCCTTCCAAAATCGTGACAAAAAGTGATAACCCCTATCAGTGATCAATACTTTGGGTATACCATGGAGACTAATTATGTGCTGGTTGAAGAGCTGTGGCAGTTGTTCTGCAGTAGGAGTTCCCTCGGAAAGATACAAAATGTGTCATCTTACTGAAAGTGTTTACACAAACGAGGATATTGTCAAAACCTTGTGACAATGGTAAATCTACAATCAAGTCTAAAGAAACTGTGTGCCAACGATATGGGGGGGGGGGGGGGCAAGGGTTGTAATAGTCCTCTAGGAGCTTGTCTGTCCAGTTTACTCTGAGCACAAATTCCACAGCCCAAAACATATTGGTGGATATCTCGACACATGTGTGGCCACCAAAATTGTCGCTTGATCAGGTCTTCCATCTTTTGTACTCCTTTGTGGCCTGCCAAAGGGTTGTCTTGACATTCATGCATGGCTTTTATCTGAAGATCTATTGTGGGCAGAAAAAGTTTTTCCCTGATAAGGCAAGCCATCTTGGATAACTCTCTGTGGGTCTTCTGTAGCCCAATCCCCCATATCTATTTCAGTCATTAGATTCCAAGTTTGTTCTTCAAACGGTACTTGAGAAATTATTCCTATGATTTTGTCTTCTGGAATTATCTGTTGCTTTTCTATGAGTGTCTTTTGGTTTTCTGTACCTAATCTGGATAAGGCGTCTGACTTTCCATTCTTGGAACCGGGCCAGAAGGTAATGACAAAATCAAAATCTGCAAAGTAGAGTGACCATCGGAGTTGAGGATGTGTAAGAGTTTGGGCAGATTGAAGAAACTTTAGGTTTTGGTGATAGGTAAAGGCCGTCACTGTGTGTTTAGCACCCATCAGATAGTGCCTCCTATTTTTAAAGGTGTCCTTTATGGCCAGAAGTTCTTTCTCCATGATGGTATAGTTACATTCGGCTGGATTTACCTTACTGGGAATGGAATGGATTTAACTTACTGGATGCAGCTGCCCAGTGTTTTTATGTCTCTGTGAGAGTATACCCCAGATGGCTAATTCCAAAGCATCCTTTTACAGGTAAAAGGGCTCAGAAGGGTCTGAATGAAGTGGTATTGGTGCTGTGGTGAAACTCTCTTTCAACAAATTGAAGGTCTTCTCAGCTTTCCCAGACCATTTGAAGGGTACGCCTTTCTTCAGTAGTTGTGTCAATGGCAGGATTTTTAGAGCAAATTTGAGACTAAATCTTCGATAAAGGTTTGCAAATCTGATGAAACTCTGAACCTCCTTGATCGTTGTGGGTGATTTTGACTTCGTCACTGCTTTCACCTTTTGTTTGCCCGTCGTTTTTCCCGTGGGTGATAGCACAAATCATAGGAACTCTACTTTGTTAGTGTTGAATAAACACTTTTCTAGTTTTACATACAAGGAGTTTTCTCTTAAGCTTTGTGGCACAGCCCGAACTTGCAATCGATGTTCCTCCTACGAATTTGAATAGATCAATATGTCGTCTATGTACACTATCGCACATTGATCAATAAAATCAGTTAAGACGTCATTAATGAAGTATTGGAATGCCGCAGGTGCGTTACACAATCCGTACAGCATCACCAGGTATTTATAGAAACCGGATTTGGTCCTGAAGGCTGTTTTTCACTCGTCACCTTCTCAGAGTCTAATTAAGTGGTAAGCCCAACGTAGGTCTAATTTGGTGAAGATTTTCGCCTCCTTCACTTGGTCTATGAGTACCGAGATGAGGGGTAACAATTTTTTATTGGTATCCTGTTAATTGCTCTATAGTCTCACAGGTCCTGAGATCCCCTCCCTTCTATGACATGAAGAAAAGGTGGGATAAGACTGGAGACTGGGATTGTCTGATGAATCTGTTCTCAAGATTTTTTCTTAAATATTCTTTTAAATGCTAGTTTTCCTTCTCTGTCAAGGCTTAGATGTGACTGCATGGTAAGCTCGCCCGTGGTTCTAAGTCTATCTTGCAATCATAGGACCTATGAGGTGGTAACTTCTCAGTCTTAACCTCATCAAACACATCTGCAAAATCTTGAAATTCTTCTGGAATCTCAGTTGTTTGTATCACACATATGGATGCTCCGTTTTCACATAGGTTTGCGGCCACACTAAGTTTCGACTTGATTTCTTTGTCTTCAAACAAAGTTTCTTGCAATATTCGGAATCCAAATTTACAGTGCGAGCTCCCCAATAGATGGGTGGGTTGTGCTCCGTTAGCCAGGGGAGTCCTAGAATCAACTGGAATTGTGGTGCATCAATTAGATTGAACTGTAGAACTTCTTGATGACCTTCCTTAGTGATCATTTGCACAGGATCGGTATCACTGGTTATAGGGCCAGACATTAAGTCAGATCTGTCTAGCCTGCTCTGACCAACTCACTTCTTTCTTTCTTTATGGCCTTTAGACCTATTTGAATAGCAAATTTCTGGTCGCAGAAGTTTTTGGTAGCCCTGGGCGGAGTTGGCGGAGTGGGGCTTCGCGGAGCTACGCGAAGTGGGCGAGAAACTACGCCCACCTCCGCACTCCGCGTAGCCCCACTCCGCAAAACCACTGGCCGCCAGCCCCGCCACCCGCCTCCCTCCCGCCCTCCCTAAATACTTTAAAATAAAGGAATGAAATAATTTAAAAAGCACTTACCTTGCCGCCGCTGCCCGCCGCGTCCCCGGGGCTCGCTATCTTCCGTCTTCTTTAGTAATGCGCATGCGCGGGCGGCCGCGCATGCGCATTTTCTCGTGAAAATGCGCATGCGCGGCCGCCCGCGCATGCGCATTACTGAAGAAGACGGAAGACGGAAGATAACGAGCCCCGGGGACGCGGCGGGCAGCGGCGGCAAGGTAAGTGCTTTTTAAATTATTGCATTCCTTTATTTGAAAGTATTTAGGGAGGGCGGGAGGGAGGCGGGTGGCGGCCAGCTACGCTCCGTCTGCGGAGCGTGCGTAGTGCCGCCTGGCTCCGCCAGCTCCGCAAAATGCGGAGTAGGCGGCACTACGCACACTCCGTGCACGGAGCGTAGCTGGCCGCCCACCCCTAGTTTTTGGTAGCCCCGGAATCAATCATAACTGTGATTTCTTCCAAGACTATGTTTCGAAATTTCAACGTAAAGGCGAAAACCAAATGGGTGAAAACACTTTTAAAGCGTTTGCTAATTGATGGTTCATTGGAGTTGTTTCTCTGCTAGCATCCACCAGTCCAACTCCATTTACTGGTGGTGCTGCAAGTTTTCCTTTTCCTTTATTGGAATTCTGGGTCTTTTCTGACAAACCTTCACAAAATGTCAGCTTCTTCCGCAGTACATACACAGCATATTCTGATGCCTTTTCTCTTTCTCTTGTTTGGACAAATGTCCTCGGATGGCTCCAATCTGCATTGGTTCAACTCTAGCTGAGTTTTCTGTGACTCACGGGGATTCTGGCTTGATTGGTCGAAACAGGGAACACTCGACCGAAAGTCTCTTTTCCTTTCTCCTTTTCGTTTGTTCTGCTGGAAATCTATTTCTAAGACCAAATATACCAAGGCTGAGATCTCTGTAGGACAAATAGGAATCTTGGATAGAGCATCCTTTAGTTCTTCTTTTAGCCCTCTGTAGAACATTGCTGTCCTCTCATTTTCTGGCTAATCTGTCTCCACCACAAGTTTGTTGAACTGTGCTAGGTAAGTTACTAGTTCTCGGTTTCCTTGTCTTAGCTCTAGTAATTCATTATCCATAGCCTGCAATGCTTTTCTCCTGTCAAAAACTCGGAGGAACTCTTTCTTGAAGTTTACGAAGTTATGCAAGCTGGGGTCATAGAACGTTGATGCGCACTTCACCAAACCCAGGATTCCAGGGGAAGCCTAGACCACTAAACAGTAGGCATGCTGGCGGCCATGTTGGAAATCCAGTACTGCCAGCATGCTCGCCAACCAAGGGCATGGTGGTGTCCCAAGCTTGGCCGGTAGATTAGAGGGGCAGAGACAATGGCACAGAAGGGCCATGAGGAGGAAACCTCCAGTGAACCCTGACAGCAATAAAAAATATCTCAAGGCAAAGTTATCGAAAAAGCATCCAATGCCCAATGCTATATAGGTGGAGCCTGCTCCAAGGGACAACAACCAGGGGCGAATAAATCACCCCTTGACTTCTAAGCCACTACTTTGCTGAAGCTGGACGCCTTTTCGAAAGCTGTGATAAATGAAAAACATATTTTATTCCCTCCTTATGGAGAGAAACATCTCTTCTTACATCCATGTAGAGGACAGCACCAATGAACTGCAGTGCCTTTGTTGGACAGAGGTGGGATTCTGGAAATGTAGGCGGAATCCAAAATCCCGAAGGAGACCACACACTTCTTTGACATCTTAATCTGCCTTAAGGAAAGAAGAGGAGGCAATTAACCAGTCACCGACATAAGGACGCAACGGAATACCTAAACTATGTAAAATACCCACAAGAACTTTTTTAAAACTCTTGGGGCATAAGTCAATCCAAAAGTTAAGAACTGTTGGTGCTGATCTCCCACGGAGAATTGTATAAACTACTGAAATGGTGGAAGGAGTGGAACATGAAGATATAGTGATCTAGTACTGGCTGGAAGCCGCCTGACATTTTGTGACATTTTGCCATGCGGTAGCCTTCCATGACCTTATCTGGAGGTGAGGGCGGACAGACGTTGCCACCTCTGAAGATGCATAAGCACACAAGACATTGAAGAATAAGTCAGAGAGGAAACATTATTGTTGTTCCATGATGCTAAGGAGAGATAAACAGTCTTGGCCCTCCATCATACAATTTGCCAAGGCCTAAAAACCTTTTAATAGTAACTGTACCATATTTGCTGTGCACATGTTTGCTATAATAGAAAAATTAGAAGCAGCATTTGATTGCTTCATTGCACAATCCACATTTTTGTCAACAGAATCCTGAAGTGAGGCATCCTTTGGAATCTCATTGCCCTGTGATGTAAGATGTGCCATTAGGTTGTCTACCTTGACAACCACGGGAAATTCCTCAGAGAACTTGTCTACTGGATAACGCTTTTCAAAACTGTCAAAAATACAGTCTTATCCACTTTCTTTCACTCATGCTCCAGAATTCATCTGGTAGCCCCATGCAAATGCACTGACTCTGGCTCTATTCTCTGACATTGCAATAAAAAGTAATCTTCTTCGGAAGTAGAATCCAGAGGAGGTAGAGCTTGCCAGAAATTTCAGGACCTTGACCTAAGTGACCCTTTCTACCACTCTCATCCATATATGCACCAGGATCTGCAAAGTCGTCTATCCTGGGAACTTTGGCTGGAATTGATCCTTCCCTGGCCCTGTAGACAGCTTCCACTGCCATCTGAATCATTTGCTGAATTGAAGCAAGCGATGATGGCTCATTAGACCAGGCAACTCCCCAGGGGCCTCTTCTATGCTCGTAAACACATGGAATATAGCAGTATATCCAGAAAAGCATTCACAGAATCATGCGTCGTGACCAAAAACAGCAGATACTTCCTGTAGTGGCTGGTTTCTAAGCAACCAAACTCTTGCGACAGCTCCCGTGAGAAGGCGGCCCGCAACACACAATCTTGGATTAGGCACCTGATTACTGAGAGGCAAATTTGCTCAAAATAGTGCTTGGTGCTAAAGGCATACCAAATAACTACTAGCCAGGAAAAGAAACTGGAATCACAAGAAAAAGGGGTTAAATAACCCAACTGCTTTCCACCAGGGCTGCTAAAGCACGTCCTGTATGAGCGGAAATGTGACTCCCAACCTCCAGGTTCTGCAGGATGGCGATTACATATCACTTGTGAGAACTGGATCAGGGCAGGTGGATGAGGAGGTATTGGGCACTTAGGCCTCACCATTAATTTATATTTGACTAACATGTTGGGTTCCTCCCAACAGCGGCCGCTCTTCTGTTAAGGTGTAAGAGCCTCTCCCCACTGCTCTCTGACAGCAGTGAAAACATGAAAAAGAAAATCAAAATGATAACACAGTTTATTATCATTTTATTTGTTCTTTCTGAGTCGAGTCAAGGGCAGGGCTTGGCCGGGGAATCCTTAAGGACAGCCACAGGGGGAGGAGTGGTGGGCACTGCTGCGAGTGTGCATGTCAGTTTGGCTGGCCGTCTTAGGATGATCAAATGACATGCGCACTTAGATCTTGCCATCCGAGCTGTGCTGAACAGCCAGGTGGAGACCAAGCACAAGCTCCCAGGCCCTAACTGAGTGTCAAACCAGCCAGCTCAGGCCAATCACAGAGCTGCTCTCATACTGGTAAATAGTATCAGGAGCATGAGAACAGGGTCTGGATTGGTGTTGGGGAATGACAGCCTTGCATTGACTACTGGGAGTCGAGAGGAGAGATGCAAAATAGCAACAAGGCAGCAGCCGACAGGTAAGTGCTTTTTTATTGTATTTCTTCGTATTTTTCTCCCCCTGCATTGTCCCCAGCTTCCCCTTGTGCTGCCCTACCGCTTTTGCTTCAAGGCAGCTGCTGTTGCCTCCCATGAGGAAGGTATGACAAATACTGAGATAACAAACTGTTTCTAAGGCACATTGACATTCAAACTGATCATATCAATTTACCAAGATGCCTGGATTCATTTCCGTGAAAGATCATTATAGATACTTAGGTCCTGATTATGATGGCGGTTGACAAGCATCTGACCGCCATCACCGCGGGAATGGAACCGCCCGACTTTTAGTCGACACTTCCACCTGCCCAATTATGATGCGACTGCTGTGTAGGCAGTTGGAAAATGCTTTTTTCTATTGCAGCTTGTTCTGAGGCCTGGAAAAGGGCCTCAGTGCAAGCTGCAATGGAAGACATTTTTTAAACATCTATATACCGTGTGTCAGGCACAATTGGTGCATGAATGTTCGTGGGCACCACATGTGTCCTGCTGGCCCACAGTGTAGGTCCATGGGGGGATGGGGGCCTTTCTAGTGGCTCCCAAAGTGCCATTACGTCTGCCTTTACATGTCGGTTGGGCCGCCATGTAAAAGCAGAGGAAAGAGGGACACCATAATCCCTACGGCAGTGCCTCCACAGGCACTGCCCTCTTTGTAAGAATTATGGTCCGACGACGCCCCAACAGGCTCCTTGAGCCTGTCGGGGACATCAGGTGGTCCTCCGACCCCTGCGCTCCAATCTACCGCATCATTATGCGGCAGTCTGACTGTGGCCTGAGATGACGGATGGACCACAACAGATGGCCTGTAGGTGGCTATCTGCCCAACATCATAATGAGGCCCTTAGGGGTAACATTTTTTCACAGTAAAAATCTGAAATCTGTATTAATTGCATTTCAAACCAATGAACATTCTCCTTTCCCATGCAATATTCTGCAATGACCATAAAGTCGCTAAAATATAATCTTATTATTCACATCCTGTCTTGATAGAGAAATAAAGGTGCATCTCCCATTAAACACACATAATTACATTTGTTAATTATGAAGTTAGGACTTGATTTGCAAAGAATTTGCAATTAGTGTGACGTCACTCTTGGTTATTTCCGGAGTACTCCTGACTTACTTATAGACGTCGGAAGTAAGACTTAAGTACTGCAAGAGCAGATTACGTCAACATCTTTGACATTCCTAACTTTAATGCTTGATGATTTGTAAGATTCAAGCTCAATTTACAGCATCAATTTAGGAGTGAATTTCCAACATATTGTTTTAGCCTCCCTGAATTTGAAATCTATGTTGAAACTTGAAAGTGATTTACGTTTACTATATAACCATCAATATGTTACAATTATCAGTGAATAAATGCCATTACAGAGTTAAAGCTAGCTGCGGATGGTCACACTTGTCTTTAAGGGCTCTTTAAGGAAGTTATAGGTTTAACTGCAGGGCAAGACCGATGCCGAGGCATATATAGCCCAGGGCAGAAGGGCTATAATGCTATTGGAACGTTCAACCCTCTCAGGGTAGAATGCTGTAGATTAAAAACGGAGAAATATAGAGAGAAACCTATTGTAATGTTGGAGCACAAGGTCTATACTTTACGTTACTGGTCCTCTGCCACTCTTGTCTTTAATGGAACTCTCAAAATTCCAATATTCTGATACAGCATAATAGCATGCTGGTGATAGAGTATGTTGGTCGGTAAAGGCCCTCTGATCGAGTTGCAAGTCAGAGCCTCAGGTGATGGTCTTAAGGAAGAGAGAGGGCCTTTAAATACTGGTACAGCCGCCATCAGCAGGCTGTAATGCTGTTGTGCGGAGGCAGATGGGCTATAGTGCTATCAGAACATTTCACTCACTGAGGGCAGAATGTTCTAAATTAAACAGGAAGACCACATCTAGAATATTGGAGAAGGAGATCCACCATTTACTATGCATGGCTTTGATTAGAAGTCATTATCATGAATGAGCTCTTTCCCACTATTGTGATACCACTAGGGGGAGCAATCACTACCCCTGTGTCCTGTTGCCTAACATATCTGTAGAGACCCAAGAGGGGTGGTAGAATGTATGGCAGCTGGAGGCTTGACCCTTTTCCTTTCAATGCTCCTAGCCTTCCACAGATCAAGGAGAGGAGGGAAAACAAAGGTGGGACACTGCCTATGCAACCTGCCTCCTTTTCCTGTGCCCCGCATTTCTGCAATCCGATAGGGCATTGTAGAAGGGTAGCAGCAGGTGTATTATTTTGTATCTTTGGCAGGGGGTGATGAGACTTTCCTTGTATATTTGATATATCTTTGAATCCTTGGTAACACATGTCCATTATTGATGGTTACTTATCTATATTTCAATGTTATTGTTCCTCTGCCCCTTTTTTGTCTTCAATGGAACTTCCAACATTCCAATGTGCACATAACATGAAAAGAAACTAAGACAGGAATAAGTTCCCACTTAGAAGAGTGAGAATTATTGAACTGTTTTGCAGTCTATTTGAGCATAGGAGAAAGTAATCAGAATGTAGACACTAGTGACATTCCTCTATCCTTCACAAAACCCGATCATATCTGTCTCTGATGACCATGGCTCACACATATCAAACAAAAATAATCAAATACATTGTTACTTGTCCTCTACCCCAATTGGAATTGCAGAAAAGTGCTGGAAAAGGGCCTTTGTATAGGGTCACTCTCAAGCCTTTTGTTTTCCTCGTCATTTATGTTGGCTTTAGGATCTGTGAGCACATTGACCATTGCTAACCAGTGGTAACGTGCATGTGCTGTCTTCTCTCAATATGGTAACATTGGCTCAAACCCAATTGGCATATTTACTTTACTTAAATGTCCCTAGTAAAGCCCCACTACATGTGCCCAGGGCCTGTAAATAAAATGCTACTAGAAGGCATGCAGCACCGCTCGTACCATCCACTTAAGCAGCCCACTAACCGTGTCTCAGGTCTGTCATTGCAGAGCCTGTTTGTGCAGTTTATAGTGCCATGACTACCCGGCAAATTATACCTTTTGCCAGGCCCAAACCTTCCCTTTTTATACCTATAAGTCACCCCTAAGGTAGGCCCTGAATAACCCAAAGGGCAGGGTCCAATGTATTTAAAAGGTAGGACATGTACGTTTAAGTTTTACATGTCCTAGTAGTGAAAAACTCTCCATTTATGTTTCAGTACTGCAAGGCTTATCTCTCCCATAGGATATCATTGGAATTACCTTATTACATTTTATAAGTGTTATTTCCAATTGGGAATAGATAACACCTCCAGGTCTGGTGTCTCTGGAATAACAATTTAAAATCAGAACTCATGGTGAGGTTGGATTTTAAATTGCAATTCTGAAAATGCCACTTTAGAAAGTTGACATTTTCTTACTTTAGTCATTTTGTGCCTGCTGATAGTCTCTGATCACATGCCTAGGGTGGATGGCAGATGGGCTTTGTGTAGTTGTCCTAGACAGCCATACACAAAGGGACCTTAGGTATGGCTTTATGGGCCATCCTGACAGGATGGGGGGACGAAGTTGGACCCAGCCTCACTTACACCTGAATAGGCTGCGTCCTGTCTATATGCAAAGGGATGCATACTCCCTGTAATGAGGCTGGAGACAGGTCTGGAAGGGCGGGACCTCTGTAAACTTCAAAGACTTGTTTTTGAAGTCTTCCCCACTTAAAGGCCCAATTGGATATAAGTACTGGACCTCTGAGACCACCACTTCAGTACACCACCTCAACTTCAGTACACTTCTGGATCTATGAGCTCTGACAAGAAGAAGGAGTATTGTGCTGCTGAAAGGACTACCACTCTGCTGAACCTATGTTTTGCTGAACTCCTGCCTTGCTGACCTGCTGCCTGCTGCCTTCTTGCCTGGGTGAAGAGACTGGACATGCATCACTTGAACCCAGAGTGACTCCAAGGGCTAGCTGGCTGGACTCCTGATCTGAAGTCTCAGGGAGACAAAAGACTTCCAACCACAATGGTTCTATGATTGAACTCTGCAATCTGTGATTCTGCCCTGCCAAGTGGTGCCACCTCAGTCCTGGAGCCTTAGAAGCGGGCCTAAGGTGTTTCTCCAGTGGAACCGATGCATCCCCTGCTGAACGACACATCCCTGAGAATAGCTGACGCATTGCCTCTGCTGAGCAACGCATCCCCAAGTAGAAGAGGTGCATCTTCTTGATTTAGCGGTGCATCTTCAAGCAGAACTAATGCATCAACAGGATTCTCAACGTCGACGCATCAGGACACTGCACCAAAGCCTTGCGACATCTCAGAATCAATGCTTTGCCTCTGTTGCGCAACACATCTTTGACCGAGATACACACACCGCTACAGAATCAGGATTTAAGGTACTTTGGTTCAGCTGGCCTAACTGGTCTGTGCTCCACCCCCGTCTGCCTGAGCTTTTGACTTTGTCCCTTTACAGCTCGACCAGATATCCCTCAATAATGCTTTTTGGCAATATCATTCACTTTAAACTTTAAAACTCAATATCTTAAGTTCTACACATTGCCTCCAAGTTAAGAATGACAGCTTTGTGCCAAGCTCCCGAAGGGTGAGCACAAGTTAATTTAGGATGTCCTTGTGCCTTACCCTGACTATGACTGTGGTTACTGCTTGACCAGGGCTTATATCCCAGCCAACCAGGGACCCAATTTCTTTCAAAAGTTTTTGAAGAACATAATTCATACCTACGGTTACCTACGTAGCTGTATATTATACTAGTACACAAATCAGCCCAATCCTGGCAGCCAGTAACCTTGAACTTGAATTTTTGAAGCTGACCTTAAAGGTGCTGCAGAGACGGCAACAAGCCATTTCTCCCACCCTTTCAATTTCATCAGGTCTTCAATGGATAAGTGGCCCATTGAATAGGTCTACTGAACCCATTATAGTTTGCCAGATGTCATGCTTTAAGGGGGCCATATTACCTAGATGGGGTTAATACTAATACCTGAGCCACTGAGACAAGGCCGAGATGCAGCCAGGTATGTAGACAAAATATTAATCATTCCCTAGTTGTAGACCAATGAGTGAATTAGTACACAAATCAGGGGGGGGTTGCAAGCTAGCATGCCAATGGGTCAGAGGTAGGACAGATACCACCTGTGAAGTTCAAGCCAGCAAGATAAGGAAGATATTTGGTGGCAAATTAAATAGGTCTGGCCTAGGCAAACTGGTACAATAGATGCATTTTTATTATTTCTTACTGCAAGTGTATGACACAAAAGAAAAAAATAAAGACTATATACCACTACTTAAACATGGTGACAGATGCTTCAAATAACATTTTAAAGTTAAAAACATAGCCCGCAAATATTATTTCAATAGAACAATATGTGTTATGCCTAGAGGGAGGTGTACTTGGAATAATAATACACACTCTTTATTGCTTTAACACATATTACAGGAAGGAAAGGTGCTCTTAATAGTGCTGAATTACTTAAAGTATTTGAATTACTGTACCCTGAAGACATAGTTTAAACACAGAAGCATGTATTAAAAGTAAAAAGTATTAAAAAGTTAGAGAATGGTAAGAAAAAGCATTGTCAAAGTAAAGAATTGCCCACCAGCACAGGCACTTCATTTTATTGCATACTGCAACCTAAAACCCATTTGACATTCACAATTATTTAACAAAAAACCAGTCTAATGAACTATTATCTCTTTCAACTTTCTGATCTAACTGCAACACGTCATCAATGATTAATTCCTCTAACTTTCTTGGGTTGTTTTTAAGGGCTATAAATCAAACAAGTGTACTAGTGGATGGATAGGAAAAAAGGAAAGTTCTAAAAATGGCTATGTAAATATTGTTATTGTAGTCTATTGGATGAATAACAAGATAATATACACAGCTGGCAATACACAACTGGAAAGAAGTTTATACTCACATGAAAGGAAGCTCCAGAAGTACAGCCCAAGTGGGCCATGAATAGTTTCGTACGGATGGCCAAATGCATTAAACATGAAAAATCCTGTTCCTACTAATGCAAACACGATGAGTGTTGCAGAGAATAGGATGATACTGATGTGGAGACTTGCTGGGATGGTGCTAAGTAAATCTGGAAAAACTTCAGAAACAAAAAAACAATTAGGATAAAAGAAGCAGTAATCATGTTGAAACACGAGTATTATGTTGTAATGCTACTAAGAAGATTACACAGCAACATTAGGAATTTCTCGCATTAGGTTATGTGCTATTTGACAGGTCCAGCAGCTTTTAGATCTCCGTAGGCAAATGCTTTCATGCACCATACCAAAACATTACATTGGGCTTATAGATCCGCCCATTGCTTACCATTCGTTGGCATTATTGTCACTATCATTTGTTCTTCTTATTCAATGGCTTGCCTTGCTCTTGTGTTTGTTTCTGTTGTGGAGCATGGCCTCGTTGGGTTGGCTGACTTGTTTCCTTCCATTGCTCACATTTAGGAAACTACTTTTTTCTTTTTCTGTCAGCACTCAATTTTCTTTCAGAACTCCATGAGAGTGCATGTGTCTTCCATCTCTCTCACTCATATGCTGCTATCCTTCCCTAAACACCTCCCCTGCATACTCCGTGTTGCTCCCTCACCCCCATAAGCTTGTCCAATGCTTTCCCCTCCCCACCGTTGGGTTTTATAAAAAGAAAATGTTTTGGGCCTTCCCTGGCCCAGCCTCAAGTGCCTCTTATGCTCTGTTTTCCAATACCCACTCCAAACTGCCTCCCCCTCACCCACTCATTTGTTACTCTATGAGGCCCTCACGGTCAGTATTATTTTTAAGTAATTTCATTTCCTTTGAATGGCATGGCATCTGCCATTTCAAACTACTATAATATTTTTTATTTAATGAACTAATTGGCGTCTGTCATCTTGGATCGACAAATAAACAATGAGCTCACATTATTCTGTAGATGTGCAAATGATTGATGATGTATGCATGCACATAGTGCTGGTGGTCGTGTCATCATACCTTTTCCATTACTTTTGCTGATTCAACGTAGCATTGACAAAAAGGATTGGTCTGTGGGCCACCAAGGCAACACCTGCTGGCTTCGCCAGTGCTTGTTCTGAAAAGGGGTTCTCTCCAACACCCACTTGATTTCCTTTTTTACTCACTGAATTAGCTGATTCCTTTGTTGCATGGTGGTGATCAAGATGACTGTAGGAGAGTAGGATCTAATTACTATGGTTGCCCCCACTTTTTGCTGGTGTTTCACTGTTTTTAGACTTTAGTCTGGCTGGGGCCTTGCTATCCAGGACCCCAGCCTAGCTGCTTTCCCCCTAAAATGATTAAATGTACTTTAGGTACGCTCCAGTTTGGTTACTGGGGTACCCGTGTGAGTCCCTAGTATATGGTACCTTAGGTACTAAGGGCATAGGTACCCCAGAGGCCTACCAGGGGCTACAGCACGTATTATGCCACCCCTGGGAAGACTTCCAAAATGACACCACGGGACTGCTACTACAGCCTGGGTAAGGTGGTGCATGCACCCCTTACTAAGATATAGGTTACCTATATCTACCTTTAATCACTGACACATGTAAGCCTATCAGTCACTCCTATGGCAGGCCTTATCTCTCCCGAAGGCAGAGTGCTTGGTTTTGTGTGAGAGGGTATCCATGCATGAGCAGGACCCCTCTGCAGCGTTAGGAGCATATTCTCTGAAGCTGTTCTGTGAAGCAGCCAGACTATATACTCTGAAGTGCATTATACCCTCGTGGTAAATGCTAACTTTGGAATGGCTGCATGAAAACATGTCGTGTTTGGTGTCAACACTTTGGAATCCTACCCCCGTCAGTCCTGGCGACGGGGGTAGAATTCCACCCTTCTAGAGGGAGAGACATGTAGACACTGGTCTACCCGGTAATAGTCTCAAAGAGCCCTGGCATCACAAAATGGATGCTGCAGCCACAGACAAGAAACTCCGGCAGGGGAGGCCTGGACAATAGGTTTCTTGTCACAGGAAGGTGTAACCACCTCCCAGACAGGCTATAGTGTATTAGGCTGGGAGAGTGCACTCCAGGAGTGCTTTGAAAGTCTGCACTGGGACACACTTGGTGTCCCTGTGCATAGCCCAGTTCGAACCGGTTACAGGGGCTACCAGCCCCTGCTCTGGCGTGAAATTGGACAAAGGGAAATGGGTGTAACCACCACTCTTTCCAGACCCTCCCATAGGTGGGTCCCCAGAGTATGACCAACCCCTTTTCTTAGTATAAGTAAGGGACCCCAGGAAACAGGATTTTAGATTATACCTGGACGAAACTCTGAAACTGAATCCTGGAACTTCGACGCTCTACTAACGATTAGAGGACAGAAGAATCTCCCTTGGGGTCAAGGATTGACTCTCCTGCTCAAGCAGGCACCAACAAAGCATTCAATCCAGACTTGCACTCCATCTCATGGGTAGGAAAAGCCAACATGCACTGGAAGGAGCTTACACCGTGTATGAACAAGTGGCTGGTGGGCGGGAAATGTGTCCAGATGTGCTCATTATTCATTTGCAGAAAAACAATAAGGTGATGCCAAAGGGGTTAGTGCTCATGAAAGCAATGAAAGAGGATCTTCAGCAGTCTTGCAAGCTCTGGCAGGCTGCTACACCATGTGGATGGAGTTTATACCCAGGAGAGTATGGCACAGCAAGATCATCAGCAATAGACAAAGCTAGGAAGAAACTTAGTAAAAAAACAGAGGGTTTTTTGCTGGGACAATGTAATTGGCAGCATAGAACATTCAGATTTGAGGTATAAGGACATTGAATTTTTCAGAGGAGATGGAGTACACTTGTCCTTGATGGGAATGGAGCTTGACCTGCTCTAGTTGAAGTTGCCGTTAGCTAAAGCGTTTGGAGTCGAGTAATATGGGACATGTAAGTAAGGCAAAGGCTTTCTGTCTATTTGGAAGGAGCAATAAAAACAAGCATTTGTAATGCATTAGGTCTCGCATTTACACGAGTTTAAGCTATTGGCATTGTAAATGACAATGCCTATTATTTTTGTTTTTTAAAACATAAATAAAAGGCATTGTCAATTACAATGCCAATAGCTTAAACTTGCGTAAATGCGAGACATAATGCATTGCAAATGCTTGTTAAAACTTCAGCTTCGGCAAGACCCGGCCCACTTAAATTCCTGCATACATGCCAACATTTATTGTGTAATGTAAACTGTCTGGTGCTGATGTAAAGCGCTTCAGTACCTTCGGGTCAAGTTCATGCTACCTAAAACTGCAAAAAAGGAGGTATTGGGAAAAAAAATAATCGGGGGAATGTATGTTCTTTACCCATTAAACAACACTGGAATAAGGGCAATTTTCGGCGGGAGACAGTTAAAATACAGGCATTTCTGCCTTTAAAAAATGTGGAGTCTGCAGTCTGAATCCAACATGTTAGCATGTACGGTGATGAAGTGATGTGATCAGTTAGGCCCCCTTTCGTACCACTTGTAAGAATCAGCGATGCACGCTGTCAGGAACACGGGTAGAATAGGACGTGGTATTTCGGACAGGTCATGTACTCGTGATTTGATACAGCTTATTATGCTCTTTGACTCTATATGATTCAGACGCTTACTTTGTTATGAACGGAATTTATTCATGGCACATATCAATATAGAACTATTTTGTGGGAATACGTTTCATTTTGCTGTCTACGAAACTTGCAAAGTAAGGTTTTTGAGTACTTAATACACTACGATTTGGAGTGTCTTCCTTTGGAATATTACAGAAAAATACAAGCAGACAGACTTTGGATTTTATGCCCTGAAGAAGTCTACTGTGCATTATACTGCACGATGAAACACGTGTTGGCGTTTTTTCTGCAATTAAGAACATATTGATCGACCTTTGTTTAAAAAAACTACCTGGCTGCATTGTGATGTGAAATTTACAAATAAAAACTGAACCTGGACCTGGATCAAGAGTCTGTTGGATGCTACAAAAGACTGAAAGTGTGCTCAGGGGTCTTTGTATTTAAGAATCAGCGAGTGCCAAAACAAATGTAACCATACTCACGCTCTACGATGGCTGCCCTTCTTGCTCTTCGTAAAAGTAAAAAACACAAATTATACTGTAAATAAATGGCCACTGCTTGCAAGTACAAGGTTTATAAAAGAGGTACTGACTTTTATCTCGCAAATTTGCTTCAAAGGTTATCGATACAGGTGTTTTTGTTTCAGTGAAATATCATGAACATGCCATTCTAAAATTACCAGAATACGCCTGCCCATCTCTACTCTTTATGGGTAAATATCTTTCCCCAAGTGAACTGAAAGCCTGTGGTCTCTGCATTTAAATTGTTGAATCCTCCCAATGTAAAATGGCCCCCACTATTACTTTGTTTGTGTGAACCAGGAGTAACGGAAGTACGTCCCATATGTGAGATCGCGGCTTGACTCGCATGCACTCACAGTGCAGGGATAGGACTGTGAGTGAAGTCATTTCGTTTTGCCGCAGAAAGATGGCGGTTACTGGGAGCCTTAGTACGGAGAGCCTGAGAGAGGAGAATGTGGGCGGACAAAAAGGCACGAACGGGAGTGTGGGTGGGGGGGGGCAAGAAGGCACAGACTGCAGTAGGGGTTAGACAGGGAAACAAAACAGTGTTTGAAGTAAAGGGGCCAGTTGCCATGGCAGGATACTAATGACGACATGGTCCTCATGAGGCAGAACTAAAAAGCCTAAAACCTATTGGAAGGCTGCATTTAGTAAATAAGCCAATAAAAAAGATGGACTGAGAGTGGGCGGAGCTTCCACAAAGCTTCCCGCTATACTGAATACTGCATGCCTTGCAAAGCGAACAGCGCATGTTCTGCCACGCTAGGCTTGACCTAAAAAGGAGTTGAATGACCCAAGAAATTATTGTTTAATAACTTTGCTCGATGTTGGAGCTAAATTGTACTCCAAGGTGATTTGTCCATAAAAGATTGGATTTAGACAAATAGGGTATAAGGGGATTCATATTTCGACGGTATATCCATCACCGTTGTGACGGAGTAACCCCTCCACCGAGATCTAAATCAGACACTTAGTACTGATGGAACACAAAGGTTTTAAACAATGTTTCTCCATGGTAGACCACTGCTTTAGTCTGTGAGCTCTTGGACAGAAAGCAATGGGAATGACAGGGAATTTTTTTGTTTTTTTGTTGGTTTGAGTTTAGCCTTTGACCTTGTAAATCGTACTACCATGCGGGATAAACTTTAGCAACTGGATATTCCCAGTAGCTTATTGGCAATCCTTCTGGACCTGGACCACTAGAACTGGGCTCAGGTAGAATTAGATCTAAATGGGACTCTTTCTGAAAGAATCCCATAGGGCAAAGGGCTCAGATATGGATGTGTCCTGGCTCCCAAGCTATTTTCTTTATTGCCCTTAATAGTACTAATTATTTTTTGACTAAAGTGGGGGGTATCCACATCTTGTGTCTCCTCAATGCGGATGATTTGGCTATTCTAGATCTGACATAAGTGGGCCTCCAGAGGAAGCTTGAAACATTTAATTAGTATAGAGTGGCAAAAAAATGAAAGGTTGATTTGATAAAAACAAAAATAGTAATTTTGGGGAAAAAAGAAAAGCATGAAAGTTGGTGCTAGGCAATGATACAGTTGAGGTACTAAACTCACATAAATATTTAGGAATGATATTGAATAATAAGCTACAATGGGCCTTGCATAAAGAAATGGTAGAGGCTCATGCCCTCTCCACAACAGGAGGTCTAGCACAATTTAAAAACACGTTTAGTGGACCATCTCTGTCATCAGTACCTACTGCTTATAATGCTATGGTGTCAAAGGAATGTATTTATACAGCTGCATTGCTGAATCTAAGTACAGAGAGAAGCTGGGATAAGTGACGGTAAGAGCTTGAAATAACTGTAGGGCTGCCCACAGCACAATGTGTTTGGCGATAAATCTGGTGGGAACCTACAGGCATGGGATTATTTAGCCTATCAAGCCACCTTCTGATTTTAGGATAAGCTCTGGACCTTGGGGGTTCAAACGGTATCAAGCCTTTGTACTAAGGAAATATCAAAAAGTGAACTAAAGTGGGCTGTCTATGTTGGAAATAGATAATTTAAAATTGTGACAATACTGAAGATGGTAAAATTCAGAATAATGGAGGCATCCCACATTTCGAGGGGGAGTTGAGAGAGGCTTGTAAGAGAGAATCGAGGGCAGCTGACATACACTATGTTTCAAGAAAACCTTCAACGAGCTACATGCTAGAGTCCTGGGATAACCTAAGTATGTATCCCTATATATCCATATTCCCGAACCCCCATATGTGTATTCTGCTATTAAAATTTCGGGTGGCATTTAATTTTTATTTTTTTTTAAATTGGAGGTGTTTGAAGTACTTTTTGATTCTAATAACAATTGTAGTAGTGGGTTATGGTACAAAAATGTAAATGTTCATCTTTGTTTCGACTGTTTGCATTTTTACAAAATATGATGCCATTTATTAACACTGCTCTTTTTAAAATATAATACTTGTCATCTCAATGAGGCATTGGCAATTCTCACAAACATGGAGTTCTTAGACGTGGCTTCTGCGTTGGCAACATTTTTAAAAACAAGCGTGGGCTAGAGTTATTCTTAGAAGTGTCAGTAGAGATTATATTGGCAGTCTGGAGCAGGGTTGATGTGTGCAAACTTGATACTGTGTAATATTATGTGGTATTTTTATATGGCAGCTAGGTGAGGATGGTAGGACAAGGTTGTTTTAATGTTTAAAGGATTGGTGCGGAAGGAGCAGTTTTTGTGTGTTCATTGCTCTGTAGACACATGTCTAAACAATAGTAAAGATTTTACCTACCTACCTACCTACCTAGAAGGCGATAAACCTGGAAATTGAGTTCTATCACATTTGGCAGGTTCACGATTGATATGTTCTCGTTTTTCAATAATCACTTAATGCAAATGTACTTTGTAAGTTTCTGAAAAGTGAATAAAATAGTCCAGAGCCTCATATTGCGGGCATATTTTACTACTACAGTGAAGAACTTCTGGTCAAATGATGCTTCATATTGCAGAGGTAACTAATTTTGTTTTAAAGATTCATTAAAAGACTCCACCTCTAATTGTTTCATCCTAAATCAAAATCCAAAGATGGCCCCATTATGAGTCAAATATTTCTCATGTAATTGAAATTCCAATCAGATTTGTTTCTGATTTATTGAATGTGCAGTGGCGGCTCCTCCTCTAAGGCGGAGGAGCATTGCCCCACTAATTTTTTGCAGTGACATGAAGGGAAAATAAAATGATAATAACTTGCGTTATCATAATTTTTTTCTCTTACTTAGCCCGCTTTGCATTAGGGGTTGGGGTCAGGGCAGGAGTGGTAGCACCCTCCTAAAGTGCACAGTGACTGCTTGGCCGGCCCGGGAGTCTTGCACACTTTGCATCTTCTCCATGCAGGTTGCATCACAGGCTACATGGAGAACATGCCTAGGCCCCCAGTCAGTGTCTGAGCGCCGAAACACAGTGCTCAGACCAATCACAATGCTGCTAAGTCAGCCTTATGATTGGCTGTGATTGGTTGAGTGGTCGCCTAGGTGTGTTTCCGGTAAGGCTGAGCGAGGTATTAATATGGAGGTGATGAAGCGGCAAGAAGGTAAGTTTTTTTTTATTCCCTTCCCCTTACCACCCTGCTCCTCTACCTGCCACGTCTTTCCCCTTCTCTCCCCAGCCCCCTACCTCCGATCAGTGCTGGCCGCCGCTGTGAACATGACAGTCAAAACAACAATCTGAACAAGTTGGACTGTGCTCTGTTCAACTAAAGGAAAATGTTGGTAGAAATGTTAAACTCACTTTTCTCTTCTGTTAATGGTTGCATTGAGGCGCCTGTCATATTCATAGCGAGTTCTGGAATGCGAGCAATAGGGGTGCTATTATACTTTCCTTATAAGCAAAGTGAGCTCTTATAGAGCCTTGCCCTTGTCTATTAACCCTTAAATGTATTCTCTTTTACTTGCTGCAGCTGTTTCCCATTCAATCTCCACATGAAAGAAGAACCGCTGAACCTTACAAGTGGTAACACTTTTGTCTTGCAGTTTTTAATCTCTAGTTTATTTGCTTGGCAGTGTGCCCTCTGAGCATTAATTCTAGAGATCCTATTCCAGTGGCACTCAACAGATGCCATTGATAGATAGTTATTACATGCCAGTGATGGCCACTACATGTCAGTGAACAAACACAATGTTCCCTTGGGTACCAAAATCTACCTTACTCATAATACAGATTCCACAGTAGATATGATAGCATGTTAAATTAATGAAATGAAGACAAGGGCCCAAAATATTCCTTCATTGTGATATGTAATATCACACTATTTATATATCCACATATGACAATAAATGTGAATAGCATATGGTGCAAAAGGTGCTCAATATGAAATCCAAATAATAATTTTACATATATACATACATACACATCCTGATCATATAGAGTATCCACATCATATATTAGATCAATGATGGATGCATCCATGTAAAACGCAATGTCCATAAGGAAAACCCAAGAAGATGCTGACATTTCAACCCTACAGGAACCAATCCACGGGTCTCTGCAGAACAGCACCATTTAATAAATGACAATGAATAAAAAGGCTGACCCCTAGTCTCCTACGTGAACACAATTCAACTGTTCCTCGGCACGATCAACTGAAGATCTCGTTGTGGCTAAAGCAATTTCAAACAGCAACACGGCAAAGCAACACTGCATCCAGGAGCATGGGGGACTCCAAATCTGAGACTAAATATCACATTGAAGGAATATCACATTGAAAGGCTCTTGTCTTGATTTCATTAATCTCACTTACTCTCATATCTACTGTGGAAGATGTATTATGAGTACAGTAGCTTTTGGTTGGAAGTGCTACCCATGGAGCCTCTGGGTTGTTTCTGTGAATTGATCCAGGTTCCACTCTGTGTATAAGGGTCCAACCTTGTTTGTTGATAATTTCACTACATGCCAGGAATCACCATCAACTTTTAGGAATTTTAAAAAGATACGAAGGATGCCCATAATATATAATAGACATCTAGAATGCCTCCCAGAAGCCAGAGATGCCCATCATAAGACAGGGGAGAAGCTGTAACCTTTTTCCAGGGATTTCCACATTATTCCATGGATACCAACCATATGGGGCTACTAAATGCCAAATACAGCCATTAGTCAATGGCAAACACATGCAAAAGGATTGACATGGGTAGACACAAACAGCCAGAGAAGCACATGCCGGCACATACACAGAACCTTCTAGCTCCATTTACATAAAAGCAGCTTGCTGTCAACACCTTCACAGTTCTTCACCCATAGCATAGAAACACCATGTAGTTTGTTCTAGTCCATGTGGAGTGCACTCTGGCCTGTATCCAGGCATAGAGGATCTATGGGACACATTGTGGACCACAGAGTACCAGCAGCAAGAGTAAGATAAAAGTGCTGATAGTTATGTCTGACTGGTGTGACTATCTTGTCCCCGCCTGGCCTGCTCCTTTGGCCAGATTCATCTAATGATGGGCTGAGTACTTGTAACTGCTCAGGAGGAACCTCTATGCCCATGTATCGTTATAAAATGCTCTTTCAGCTGAGAAGAATGGTGTTGTTGTACATGTTTTGGACAGTCTAGATATGAAGTAACTATTGTATACCACTAAATTGGTGGATACTGCATCACAGGTTCATTATCTAAAAAATGTGCCCATACAAATCAAGATAAGCCAATGACCAATCTTCATCTGCTTGTGAACAACCTCCAGCCCTCAGATTCAAGAATGTAACATACAGGGATATTCTCCTATTTACAGGTACATTCTCCTATGCTTAGGTACTAGTCTATATGACATGATTATGTCACATGTGCACAAATATCACAAAAGGGGATGAGACAAAATATTGAGTTGCAAATATAGACTTGCACAATTATTGAGTGAAAAATATTGTGAAATGGAAATATTGTCAGCAAGAATATAGCTGTCAAGAATATTGATTTTAGAGTAAGTAAAATCGATGTTTAAAATATCAAGTGCTATTAATAATGATTAGAATATAGTTTTTTTTATAATTGTTTTGTATTTTGGAATATATTTTTCAAATGTATGTGATGTCATTTTTTTCTATTATTGTTTATTTTTTAAAGTATTTGTAATTTTTGGGGTAGTTATTAAATGTAATTTAACCCCTTCACTGAGGCGGCTATTCCGCCGCAGTGCTTAGGGGGCGGGGCGGAAGAGCGGCGGGCGCATGCTGGTGACGGAACCGCTCCGTCACCAGCGTCTGTTGCGCTGTGCTTATGACGGAGCGGTTCCGTCATGGCCCCGCCCACTCAATAGAACGCTCAGCGCAGGCGCGGAATTCACGCCGCGCATGAGCGGCGGGCGGGCCATGGCGGAACGGCTCCGTCATCAGCACAGCGCCACCGCAGCTGATGACGGAGTGGTTCCGTCATCAGCGCTCAAGGGGTTAAGTAATTTTTGATATTTATAGTATCATAGCGGGTTCATAGGGGTACAGTCTGGGAATTAATTTAAATATAATAAATAAATAATTATTTTATAATTAATAATATTTATTTAATTAATAATTAATTAGGTTAATAGTGTAATTTAGTTAATTTCATGTCTGGGTTGTGTTGTTCAGGTTTAGGGTGGGAAGTAATGCAATATTAATTCATTAATAAACACTTGTTAGTTAATAATACTTATTTAATTGAAAAATAATTATGTTATTAGTGTAAATGTGTGGGGTATATTGTTAAAAATTAAAATGAAGTCCTTTAAATAATAATTAATTTATAATTATTGATAGTTAGCTTGTTGATGAATACTTATGCTACTAGTACAAATAATTTGCTTTTTAAATGTAAGTTTTAGGTGTTGGTTGTAAGTTTTTCAGGGGTATGTGGTTGGAGGTAACTAAAATAAAATGTATGTTATAAATTATTTTTTCAATACATAATTATTTTAGTAAAACAATTTTTTATAGGACAATTTGTTTTGGATTCATTTTTAATAATGTTTATAAAGATTTATGTTTATTTTTAATTATAAAATGTATTTATTTAAAAAATGTTTATATGAAATATATTCGTTTTTAAGTATTTATATTTTATTTTGTTATTTTGTTTTATGAAATTATTTTATTGCTTGTAGAGAATGTGTTTGTTTCTAATTTAGTACAGACTGCAGTGGGAATATAATTGTTTTCCCTTCCGCAATCCCACACTTTCCCTACTGTTGCACTGATCGGAAGGGAAATATACCATTTTACCCCTCTGCAATTCAACACTTTCCCTACTGTTGCACTCATTAAGGAAGGAATAGTAAATTGTACCCCTCCACGATCCAACACTTTCCTTACAGTTGCACTGACTGTAGTGGGAATAGTAAATTCTACCCCTCTGCAATCCAATACTTTTCCCTACTGTTACACACATTGTAGTGGGAATATTAAATTGCACTCCTCGCAATCCAACACTTTCCCTACTGTTGCACTCACTAGGGTGGGAATAGTACATTTGACCCCTCCTCAATCCAATACTTTCCCTATTGTTGCAGTTATTGGAGTGGGAATATTACATTTTATTTCTCTGCAATCTAAAATGTGTACTATTGTTGTATTCATTGTGGTGGCAATATAATATTTTATTTTATTTTAGTTTGTATTTATTGTAGGGAGAATAATACATTTCACTTTTATGTGATGTAACAACATTGGGCCTGATTATGTTGGCAGTGAGTGGGTGTCCGGCCACCATCCTTTCAGGAACGGGACCAACTGACTAGCAGGCAGTGGTTACGCTATTGGAATTAGGATGCAACCGCCTACAAGGCGGTAGCAATCTGTATATTTTGTATTGTGGCATGTGCTGCAGGCTGCATGTCGGATGGCCAGGGGGAAGGCAGGCCAGCTACTGGCCCCCAAGTCACTTTCAGCCTGCCTTTTCATGGCGGGCTTACCGCCATGAAACGGCCGGCAGAGAGGGACATTGTCATCCCTACGGTGTGCCTGAGCAGGCACTGCTACTGTTGTAGGGATTGCAATCCCTCCCTGACAGATGCATGGCAGTGGGTCTCTCCACCCACTTTCCTTCTGCTCACCACATCATAATGTGGCAGGCGGTCATGCTGGGTACAGTGGCGTTAGGACCGCCACAGACGGCCTGCTGGTAGTAGTCCCACCGCCATCGTAATGAGGCCCTTTATTACTGTTGTGTTCTGTGAGGTGGGAGTAGTACACTTTATATATTATTAGTATAAGAATGCATTTTATTTTGTTTAAATGTTAGTGGGGAATTTATAGCATTAATCTTAATTTTTAATAATGTATTTGATATTGTTTTAATTTATATAATTATGTTTTTGTTTAGTTAGAAGAAGAATATTTATAATTTATAATGGTTTTTATTTGTAGATTACTTTTGTTAAATTGTAAACAATGTATGATGTTTACTGTTTAATTTTAATTAAAGTGGTTTGCTTTTTAAATATTTTTTGGTATATTGGTAAGTGTCTGTGTGAGTGGCTGAATAGGTGAAAGGGTGGGTGAGTGACTGCTTGTATAGATGTGTGAATGGGTTTGTAAGTGGGTAACTGGATTAGGGAGTAGGTGTGTGAGTTCCAATATGAGTAAGTGAGTGACTGTGTGAGTAGCTGTATGGGTTAGGGAGCGCTAGCATGAGTGGCTGTGTGGGTGAGTGAGTGGTTGTGGGTGTGACTGTATGAATGGGTGAGTGGTTCTATGGCTAAGTAAATGCCAGTGTGAGTGGCTATATGGATGGGTGAGTGTATGAGTGAGTGGTTATATGTGTGAGTGAGTGTGTAAGTGGCTGAGTGAGTGGGTGTATGAGTGACTATGTGTGAGTGAGTGGATGTGTAAGTGGCTGTATTGGTGGGTGATTTGGCTATGTAAGTGGCTGTGTGAGTGAGTGGATGTGGGTATCATTAAATGGGTTTATGAATCGGTATGTGAGTGGTTGTGTGGATGTGTGAGTGGATGTATAAGAGGCAGCATGGGAGTGTGAGTGGGTGTGTTAGTGGTTCTGTGGATGATGGCATCAGTGATGTCATCAGTTATGGCTTTAGAGATGTCATCAGTGATGTCAGCAGTGATGTCACTGACCACGTCATGAGTGAAGCAATATGGAAGGTCATAAGCAGTACATTGCAGGGGCGTACATTATTGTTAGCCCAGTTAACTGTAACTTCTGCATTTCAATGGTTTTATTCCAGTGTAATCTGAACCTAACTATAACATCCCTAGAACTTTTGTTTTTTTTCAGTGATGTTTAATAACTTTTTAATACTAACTGTAAACTGTCTCCTTTGAAAGTTGGTTTGTGAGTGCCTGTGTGAGTGTGGTGAGTGTGTGAATGGGTGCGTGAGTGTCTATGTGGATTTGTGAATGGGTGTGTGAGTACCTGTGTGAGTGGGTGTGTGAGTGCCTTGTGTGTCTGTGAGTGCATGTGTGGGTATATGAGTGTGTCTGTCAGTACCTGTGTGAGTATCTCAGTGGTTGTGTGAGTGCCTATGTTGGACTGCGAGTGGGTTTGTCAATGCCTGTGTATGTCTGTGAGTGGGTGTGTGAGTGATGCTATGCATTTTGGGGATTTGAATACTTGATAGGGAGAACCATGGACTCTGCTCTCAGCAGGTTATGGCGAGAAAGAAACCACTCATCACAGTCACTACACATCAGATTGTGCTCCAATAGATCAACAAAGAATTCACTTCCTTTAACGCATGCGCGCTAGCGGAATTCCTCTCCTGCGCTGAGATTTTAAAAAACGCATGTTACGTGACGAGCTGGGCTCGTCATCAGCGTGCGAGGAGGCTACGCCATGACGAGCCCAGCTCGTCATCAGCGTGGAAGGGGTTAAGGATTTCATATAATTTTTCAATGTGAAATATTGGAGGAAACACACTTGCTTTGCCTTCGCCAAACCAAAGAAGTTATGATTGTTTAGGCTTTACTGAAGTGGAGCTTCAATGGGGGCCCTGCTGTGTTTATATTTGTAAGTGGTTTAATTTCTGTGAAATCAGTACCAGGGCCAGAATCAAACCTCAGTTTTTCCAGGAAGAGTCCTCTGTGTTGCCAAAAACATCTACCTAACTGCAGTGATTTTATTTGGCTAACTAGTAAGTGCTACCTTATTGGGTAAATAGCTTGTGTACATTCTACATAAATGTCTCTAGTGACACTGTGTGAATGTAATTTCGGTAATGTTATTGTTCCTCGAACGTCTTCATCCACAAATCTGTTGTAACATGAATCCTCATGAAGAGAAGATGACAACCTACAAAGAGGTGAATCTTCATCAAACATGGGGTGCTTCCCTTTAACTAAATGATGGAAAGGCCCCCGCTGTCCCAGTCGGTCCTGCAGGAGCAGGCTTTCCTCCTGGACATACGAAGCTTCTAGAAATGCAGGTCCCTGCATGTGGAAGCACTCTTTAATTTGTTCCTCTGCCTGCATGACAGCAGGCGGGGAAACAGATGAAAACTCTGATTCTAGCAAGCAGGAGTGGTGTGACAGCTCCAGCTTTCTGGAAGCAGAGTTATGTTTGCTCCCGCCAAGCGAAAGCAAAGTGCTATGTCCCGGGTGTGGGCACCTGAAGACTGCCCAAGATCTTTCATCTCTCGGGCAGAGAACGAAATAAAACCTCCGCTTCCAGCGAGCGACAGCATTTTGATAGCTCTCACGCGCTGGAATTGGAGTGTTTTCTTTAGCTTGGTGGGAGCTGTCACAGCTCCTACTAAGCTAAAGCAGAGAGCTGTGTCCTGGGGTGGTTCACCTAGAATATAGTAGGAGCCGGCCCTGGGGGGGTGGAGTTCCCCAGCGCGATATGGCTCCAGGAGGTGGGTGGCGCAGCCCCTCTCCGTTGATCTGTACAGGCTGGCCCAGAAAGGTGGTGGTCTCTGGGGCCCACTATGTGTAAATTTTGAATTTGGCCCGGGGAGCTGCTGTACCCCCAGGGGCAGGTGTACTCGTGGACCCCCATCCTTTTGTTTATTTAGCCCCGAGAGGTGGTAGTCACCAGGACTACTAAAAGCTCTAGGAGGTGGTCCCTGCAGCCCCCCTCTTTTTAAAAAAAAAGTCCTGGGGAGGTGGTAGACCCAGGGGTCTGTGTGGCCCCCTATATGCTTAGGTAGCCTTGGGGAGGTGGTGGTCCCCGGGGCATGAAAAAATGACCTTGGAGAGGGTCCACGTGTGCCCCCCTCTTTTTATATTTACTATATGCTGCATGCTCCCAGGACCTGACCCACCCGTGGGTGTTATTAAACACATGTGCAGGAAACAACACTTGAATTTTTTTAATTTTAGCTGAGAATTCACAACTCCATCATGTTTCTGCTGCAACTTTTTTTCAAAAAGTGATTTTTTGAAATGTCGGGGTCCCTCTGTGACCCCAAGACCGAGGCTTGGGGGTCAGGGTATTCCTACCGGGAAACAGCATTTACAACAAGGTTTTTACCAAGTTTTACCTTTATATCCCATTTTTTATCATGCATGGTTTCAGAACGCATATGTTTTTACAATGTATGTCTTTACCACGTATTTAAAGTAAGTTCAGGGTTGTGGGGGTCTCCCACCACAAATACATTGCATATATATATAAATATATATTTAACCAATGCTTGGTAAAGGCATACATTGTGAAAGCATATGTGTTCTAAAAAAATGCGGGGTGAAAAATACATGGTAAAGGCATGCAGAGTATTTCCCTGTGTTGTTCCATCATACAACCCTCCTATCCTGCCCCGTTTTTTTTTTTTAACATTTTTTGTCTGCGTCCCAGGATGACTGCCAACACATCGTAATTGGATTTCTTTTAATATCTCAAAACCTACTGAACGAATTTACAACATTTCACAAAAAGGTCGCTTTCTGAACCAATAGCTACCTTTACTATTCTGTTTAGCAGTTCAAGCTGTAGTTGTATCTAAAATCCCTTTGGGAATTTGCATGGGGGAATTGTGTTTTGGAACCCCCCTTTTTCTCAGCCCCCACTAGATGGATCACCCCGAAACTTTCAAGATAGTAGCTGAAGTTAGCATCGTACTAATTTTGAAAATTCTGCATGGATTTGTCAAATGGTGCCAAAGTTATTGGCCAAAAAGAAACACTCTTTCTATGGAAACAACGTCCTAACTATAACTCTCTACTGGCCAGTAGGTACAAAATATATACATATATAAATATCGCCCACAGGCGGTCGCCTGTAGGTAGTTATAGTTAGGACCTAGTTTCCATAGGAAAAGCATTTTTTCTTTTGCTAATATGTTTGGTGTCATATGACGAGTCCTCACAAAAGTTTCAAAGCTAATGGGGCTCTCAGGTCAGATCCTGTCTTGAAAGTTTTGGGGTGATTCGTCAAGCGGGGGCAAAGAAGAAAGGAGGGTGCCAAAACGTGTCTTCTCCATCTTCATTTCCATAGGATACTGTTGACGCAGCTACAGCCCGTGTAATTCCGTTCAGTAGTTTTTGTGAAAATTAAATATTTACATGTATCTATTCATTGGCATGAAGGATGCTCAAACCCTGCTGATCTCGAGCCTTGCAATCTGATTGGCTGCCAACAGATCCAACCAGGAAGTGTTGGCAGCCATCTTGTGACTCGGTTGAACCGAGTCACAAGAAAAAAGGTGAACAAATATGAAAAGGGGGAAGGGTAGAAACACCCTGACCCCCTAGGCCTGCTCAGGTGGTCCACAGGGATGCTGAAGACCCACAAAAGCATTTTTAAAACACGTTTTCAGCTGGATTCACATAGGGTCCACAAATCCTGCTGAGATTTTTTTAAAAACAAAGCTCGGTCTCCTGCCCTTCATTTTCTTGATGCCCCAAGTGGGCTAGGTACCGGGGACAAAGCTTAATCATGATGTGAGGGCCCCGTTGGCCTCGGGCTATTACAAAAAAAAAGCGTAGGGGAGCTCCTGCCCCCCATGCTGTCCCGGGGCCCACCACCTCCTCAGGCCTTTATTAATTGTTGGACGGGGGCCTCACAGACCCTCCAAGCCTTGGGCACCTCCACCTCCCCGGGGCTGCGCACAAGGTGGAAGGGGGCTGCATGGACCCCCTCCTGGAGCCCTCCTTGGCCCTGGGGACCTCCAGCCCCATGGCTGGCTCCAGCAAGGTTCTGGGGTGCCCGGCCCCTGGAAATTGCAGTTTGTTATGGCATGGCGGGAGCACTGCTCCCGCCATGCCATAGCAAATTCTGCTTCGTTTCATGGAAGTGAGAGCAGGAAAACTGCTCTTGCTTTCATGTCACAAAGCAGTATTGCTTTGGGAATAGGTCGCTGCATGTTTGCAGCTCCCTTTACTCAAAAGCAATGCTCGCTGCTCCAGGAGGCGGGGAGCCAGCAGGGACTGCGTGGGCATTGGGGCTCCCCCTGTGGTGCCCAACGTCATGGCCATGTCCCGGTAGATAGGGTCCCCAGTGCCAAAAATGGGCCGGAAGGGGGGCCACTCTGCCTTGCTCTCTTTTATTAATAAAAAAAAATGGCTGGGCCCCAGGGGATGGGGTTTCCAGAGTTGAAATCGGCTTTGTGAAGGGGCCCCCTCCTACAAAAACTTTTTTTAAATGGCCAAGCCCGGGGGATGGGGTCCCCAGGCTGAAATTGGCCTCAGGAGGAGGGCTGTGCGCCACCTCCTTTAAATATACTTTAAAAAAAAAGAGATGGCAATGCCCCGGGGATGGATTACTGGGCCGAAATCAGGCCTGGGGAGTGGGGCGGCACGGCCTCCATCCCCTTTTAAAAAACAAAAAAAACATAGGCCAAGCCCCTCTGGTTTTGTACAAGACGAGTGAAATGTCAGCCTAACTATAACGTCCCTGAAACCTGTGTTTTTTAAGTGAATATATAAATATATATATATTTAAATATTTTCACAAAAAAACAAAGGTTACAGGGACGTTATAGGTAGGCTCAGGTTTCACTCGTACAAAACTCGTGAAATTCAGCAGTTATAGTTAGCTGAGCTAACTATAACTTGCGCCCCAATACTGTACTGCTTTTGAGCTCAAATATTACATCACTCATGACATGGTCAGTGACATCTCTAATGACATCAATGATGACATCTCAAATGACATCGCTGATGACATCGTTCAGTGAATGTGTGTTTTTAAAAGGTGTATGAGTGTAAAATATATATATCAAGGTATATTGGTGAATCAGTGGCTAAATGAGTGCCTGAATGGAAGATTAGGTAGGAGGCTTGACTGACTGTATAAGTGTGGGATTAGGCGTCTCAAAGAACGTATGGGCGAGTGACTGGTTGTGTAAATGTCTGTATCATTCTGTCAGTTAGTGTCTAAGTGACTGTATGGGTGTGTGAGTGAGTACGTGACTGGCTGCATGGGTGAGCGATTGGTTGTCTGAGTATCTGCATAGTTGGAGTGTTTGTGTGGGTGGGTGAGGGGTTGTGTGACTGCCTCTATGGATGAGTGAATGAATGAGCCAGTTTCTTGTATGTGTTAGTGAGGGCATGTGTGAGGGCTGCATTGGTGAATGACTGTGTGGTTGAGTTATTGAAGGTGTCAGTGGTATATGGGTGAGTAACTGGGTATATGAAAGTGTTTATAGTTGAGTGATGGGTTATCTGAGAGACTGTATGGGTGAGTGAGCGAGTGAATGTGAGAGTAACTGTAATGGTATGTGTGTTTGTGTCAGTAACTGTACAGATGAGTGAGTACATGTTAATATCGGTATGAGTAAGTGAGTGGATGTGTGCGTATCTGTATGGGTAAGTAGCCATGTGTTTTACTGTACAGGTGAGTGACTAGGAATGTGAGTAGCTCTATGGATGACTGACTCAGTGTGAGTGGCCATAAGGGTATATGAGTAGATATGTCAGTAGCTGTATTAGTGAGTGAGTGGGTATATGAGTGGCTGTATGGGTGAGTGAGTGGATGTGTGTGTAGATCTATGATTCAGTGAGTGGGTGTGCAAGTACTGGTATGTGTTCTGAAAATGGTTCTGTGTGAGTAGGCATATGAAAGGTTCTAGGGGTGTGTGTGGATGTATCAGTGATACAGTGGATGATGTCATGAGTGATATCATTTGAAATATCATGTGCGATGTCACTGACCATGTCAAGAGTGATGTAATACGTGAGGTCATAAGCAGAGCATTGCATGGGGTGCGAGTTGTAGTTTGGTCAGCTAACTATAACTGCTGAATTGCACTGATTTTGTATGAATGAAACCTGAGCCTTGCTATATCATCCCTGTAACCTTATGTTTTTTCAGTGAACTTCTAAGTTTTTTTTAAAAATTTCATTTCCTAACTAGAACCTCTCTGTAACCTTTGGTTTTTTCAGTGAATTTCTAATTTTTTTCAAATTGTTTTTCTTATTTTCTTAACAATAATGTCCATGTAACCTTTGTTTTTTTAAGTGAATTTCTATGTTTTTTTAATGAGTAGTCAGATTTGTAGAGTGGTGGAGAAAGGGGCGGGGTCTCCGACCACCTCTCAGGAATCCTGCTATGTTTGACTTACTGGAGTTAACAGGAGGGTTTCTGGGCTCCCAGGAATCCTCAGGATTCAAGAAGACTATATCCCCAACCAGCAATGCACCAGGACGCATGTTTGCTGAGTGGTGGAGAAAGGGGGCATGGCCTCGGAACACCTCTCAGAAATCCTCCTGTGTTGGACTTACTGCAGGTAACAGGAGGGCTTGTTGGCCCTCAAGGACACTCTAGAGCTAAGGAGACTTCATCCCCCAAACAGCGGTGTGCCAGGAGGTACCTTTGTAGAGTGGTGGAGAAAGGGGGCGTGGCCTCCAAAGTCCTCTCAGCAATCACACTCAGTGGGACTTTACTGCAGGTAACAGGAGGGCTAGTTGGCCACAAAGTCCCTTTGGAACTAAGAAGACTTCATTCCCTTACCAGCAGTGCACCACGAGGTGCATTTGCAGAGTGGTGAAAAAAGGGGGCATGGCCTCCAAAGACCTCTCCGCAATCCTCCTGTGTGGGACTTACTGGAGGTAACAGGAGAGCATGTTGGCCCAAGGACCCTCTGAAGCCAAGTAGACTTCATCCTCCAACCAGTTGTGCACCAAGAAGTCCATTTTCAGAGTGGTGGTGAAAGGGAGTGGGCCTCCGGCGACTTGTCGGTCCAATTTCTTATTTTTTATTCATTTGGGGAGGGGGCCCATGGCCCCCTTCCCTGGACCAATTTAGGCCCCAGGACCCCATCTATAAGGGCCAGGCCTTTTTTTAATCGGGTAGTGGTGCTGTTCTACATTGCTCCTGTGCCGATTTCAGGCCCCGGGACCCCATCCTGTGCAGCCCAGCCTTTTATTTTTTATTGTTTTAGGGAGGGGGCCACACACACCAATTTTAGCTCCAGGGACCCCATCCAATGAGGCCTGGACTTTCTGAAATTGTGGAGATGGACCTGGGGACCCCATCCCCCAGGGTCGGACCTCTATTGTGGGTGCCAGGGCACCAACCCACACCTGTTGGGGGCCATAGGGGAGCCTCAAGGACCCCACAGTCCATGCCAGTTCCCCACCTCCTGCAGGAGTCCACATTGCTTTTACACAGAGAGAGCTGCTAAACATGCAGCTCCCTCTGTGTAAAAGCAAATGCTCTGCTTCTAGCAAGCATGAGCATTTTGTATGCTCTCGCTTGCTAGAAGTTGAGCATAGTTTGCTATGGCTTGGCAGGAGTGGTAAAGCTCCTGCCAAGCCATAGCAAACAGCTAGATCCCTGGGATGGGCACCACAGGACATAGCAGGAACAGGCCCTGGTGGGTAACGGTCCCCAGGGCAATCTAAGGCTCCAATAGGGGGGCCACACTGCCCTCTCCTTTCTTGAATTTTACCCCGGGAAGGAGGTGGTCCCCTTTGCTGCAAGGGGTGTCTGCATGGCCCCACCGCATTCTTCCCAGGTAAAGCCCCAGGGAGGTGGCAGTCCCCTGGGATGGGGGGTCCAAGAGGCCCCCCATTAGAAACAAAATAAGCCCCAGGGTGGTGGTGATCCTTGGGCAGCAAGAGAGGCAGTATGGGCCTGTCCCCTGTGCATTAGTAAGCTCTAGGAGGGGGCGTGCACCCCCTTCTAAACTATGCAAGTCCCCCCGGGACCTGACCCACTCGGGGACCAATTATTAACAAAACAATGGAGTCTGCGATTTTTTTTTTAATTTTCAGCAGGAGCTGCGGATCCAGCATGACTCCCACCAAATTTTTAAAAAAACATAATGCTTTTTTTGGCCCTGTCGGGTCCCTGTGAGAACCCCCAAGAGGCCTAGGGGGTCAGGATGTTTCTACTCTGCCCCCTTTTCTTTTTGTTTATGTTATTTGTGCGACTCAGTTCAAGCTGAGTCAAAAGATGGCTGCCAACATTTCTTGGTTTTAAGTGTTGGCAGCCAATCAGATCTCAGCATGAGATTGGGAAGGGTTGAGGATCCTCCATGTCCCTATATATACAATTGGAAATATCTTTAAATTACTCCACAGCTACTGAACTGACTTACACCAATTAACAAAAAAGGTGCTTTCTGATCCAACAGCTAGCTTTTTGACAAATTTTGTGTAATTTGTTCAGCAGCTCGAGCTGTCTCTGTGTCTAAAGTTCCTATGAAATTAACATGTGGAAAGTGGACAACAGCTGACGTGAGTGGCAATATGAAAATTCTGCAAAGATTCGTCAAACGGCGCCAAAGTTCTTAGCAAATGAATAAACACTCTTCCTATGGAAACTACATCCTAACTATAACTACTTACTCCAAAGCGGCACCACATAGGACAAGTCCAATAATGATTTATTGTCTCAAAAACACAACAGTACGACGCGTTTCGGCGAAGCCTTTGTCAAGTATGTGACCTGTGCCCAGATTCCCACAGAAATATGGGTCATAGTTCATAGACAGTGAGAAAACACTATCCACTATCCTTGCCAGGATAAAGAGACAGAAGCATCAATGTCAATACATTTCATCTTTTTCGTTAAAAACGTACTATTGCAATTTCTATTGTACGTGTAATACAAATCTCAATTTATAAAACGTTTTTAGAAAAATGCATTCTGAAACCACATGAAAAGTGACATTCTCCTTTCAGCACATTGTGTCCACTTGAACATTAAGAGACAATTAATGAAAAATAAAAGCACATGGCACATGTAGGATCGCACGATGGAGCAGCCTATAATATGTGTGAATCAAGCATAATAAATGCAATCATTAATTAGACAGTAATGTACTAAATCAGAAATTACAACACATGAATGGCAACGCATAGGGTAATGTATCCCATACACAAAATTTGATCAAGGAGTTATTAGACACAAATTCATAAATAACAACCCCAAGTGTGTGTGGATACCAATAATGTTGTATACATTGTGGATTTCTTGGTAATGTACCCAAATGCGCATCAGATTGAATCAAACAGTTACATACATGATTCATAAATGACAGGTAATGTACCTATACAATAACCCTGCATGATAAACAAATCACTTAAGACCACTATCCTGGCGAATGCAGAAAAAAGGAAAAAGGGGGAGAAGACGGAGGGAAGGGAAGGGTAAAGGGAAAAAAAGGAGGAAGAAGTTAAGTCAGTCAGTCAGTCAAAGGCTTTTATTATCGGTAGAAAACCATAAAAAGACATATGTACATATTTCAAACAAAAATACACAAGTAGAGCTAAAAAGTAAGAATGTTTAAAAGATCGTACATTACAGTCCAAGTATACAAAAAATTCATAGAATAGCTGAATAAGAGTTTAAGTACATTAAAACAAAAAATAGCACTCCCAATAGACAATCCCTTACCAAAGTGCGTATAAGGAACCACATTCATTGCAATGTTTATTCTACCGCTGGGATGGTAATTTGTAGACTTTCGGTTTTTAGTTTTGCACACCTTGAGTACCACATGGACAAGAGAAATCTCGCAGTTGCAAACACTATCAGAGGGGTGGTGTCATATTTAAGGATTCTGAATACCTCCCTGTAGTCCTTAAGGCCCCTGGACTTGCAAAGTTTAATGATCCATTTCACTCTTGCCTTGGCAAAGGAGGGGCAGAAGAGCAGCACTTGCAGATCTGTCTCTCTGCTACTTGCACACCCTGGGCAGGAACTTGCGGTATATAGGGCATTTAACCATTTATGTGTTATGCCCCTAAGAGGCAATGAACCGTTTCTAAACTGGATATATAATTTCTTAGCCAGGGGTGGCTGAATGTCATCCAAAAAAAATTCAAAATGAGGATGGGCCTTGATATCCAGAAAGGCGTTAGTCAGACTACCCATGGTAGAATTTGTTGTTGTGAGTTCCATTCGGTAGCGCTTTTGGGCCACACTCAATGATTTATGATGATACAGGGCGCAAGTCTCCTCGGGGGATGACCACATATTCCCCTGCCTAAAGCAAGGCAGAGTTCCTTGATGTGGTTTAACCAGGGAATTTTCCCGGTACTCCCCCTGGACAAAAGGTCCCCCAGATCCTCCCTATAGCTCAAGAGCTCGGGGGTCGACCATAGACGTCTCCAATACAGAAGGGGACGGTTTGAGACAGTCTCCTGGATAGGAACCAAACCTAAATCCAGCCGAAGGGGAGTCAGGGGGGGTACTCATAGGGAGCCTCAGGAGATGCCTGATAAAACAGTTCTCAGTGAGGGATAGGGGGGCAGCATGAGCATCCCAGCAGTGATCCCAGACCCCACCCCCCCCCACACAAATCTAGAACACGCAATACTGCTAGGCATCAGTTTAAATTGTGCCAAAACGCTGTCTGCAACTAGGCCCAAACCCCACTTTTCCACTAGGGATTTTCTTCAAACCACTCGCAATCAAAATTAGACTATCCCAGCAGTGCTCCCAGACCCCCGACTCACCCCCACAAATCTAGAACACCCCCCTACAGCCCCCCCAAAAACATGCAATACTGGTATATTCAAAACATGGCAAATTGCGCTGTTCACAAAAAATTGCTGTTTTCAGCACTTCCACTACTTCGATCCTCTTGAAACTTACCTGGACACTTGTTCCAGCGATTCCCAAGAATCTCAGCAAGGCAGAACAAAATCAAACCACTGCTCTCTTTGAAGATGAAGAAGAAGAAGAAGGTCCACGACTAGTTTTCACTTAGTTTTCACCCAAACACACGCGCCCGCAAAACACCAAAAAAGGCCAACATTCTGCCAATTCTGGACCAAAGAACACCAAACCCCCCTAAAACCTTGCCAACATCATTATTAACAAGCCTGCATTGGGCCCTGAGCCCTAGACTCAGCGGGAACCCTACCAACTTAAACCCAAAAACCCTAGTAAATCGCACTGAACCCTAAACCCTAGATATGCTTTGTCTGTCTGTGTCAAAGGGCCTAGGTATGCTACATCAGCAGGATGCTTCACTCAGTGGGGCCTACCTTGACCGTCTGCATGGCTCTGCCACAAGCATGGGCCAAAAATCCGTTCCACTTAAGAATTTGCGATTTTGTCTGTAATTTTGCGAGATTTGCGAAAAACCGAAAAAAGCAAATTTCGCAAACACAATGGATGTTTGGCCCAAGCTTAAGGCAGTGCCATGCAGACGGTCAAGGCAGGCACCACTGAGTGAAGCAACCTGATGTAGCATACCTAGGCTCCTTGTCAGACAGACAAAGCATGTCTAATTGTGTGCAGCAAGCCACATAGCCCCAATTTTACATGAACTGCTGTCTGGAGTGGACTCTGCCTGGCAATACAACAACAGTACACTACCTCGCCCTCGACCACTACATACCACTAATAGACAGACATATAGCTCTGCTGCAGTAGTTGTTGTAGACTGGTTTACCTGTTTGCCACTCACAAATTGGCCATAGTTCTTCCGTAAACTGGCCCTGATGATCCATCCATCCAGTGAGTGACTGTAAAGAAAAAGATATGTCATTTAATCAATCATCATGGTATATTGGCAAGTGAGTTCACTCCAAGGACATTTTGCATATTGTAAAATATAGTGGCCCCTGAATTTGAAGTACAATTTGAATTAAACAAGGTAAAAAAAATCTGAGTAGTTGACATGAGTTACAATTACTGTGTAAAAGATTAAATAATAACTAAGACAAGACATATGATTCATAATTTCATGCACAAAAACAAACAGCAATTGGTTTCATCAGAGCCAGACAGCCATTGCTGTCCACTGCATGCCATCTTCTCAATTATTCATTACCTGTTCTACTTTTTGTCCGCATCTTCTTCGGAAAGTGAGGACCCACAGAGCAGTCTCTCCTTTCAATATCAGAAGTAACTCTGTCAGCAATCAGCAAGCATGTAGTCAGTCAGTAATTTCAGTCCCACTTGAGGGGACTCGTCGTAATCCATCCATCTGCTTTGAGGGAAATGGATAGGGGGAGTCTGGAGGAGGAGTATAGAGGAGCATGTTGAGTTGTGAACCTCAGCAAAGCAGACTGCGGCACCTTCAAATCAATAAGGAAAATAAGATGAAGACAGTGCTGCTGATGGACTTGTTGTGATTAGGTGATTAAAGTTTTGTTGTGGTAAAAGTTGCAAAACAAAGAAAGGCACACAGGAATAAAAGTGAATAAGGACGAAAAAAAGGAAGTCATTTTCAGGCCTCGGTGTCAGGGAAGTAGAGCTCGTCCTCAAACTCTATGAATTGAGACAGGAGAAGGTCAGCTAACAGAGAAGAACTTCCGTCACCTAAGTCGGTGTCCTCTTCTTCCTGCGTGCATTCACGTATTTTGTAATCTGGTGGTATCAAGTGCTGATTCATCTTGATCAGTGTTAACCTCTCCACATTTTTGGGCGAGAGGCGGGTCCTTTTGAAGTTACAATGGCACCAGTAGCACTGAAAACACGTTCAGAAGACACGCTTGCGAGTGGGCAAGACAAATAATTTAGAGCCAGGTTGGTGATCAGTGGCCTTAGAGGCATTTTCCTGTACCAATACAGCAATGGGTTCTTATTAACAAAGACCTCTGTTGGGTCATCCAGATAGGCCTGCACCATCGACTCAAGGTTCTCCACGCTTGCTCCACTTTGCGACCATCTGTGGCCTTTGCAGCACTGTAACGAGCAAACCCTTGATGAGTTAGCCACTCCTCTTCCGACAATATTATGGCTCGGCCTGGTGCAGGTGAGGGCGATGATACGGTTCCTGCTGGTGTCGTTAACGGCTGTGAGGGAAAGTGACTCCCTTCGGCCACAGATTCAGAAGTGGAACTTGACGCCGGATGGCCTGCTGATTCAGTTGTACTTCTGCCGGCTCCTTGAATTTTCTGCCGCTCTTTTTTGAACCAACTGGCTGACACAGCTAGCCAATGTTTGTACTTTGAAACATCTGCTTCATCAAAAGGAATGAATGCTTTGCTGACCACTGCCTTTTTATACCGGGGATCCAGAATAGTGGCACAAATGTAATGTTGTTCTGTATGTATGTTTTTAAGCCTTTCATTGTCAACTAGGCGGCTTAATAACCTCTCCGCCAAATGATATGCGTCTTGCTTTTGAGCATTTTTCGCGGAACGTTGAAGATACCGCCTGCAGTTGGTGCTCTAGCATGACCAACAATGGGATAGCTTTGCCCAAAGAACAGTCCTCCCTGCTGACTTCACGCGTGAAGACCTCAAAAGGACGAAGCATGTCTGTCAGGCTTGCAACTAGCTTCCATTGCTCCAACTCTAGCCTCATGTCTTTCATAGTAGAACCCAGTTTATAGACATATTTATTTATTACCCCTCACTGCTCAGATAGACGCTCAAGCATGTAAAAGGTTGAGTTCCAATGTGTTGCCACCTCCTAGATGAGTCTTTTGACTGGCAGTCTACATCCATGTTGAATGCTCCTCAGCTCCTTCCGGGCCTTAAAAGAATGGCTGAAATGTGTGCAGATTCTGCGGCAGGTGGTCAGTAACTTGCTGACTGAGTGTTCTTTTATCAAGAAACCTTGCACCACGATGTTAATACTGTGCGCCAAACACGTCACTCTGAAATAGTCACCTTGCTGCATGGGCTTAACTATATTACTGCCATTATCCGTGGAAACATAACCAACTATGTGATTTCTTGGATGCAGCCATTCAGAGACCTTCCTATCAAACTCGTCCAAAAGGTTAGGTGCAGTATGAGTTTTCTCCATGGCAAACATGGCTAATGTTGCATGTTTCTGAGTAGCTTGAAAAACTGTGTCCGGTTCAACACCTGCACTTGACTTGTCTCTAACCCTTGCAAAAGAGACCCAGCGTGCAGTGATGCACATGTAATCAAGGGCTTGGCAACTGGTCCACATGTCTGTTGTCAAGTGGATAGTGTGAACAGCACTCTTCTGCAAACCTGCCCCAATCTCCTCCAGCACATCTTGATGTAGTGCTGGAACCGCAACTCTGGTATAATAGGACCGGCTAGGAATCTTCCATTTAGGGCAGACTGTTGCCACAAATTCTAGAAACCCCACCCCTTCCACAAAAGAAAAAGGGAGAAGGTCCAGCGCTAACATTTTAGCCAGCTTTGCTTTATACAGACGTACCGTTGAGTGGTTGCGTTCAAATGGCGCCTCCGAACAAAACATGCTTCTAATGGTGGGCTGGACCGTTTTACGTGATGATGATGATGATGCAGACTTCAAACCAGTTAGGCTCATTGATGTACTTTTTTGCATTGGTGTCTGTCCCAGGCTCTTAGTGTGCCTCATACATGTTGCAGGGGTAGAGGGTGTGGGCGCTACCACTGCAGTGCTGCTGCCAGGGGTACTGGGTGTACCAGAAAATTTTTTGCTTGGTTCTTGACTTCCCCCCTGCACAATCAGCCCCTCTTCAGCATCAGATGCAATGTGAATGGATACATTTGGATCAGTTCTACTTTGGACTTCCTCGATCTGACTTAGGTGCGCATACCACTAGATAGGGTGGTGTAATTTTGAGATGACCTCTCTGGCCTCCGGTAGCATAGTTGGTACCAAGCTTACCCCGACTAACGAATACTTTACAATTCGAACAAACGACCACGTTTTCCGCCTTTTCGCTAACAGTAAAGAAGTCCCAAACTGGGGACTGGAGATGTCTGCTGGTGGTGAAGGTGCTGACTTTCAATGCCAGATGAAGTGGAGGATGGGCGTGGCTGAATTTGTTTCTGTTGTTCACTTACAGCACCACTACTGGAGGTAATCGAGTTCGAGCTGGATGGAGGTCCCTGCCGGCCCTTCTGACTAAAAAAGATGGAAGCTGTAGGTCGTGTTGGTGTTGTAGTTAACTGCGTTGGTGGTGGTACCAGTGCCACGCCGCCCACATCCCGCTCAGGAGCCATTCGGAATAGGGTGAAAATGTCTCTCTGCTCCATGCCCGCTGGGGCTGGAGTGAAGTCTGTGATGTCGTCGCCAGACTGTTCATCAGCAGCAGAAGATACCACTTCTTGTTCGTCGTCATCACACATAAGTCGAAGCCTTGCGGGAACCTTCCTTTTAGGTTTAGCTACATTTGTCGGCTCATGGCGTGCTTCACTCTCAGACTGCATTTGTGGGTTCCAATCAGGATCAAGGTCATCAGAATGAAGGGGGCTTGAAGAAGAACTTGTAGTAGTAGTAGTAGCCCTCCTTGACCTTTTTCTTGCTGGGGATCTGGAAGACAATGGATCATCATCAGGAGGAGTGGCTTCTTTGGATGATACATCCTCTTGAATATCAATTTACTGATGTGCCCCTATTTCTGGAGGAACAAACGCTGTAGGCAATTGTGCCGCTTCATGAACCTCTAGTTGCACCTCTCATGCACCTGTCCATGCGCCTCTCCTTGCGCCTCTACTTGCGCCTCTACTTGCGCCTCTCCTTGCGCCTCTACTTGCGCTTCTCTTTGCGCCTCTCCTTGCGCCTCTCCTTGCCCATGTACTTGCGCTTGTACTAGTTGCTCCTGTGGTTGTCGTTGCGGCTGTGGTTGTTAAACACTCGTCAGCTGAGTTACACCCGGCGTTGATTGGATGGTACTTTCTTGTGATGAGCCAACATCACCGGTCGATGATGATTGAACAACCAAAGTGGCTGCCACAGCAGCACTCATGGTTTGGACCTAACTTGGCGTGGTGGCACTGAGCCCAATGAAGCGGAGGTGCTGCTTCCAGCTTGGTCCCCGGCGGACAACGCTGCTGCTGCAGGCGTAGTTTTTTTTCCCCAAAAAAGGGGTCGGTGGGCACACCAGTCTCCTTGGTAGGTGGTGCCACTTGCTTCTTATGCTCCTTCTTACTGGCAGTGGCACTGGCAAATTTTTTTGCTGAGGCGCTACGGCCACCTTTCTTTGGGGCCAACTTCTTCAGATGTCAGAACAGCAGGCCGCAGTTGCACAAGTTGCAGAGTTGTCTTGTCTGTCTCCACACGTGACGTCGCGTGACGTTGTGCTGCACACACCGCTGCAGGACTTCTTCCTGGCACTGGTGGTTCTCTTGTGCACCTAAAAGCAATGAAAGCTAGAGGAACATCAGTTAAACACCCTAAAAAGTCAAAAAACACACAACAATCACCACAATCCAATGCCATCCATGCCCTCAATGATGTTTAAATTCAAGACACCCCACAGAAAGACTAGGTCCATGCACCACTCACTACACCTGAGCCTACTGGCTAGTGAGGCTTTACAGGGACCCCAAAATTAAAAAAAAATATCAACATATAACAGTGAGCTAAAATTCCATGACATAAATGAGAATTAAGTTAAAAAAAATCACAAAAACAGTTGTATCATGCACCCATGACTAACCCTGGGCCTACTGGATACTGTGGCTACACACAATAAATATATTATTTAAGTTGTGAAAAAAGTTTTAAAACTGTAGTTGCCTCACTGCAATGTCCCAAACAAACAACACCAACTTACTTGTAAAATCTCAAGTTCAAAAGTGATCCAAACTCCAAAGTCCAAAAAGTCCGCAAATACAAATATCCAGCAGCAGCCACAAAAAGTAATCCTTCCAGCTCCAGATCCAAATCAAAAGTGACCAGGACAAGGACAACGCACTGGGAGGAGCCTGCTGGACAGGAACAGGAAGTTGGAGACTCTGGGGCACTTCCTTCCTCCCCCCACCCAAAAAAAATTGACTCCTTGCACCAAAATGTGCAGCCAAATGTCAATCTGAGGAGTTATTCTGATCAAAATCATCATTTTCAGAAGGTTTATTTTATTTTAATTTCTTCTATAGCGCAGGAATCAATCCCGTAAGGGTATTTCCGCGCTTTGCCAGCTAAGAAGATAGTAAGTAGAGCAACCTAAAAAGAATTATGAGGATAGGAATGCTTCCTGATAGAGAAGAGTTTTTAATGCCTTTCTAAAGGACAGGTAATTTGTGGTTGTTCTTAGGTTGATGGGAAGATTGTTCCAGAGGGCAGGACCAACAGCAGAGAAAGCACGGTCTCCATGTCTAGTCTTCTTTGTAATGGGAGGTTTTAACAGGGCTTGGTTGCAAGAACGGAGGGACCTGCTGGGCTGGTACAGTTCCAAAGACTGGGATAGGTACTTAGGACTTGCTCCATACAGACATTTATGCACCGTGCAGCAGATCTTAAAGTTGATGCGCTGCCGTATGGGAAGCCAGTGCAGTTCTTTCAGCAAGGGCTTAGAGGGAGTCCTAGCAGGTGCACCCATGACCAGTCTTGCTGCCGTATTCTGGACCACCTGCAAACGGCCTACTGCATCTGCGTTGGCCAATGTCAGCAGGCCGTTACAGTAGTCCAGGCGACTGGTTACCAAGGCCTGTACAAGTGTCTTTCTACAGGTGGCAGGAAGAAAAGGAAAGACGCGCCTGAGTAGACCAATGGTGTGAAAACATAGACCCGCAATGTGGTTAGTGTGTTCTTTCAGGGTCAATTTTTGATCCAACTTCACTCCAAGATTTTTAACATGTGGTTTGGGTACAGGTACTGGGCCAAGGTCGAGTGGCCACCAGTCAGGGGACCAAAGGATACTAGCTTTGCCAAAGAGCAAAACCTCTGTCTTTGTAACATTGCACTGGAGGCAATTTCTCGCCATCCAGTGTGACACCGCTCTCATACCCTCAGCAAAGTTCCCCTTGATTTGGGGGTCAAGGGAGCTGAAAGGGTAGAGGAGCTGGGTGTCGTCAGCGTAGGAAACCGGTATGAACCCATATTTCCGCACAATCTCAGCAAGGGGGGCCACATAGAAATTGAACAATGTAGGGCTAAGGCATGAGCCCTGTGGCACCCCCTTCGTGAGCCCCCTTGAGATGGAACCGAAGGGGCCCAAGCTGATAGATTGTGATCTTCCGGAGAGGAAACTCTCCAACCAAGATAGTGCTACGCCACCGATTCCTACTCCCTGCAACCGGTTCAGTAAGGTGTTATGAGACACGGTATCGAAGGCTGCAGACAGGTCCAACAGCACTAGAATCATGGAGCCCCCTCTATCTTGTGACATTTTGATCTGGTCTGTCACAGAGAGGAGGGCAGATTCAGTGCTGTGGTTGGGCCTGAATCCAGATTGGGATTGGTCCAGGCCCCCTGTCGCTTCGATGAAATTGGAGAGAGTGGTGTTAACGTGCTTCTCTGCCAGTTTGCTGATGAAAGGAAGGAGAGAAATCGGGCGAAGGTTGGAGAGTGCTGACCAGGGCAGGGTGGAGTTTTTGCGAATAGGGTTCACTACCGCTTCCTTCCAAGCAAGTGGAAGCTGACCTTTGGCAAAAGACAGGTTAAGCAAGTTCTGAATATGAGGACCCAGTATCTCAATTAGCGGGGAGATGAATTTAGCTGGTATCAGATCCGTGGGAGAACCAGACTTAGTTTGGTTAATGAGTATAGTCAGGTCCTTGGTGGTTATTTCTGGAATGTCCAGAAGAGTTTTTCCAGAGGTCAGTTTCGAGGAGGTTTCAAGGACTTCAGGTCCCAAAGTGTCTGAGACTGTAGTGATTTTTTTATAAATTCCTTCAATTTTGTCCTCAAAGAACTGGGATATCTTGTCACAAAGTTCTTGGGTGAAGGTGTCTGGGCTCTCACATACTTCAGGGCTGGTGAAAGTTTGGATGATTTTAAAAAGCTCTTTTGTAGAGTTGCCTGCCTCTGCAATTTGAGTGGTCAGACTTATTTTCCTTGCTTTTTTAATATTTTTGTAATAGGAGGACATGGCCTCCAGATAATGATTCTGATCTTCCCTATTGCCCGTACGTCTCCAAAGTTTTTCCAGTTTTCTGCATCTTTTCTTTTCTGTTTTAAGAGTTTCCGTATACCATGTTTCCCTTTTTGCTATGGTGGGTTTTTTGGCATTTTTCTGTGGAGCCAGAGAGTCAATGGCTGTCATCAGAGTGGAATTAAACATGGAAAGAGAAATTCGATATTATCGAATTTGGTAAGTAGAGGCTGTTCCCAAGTTTGAGTAAGTTTGGGAAGAGTGATTTTGTGCCATGGCCTACGTTTAATAGAGTGAGTGGCCGGGCGGTACGTGGAATTAGGTAGGTGTGGTATGGAAAAGGCAATCAATTTATGGTCCGACCAATTAATATGCTTAGGGGGATGGCAATGGACATTAGGGTGGGTAGTAAGGATCAGGTCTAATGTGTGACCGCCCGAATGAGTAGAGCCACTATTTCTAGGGTGTAACCCTAGCAGAGCAAGATCTGTAAGGAAAGCATTAGTATCCTGAAGGTCAGCAATGTCAATATGAAAATTGAAATCTCCAAGTAAAATGAAGTTTTCATTAGCTTTCACATGGGGGGCTAGTAATTCAGTGAGGGCAAGGGAAAAGCCCGCATTGGGTCCAGGTGGACGGTAAACTAAGGCTCCTTTCCATTGAGTTTTAGAATTAATTTTTAAATGAAAGATTAGTACTTCCATAGTGGGGAGCATCACCTGTTCTAGGACTCTAATATTTAGGGTGTCTCTATATATGATAGCGATTCCGCCTCCCACCTTCACAGGACGGTCAAGGCGAAGAATTTTATATCCCATGGGTATTCCTAGGGTGATGGTAGGAATAGTGTGGGGTTTCAGCCATGTTTCAGTTAAGAAACATATCTTAGGTTGAGAATGGTAAATAGTGTCCCATAGTTCTATGCAGTGTTTGGGAAGTGATCGAACATTTAACAGAAAGCTATCCCAGTTGCCCTGAACATCAGTGTTCTCTATGGGCCGTCCAGAGATGATGTGGGAAGGCATGGCTTGAAAGCCGCATGTAATACATGAAAAGGGGCCCTCAGGACACGTAAGCATTTTGTTTTTACAGCAGTATTGTTGTGGGGGTTGTAGAGCCTTAAGAGCGTGTGGTGCATACCTGATACAAGGAGTGGAGGTGGCACGGTCCATAGTGACAAGAGCAAGGAGGGTGGCCCCTGGCCTCGTCCGGTCGCGGACGGGTGCAGACGGGCTACTCTTAGGCTAGTCTTCGGCGATGTCTTCGGCTCCCCTGCGCGCGACAGCTGCGCGCTCAGTAGGGGGCGAGGGCTAAATAGCCCCGGTAGACTCAACTACTAGAGCGCTAACCGCCAGCAGTTCAAACAGGAAGTGGTGTCCTCCCCCTCAATCCGAGGGAAGACGAATCAGCGCTCTTAAGTGCGATTTTCGATCTCCAAAAGTGCACAAACGTCTTAATTGTGATGAAGTGAGAGCTAGAATGCGATCAGCTATAATTTTGGATTTCTTGTGCATAATTGCAATTTTTGCAATTTCGGGAACGCAAATGTCCTGCCGGAAGTCAGCTGCGCGCCGCATCTACGTGTTCGGCATTGTTTACTCCCGCAATGCGTGATCGCGGGCCCTTATGACGTACTCGCGTTGTCAAACTCTTGTTGTTCAAGATGGCGAGCCGTGATGACGTAAATGCGTTCGAAAACTCTTGCGCGATAACGCAGCAAGATCGAAAATGGCGCAGCACACGCAAACAGGGAGAAAAACAACTCTGCGGACTTAGAATCACGGTAAGTCAACGCCGAGCGCGGCGTTATTGTATTTTTCAAGCGCAACCAAGTAAAATAATTCGCAGCATGCAAATTTGCGGATTTTTGGGCAAATTCGCGCAATTCGCGGACCGCGAAATTGCCAAAAATCTGCAAATTCGCGAACAAAAGGGATTTTACGCCCACGCTTAGTAGATACATATTTGAATTTTTTACTTTTCCAATTATGTTAGTGGACCTGCTATATAGACAAGGACCGTGCTACTGTTTGTAAGCATAAGTGAGAGAAGTGTTATTGCTGGCATTTTGATTGGTTGAATTGACAATATGGTACTTCTAGGGTGAGTTTTTGTTTTTTTACTTTATTCTTTTAACATAATCTGTTGTTTGAATTTGCATAACACTAGAGGAAAAGAAATCACGCCTTTACAGAGCATTTGAGTGACATAATGCATTCTTACGAAAACATGGGTCATTCAGCAAGCCTCTTTTTATCTTTAATACATACCATTACAAAGATTTATTTCATGTCGGCTTTGAGTATGGAGCATGGAGCAAAAAGAGTTCTTCGGAAGGTGGTAAATGAAAGTATTTGCTAATTAAGGTACACTTTTTGTTTACAATATGGAGCACAAAATATGTGGAGCAAACTTTAAAGAAAAATAAAATTCTAAAGAGGAAATATATGTGTTCAGAAAAATATAAGCAAGTCAAATCGCCATGAAGAGTATATGTATGTTTTTTATTTATTTTTTTGATCCACCTACGCATTTGTGTAGCTGTTAAGTGGCATACGCTTTTGTAGCTAAACGAGCCTTTACTATTGATTTTAAGTATATGATTGCAGGAAAATGTATCTTGGATAAAACATATTCATGAGAACCTGAATGGTTTCAATAAGACATGGTGCACATCTACATGTTTTATGTGTTCTACATCACCACGTGCACCCATTGTGCATTGCACAGCGACTCTTGTTGCACATGATCCTGTGCTCACTTAATGCCCATAATCTAGTCTCTGTGAACTCTACATCAGCCAATGATCCCCTCGCAAAGAACACCCTGTGATTCATCTCATGCACAACAACTAGAGCCCCCAAGGTACACTTGACTTGTGCACCTTGATGCACTTCATCTTGTTCTCCCTACTGCTCATCACCTTGTGTTCTGCTAACGTCTACCCCTGTGCTCAGTGCTGAACAGGGTTAAGACTTCTGGTCTATGTGTATTGGTGCCTGTATCTTTTCAGGTCTATTTGAATTGCTCCCTGCATTTTGTCGGAAGTTGGAGAAATGTCCTGAACGTGTGCTGGTTTTGTGCTTTTATGCATGTTGGATGTGCGCATGTGCACTAGTAGGCTTTATGACCCAAAATGCTCAATTTTTACAAAAGCCATACCCATTGGCTTTGTCAATAAATTTTTTTATTCTCTATTCCTTTCTCGTCCCAGCCCATTTGTGCGAGCTCAGTGCTTTCCGATAAAAAATGATGAACACAGTGGCAAGAATGTGTTTTTTACGAAGAGCTTTGTGTTTAGTGACACTGTATCTGTTAATCTGCACTTCTTCATTTTCTCCCCTTGAGTACCACCACTTTTTTTCTAGAAGAAAGAGAGTACCGGTACTCATGGGAATCTGACTTTAACCGAGGCAGCGCGCTCCCTTTATCCCTCAAGTTATACTACGGCAGCACCTTGCAAGCACTGCACGGAATCAATCATTGGAGCTCGTCACCAGGACCCAGCGTGAGCTGCTTTGTAAATCAGAGCAGGGGTGTGTCTGCGGAGTCATTTGCTTATCCAAAGATCTTTCACAGTGGGCGCTAAGAGGGGGCTGTAAAATCTAATGGGTGGCGGTGGAATGCACTATTCAGGACATAACAAAAGAATGTATGGAAAGGCTTTTACAGTCATCACGCATCTGAATTGCTTTCTTGCACACTTCCACTTCCACACTCGCTGATTCCTATTTCATCGACCTTGGACAGACCTTAAGACCAATCAAAAATGTGGAGATTGGCACCTGGTTCCCCAGTACAGACGTTGTCAGCTCTGGCCCTAACTCCTGTTTACATATGTTCCAGGAGAGACTTGTTTATTTATTTTATGCGGTTTTTATATAGCGCAGACTTTACCCGAAGGTGTCAGAGCGCTTCACAAGAGGAACAGTAATGATACATGAGGAGAACATTACAAGTGAGCATGTTACAAAAGCAAACGTTAAGTTACATGAGGCAAAAGTGACAATTGTGAGCAAACAAAATACAAGAGGTAGCAAACGATACATTACAGGAGGAAAAAGTGATATGTGTGCAAGTTACAAAAGCATACAAAGTACAAGTAGAGGCATAGTACTGCAATAAATGGCAGACACTCCAGCACAAGAACAAACGTTACATGAGGCAATGGTGGCACTTGCGCAAGTATCTAAAGCAAACAAAATGAAAGAGGTAGCAAACAGTATGTTACAAGAGAAAAGTGACGTGTGTATGTTACAAAAGTGTACCAGTACTGGACAGATGGGTCAGTGGGCTGTAGGCCACCGGTTCGATTTAAGGCAGGCTGAAGCAGCATGTAATCCTTAAGCGGTTGATAAAATGCATGCAGATTTCGTGCATACAACCCTGGCACGGTCAAAAAGCTAATTCCGCCCCTTGTTCCCCCTTAGCCCCACCCTAAACTTCGCCCACTGCTCCTTTTGGTGAGTACCTGCACTTATTTTTTTCCATTTAAAGCACTGATTTGAACACTTGAGAATTTGAAGCCAATCAGAAAAACAGCTGGCTGTTGTCAAACATAAAAACATATAAAGAGAATTGACCACTTCAAGATGGCTGTTGTCAGGGGGTAGTGGTGGTGGTGGGGGTGGGGGATTATGACTTTCAGGTAGGAGTCGATTTTGGACTTTTCGTCGTCTCCACCACAGTCAGCGATATATTTGCAAGTTGTCTGCTTTCTAACAAGTAAAACTCACCCCCCCCCCACCCCACACTTGCATACTGTTCTGCAGAATATTTTTCACCGTCAATCTGCCTTAAATAATCACAAATCCGTTGAACTTTGGCAACCGGCACATCCGCAAATATTCAATTAAAATATTGCGATGTCTTTGCCAAAATGAATGATGCTACGTGCTATGAATGAATATTGGTGACCTTTACAAAATGAACCACTGACCCAGAAACTGATGAGAATCAGATGGGGTCATTGAGGCATAAAACATTTCCTGCACAACAAAGTCTTCTGGCTGAATGAAATGTGCTTACGATTAGATGAGGTTCTGTGGCCAGCTTGAATTACATAATGGGAAGGAAAACAGCTAAAAAACGAATGGTGCATTTTTAATGTGTCAGCCTTGACATGCACGCTCTGCTATAGTTCACCTCCGCAGGTAATTTGCCTGTATCCGTGGTTCATAGTTAAGTCATCAAATGAAACAAACATGACAGCCCTTGAATATAACACACATGACAGCCCTTTCCTTGTGCCTAAATGCAAACCTGGGCAATACAATGTAATATTGTGCTGATGGGTTACTGCACAAGAAAAACTGTAGTGCACTCTATGCCCAACAGAAGACATGGAATGGGACTGTCTCTCTTCTTGGCATGAGTATTGTTTTATTAAGTTACTCTATATTTCTGATCATCCTAGTAATGGAAGATATTGCCCGAATAGCACATTTTGAGATGTGTTGTATTTCTGCTTGTGCTATTTCCTCACCCATGGAGTTTTCTGAGGAGGTTTTCACCAGGAATTACCTGGTGGAATATGTTCCTGGAAAATGGCCCACAAATCAAAAATAACCTGTCGAAAATAGTCCAGAAACACCTATTTCCGCTGGTAATCCCCAATCCATAGTAGGCTGCGCTAACACATCCTGAAACTACTCCACTCTGTGGTATGATAAGTTCTGGCTGCAGTGTTAAAAGTATTGGAAATCCTATATTGCTTAGAATGACGACCTATGACTTCTTAATGTGCCGGTACAAAAGATGCTCCGTCCATCACCACCCCCTTTTGTACCGCTTTTGGCCGCCATAAGTGTGGCAGTGTATGCTCAGACGTGAGTCCCTTGCTCACTTTGCCACTGGATTCAAGCAAGCCGGGCTGAAGATGGCTGGAATGCCAGAAACCGGTCCTCAGAAGCTTGTTTCCGGTCCAGGGAAGACATGGCTTGGCAGTTCGGGCTGGACTGTTCCCATGAGGCACAGGGTCAGACTGATTTGCATGTAGGCATGTCTAAACTGGGGTGGCAGAGTGGGCTAAAGAACGGTGATGGATTAAACCCAGATCTTTTGACTGGGTGTGAGTGTTTGATTGATTCAGATGCTACGTCCATCACCACCCCCTTTTGTACCGCTTTTGGCCGCCATAAGTGTGGCAGGGTATGCTCAGACGTGAGTCCCTTGCTCACTTTGCCACTGGATTCAAGCAAGCCGGGCTGAAGGCGGCTGGAATGCCAGAAACCGGTCCTCGGAAGCTTGTTTCCGGTCCAGGGAAGACGTGGCTTGGCAGTTCGGGTTGGACTGTTCCCATGAGGTTCAGGGTCAGACTGATTTGCATATAGCCATGTCTGAACTGGGGTGGCAGAGTGGGCTAAAGAACGGTGATGGATTACCAGATCTTTAGACTGGGTGTGAGTGTTTGATTGATTCAGATGCTCCGTCCATCACCTACCGCTTTTGGCCGCCATAAGTGTGGCAGGGTATGCTCAGACGTGAGTCCCTTGCTCACTTTGCCACTGGATTCAAGCAAGCCGGGCTGAAGACGGCTGGAATGCCAGAAACCGGTCCTCGGAAGCTTGTTTCCGGTCCAGGGAAGACGTGGCTTGGCAGTTCGGGCTGGACTGTTCCCATGAGGCACTGGGTCAGACTGATTTGCATATAGCCATGTCTGAACTGGGGTGGCAGAGTGGGCTAAAGAACGGTGATGGATTAAACCCAGATCTTTTGACTGGGTGTGAGTGTTTGATTGATTCAGATGCTCCGTCCATCACCACCCCCTTTTGTACTTCTTAACGTGCCAGCGGCAGTGGCTGTTTTCCAGTGTCTTGTGGGCAGCAGGCGTATGGGTGTCACTTTGTTTATTGCAGTACATTGACACGTTGGCAGGTGGCTTGGAGCTTGAGGCAATCACAGATAATAATTAAAGGATGTGATTGTTGTTGCTATTAGTGGGTCAAAGGGGTGAAATATACGAATGTGCAGAGTGTGACCAGCATCAACATTAAGCGTCTGAATGCAAAGCACAGCAGCACATAAATATTCATATATATTAATAAAACATATTTTCTCAAAAGAGGCTATTGGATAATTCCACGTCCCACTTGTGCCATAAATAAAAAATTTCCACTAAATATCACAATACACAATTCCACTTTTTCTCTTCGTCACCACCATCTCGGACGGCTACAAAATAATTCAAAAAGACTGCATCAACAACCTGGGTGGAGGCATCGCCATCGTACACAAAAGCACCGACCACCTTACCACCCACTTGGAAGACCACTCGACCAACATGGAGCACCTCCACTTCAAGGTCCAGAGCAACCGGTACACTACCCTCCCGGGCACCCTGATCTACAGACCCTTCCACCCGACCCCGTCCACCCTTCAGGGACTCCATCATCAACTTCATTGCACCCCAAGCTCTTGCCTCCTCAGATTACATCCTCCTCTGTGACCTCAACTTTCATCTGGACAATCCCAATGACAAGAACACATCATCACTGCTCGAGAACTTTGCCACCATTGAACTCAAACAATGGGTCACCTCCCCAACCCACTCAGCAGGACACACGCACAACCCCTTCTTCTCAACCAGTGACAACATCACTTTCAGCAACAGCCTTGAGCTGCTTTGGACCGACCACTGCTGCGTCCACTTCTCCTTGACCAAACCCACCGTACACAATCACGCCCACTGCTATCCGCACAGAAGTTGGAACAAGGTCACCGAAGTACTGCTCACCACCTACCTCAGCAGAACCCCACCTCTGACTTCCGCGGACACCAATACCTCAGCACGCAACATCCACCGATTGATCTCCAACTGCGCCAAGAGTCAGACACTGACTCCCCTCAAGAAAGAACCAGGCAAGCGACCCACCAAAAAAAGCCAGGTGGTTCACTCCCGCCCTTAATGAGTCCAAACACACCCGTAGACAACTCAAGTAGAGGTGGAGGAGCGGCAAGACCCCAGAAGACTGCGCAGCCTTCAAAACCGCTTTCACCGCACATCACCACCTCATTAGAAAAACAAAGAAAGTGGCCCTACAAGAAAGGATCAACGCCAACGCACTTAATAGCAAAGAACTTTTTGCTCTGGTCAAAGAATTCCAGCACAGAGACAGCAGACATCCTACCCTTCCAAGACCTCTGCATCAACCTCAGCACCTTCTTTAACAGTAAGATTAAGAAGATTTATGACAGCTTCAACAGCCTCGATATACCCAAGACCCTCTCAACCCACTTGCATCCACCTCAGCCAAAGACACCGGACTCCAGCAGACCCATTTCATCTGGACTCCCCTCAATACTGATGACACCCTCAAGAGCATCTACTCTGGAGCACCCTCTGACCCCTGCCCATACCAAATCTTCAACAAAGCGGGTACCTCCATCGCCCTCAAACTCTGCCGCACCACCAACTGCTCCATGAACTCTGCCACCTTCCTGGAAGACTGAAAACACACAGAGATCAACCCCTTGCTGAAGAAACCCTTTGCTGACCTGAAGGAACTAAAGAATTAAGACCCATCTCTTTGCTTCCCTTCCCAGTCAAGGTCATCGAGAAGGCCATCAATGCCCAACTTTCTGAGTTCATCGAAGCAAACCAAATCCTGGATCTCTCCCAATCTGGCTTCTGAAACAGCCACAGCACACAGACCGCCCTCTTCACCGCCACAGATGACGTCTGCACTTTCTTCGAGCAAGGCAAAACTGCAGCCCTCCTCCTCCTGAACCTCTTGGCTGCCTTTGACACCATGTCAAACCGCACCCTATGCACAAGACTCCACGATGTTGGCATTCATGACAAAGCCCTTGAATGGATCTGCTCCTTCCTCACAGGCTGGACACAGAGAGTCAGACTACGGCCGCTTCACACTGAACCTACAGAGATCAGCTGCAGAGTGCCTCTGGGCTCCACTTTGAGCCCCACTCTCTTCAACATCTACATGGCCTTGCTTGCAACCATTGTGAGGAACCACAGACTCAACATCATCACGGACGCTGATGACACCCAGCTGATCCTCACCAACGAACCCACAGTCGACAATAACAACATCCATGACCGGATGAAGAATGTCGCCGCCTGGATAAAGGATAGCTGCTTCAAGCTAAACTCATAGAAGACCAAAGTCCTCATCCTGGGCTCCACCCCTTCGCCTGGGACAACTCATATTGGCCCACAGAACTTGGATCCAACCCACAATACAACCATGCATGAAACCTCACATCATCCTGAATTCCTCGCTCACCATGAACCAACAGATCAACACTGCCTCATCATCCTGCTTCTACAGCCTATGCCTGCTCTGAAAGATCTTCAAATGGATCCCCACTGAGTCCAGAAGGATGGTCACCCATGCACTCAACTACGATCAACTACGGCAATGCACTCTATGGCGGCATCACTCAGAAACTCCTCAAGAAACTGTAGAACATTCAGAACGCCTCTTGAAAATACTCATCCTCAATTTCCCCTGCTACAGCACATCACTGGCCACCTGAGCGACCTCCACTGGCTCCCAGTCAATGAAAGAATCAACTTCAATCCTCTCACACACACCTACAAAGCCCTACATGAAGCGGGACCTGCATACCTCAACCACCGCCTCGCGTTCCACGCACCCACCAGAGACCTCCGCTCCCCTCAACAGCCCCTGCCCGCTGACCCACATATCCACAATTCCACAGCCAGAGGAGATCCTTCTTCTACCTCACAGCAAATTCCTGGAACACCCTGCCTCTCAACCTCAGGCAATCACTGTCAATGCCTCAATTCAGTATGGACCTCAAGACCTGGCTCTTTGACTGAACAACAGTGCCTTCGACGGATCAGCAGTCCAAGATATCTAGCACTGGATAACTGCAGAATGTTTGTACTGCTTCCTAATTATATTGTGAATTAAAAAAAACACTTCACAAGTTTGCATTATGAAATTCAAGTGTTCTTAGATTAAACAAAATTTCGATGCAAAAATATGACTTCAACACAATACATAGACCCCAGAGTACGATTGCCCCAGAAAATCGCTACTATCTTGATTTTACTCTAAAAATGGGGCATAACATTTGATAGTTTCAGCTCCAAAATCAGCATTTAGTAGACTGTTCTGATTGGAGCAGGGTCAAGTCTGATTTATATATAACTGGGTCCAAACTAAGGTGACATGATGTGCAAAATAGCGATGGATTGGGTTCGACCCCAAGCAATTACCAGTGGCTAAGATTAATGCAAGCTGTCTATCCATCGCTTGTTTGTATAATTTACTGTGCCGCCAAAGTGGGATGGGTTTGCCCAGACATGGGACCCATGCACACTATGTCATTGGATCCAATTTGTACTAGGCTGAGGAGTCCATATCTTGGGTGAAACTGATCCTGGTTTTCTTGGGTTCGTTTTCAGGGAGACCAGGCTTGGCAGTTTTGGGCTTGACTGTTCTGATTGGAGCAGAGTCAAGACAGAAGTTCATATAGCTGGGTCTAAAATTAGGTGAAATGGTGTGCAAAATAGTGATGGATTGGGTTGTGGCTGAGAATAATTCAAGCATTCTATCCATCACTTCTTTTTATTATACTCTAGTGCCGTGGTATTCATAGTATGGCCTGCGGGCCGCCAGGCCTGGCAGGCCTTCCTTGGCAGCCTGAGGACCTTGCAGGTAATGTACCCATGGCCCCCCAGAGAGAGCGAGAGAAAGTAGAAAGAGAGAGAGAGAGAGTGAGAGAGAGAGTGCAGAGAGAGGGAGGAGGGAGAGTGGAGAGAGAGAGAGGAGAAAGAGAGAGAAAGTGAAGAGAGAGAGAAAGTGGAGAGAGAAAGAGAGAGAGAAAGTGAAGAGAGAGAAAGAGAGAGAGAAAGTGAAGAGAGAGAGAGAGAGAGAGAGAGAGAGAGAGAGAGAGAGAGAGAGAGAGAGGGGAGAGGGAGAAAGTGGAGAGAGAGGAGAGAGAGAGTGGAGAGAGGGGGAGGAGAGAGAGTGAAGAGAGAGAGAGAGAGTGGAGAGAGGAAGACAGTGGAGAGAGAGTGGAGAGAATAGAGAGAGACTGACTGACTGAGAGACTGGCTGACAGAGAGAGATTGACTGAGATAGAGACTGACTAAGAGAGGCTGACTGAGAAAGAGAGACTGACTGGCTGACAGAGAGAGAGAGACTAACAGAGAGAGAGGCTGACTGACTGAGAGGGAGACTGACTGAGGGAGAGACTGACGGGGAGAGAGAGAGAGATTGACTGAGAGAAAGACTGACTAACAGAGACTGACTGACTGACTGACTGACTGACAGAGAGAGACTGACTGACAGAGAGAGAGACTGACAGAGAGAGAGAGACTGATAGAGACTTAGGGAGAGAGACTGACAGAGAGAGAGACTGACTGACAGAGAGAGAGACTGACTGACAGAGAGAGAGATTGACTGAGCGGGAGACTGACTGACTGAGAGAGAGAGAGAGAGAGAGAGAGAGAGAGAGAGAGAGAGAGAGAGAGAGAGAGAGAGAGAGAGAGAAAGAAAGAAAGAGCGAGAGAGAGAGAGAGAGACTGACTGAGAGAAAGACTGTGATGGAATTGGGGTCAAAGTGAGTATGAAGCTATAATGCCTCTTAAGATTGTTATTGTCTGCTAATAAAATGTATTATCAAAATGTGCTCTTTGTAGTTACATCTGATTTTGAAATAAAGCTTTGTCGCATTGCCTAACGTTTGGAAACAAGTTTGATATTTTTTTACTCTAGCCCCGACCCCCCCACTAACCCCACCCCTACCGGTGCAGCCCTCGGCCATAAACCACACTGTAATTTTGGCTCCCGACTGAAAGATTGTGAGTACCCATGCTCTAGTGGGACAGATAGGCCCAGACATAGGCCCCGTGCACACTGTGTCACTGGAACCAAGCTGTACCCTGCTGATGAGCCCCTTACTAGGGTGAAACCAATTCTGGGTTGTTTGTGTTACGTTTCAGGGAGGACCTGGCTTGACTGTTCGGGCTGGACTGTTGCGATTAGAGTAGGGCCAAGACTGATTTACATTTAGCTAGGTCCAAAATTAGGTGACATGGTGTGCAAAATATCGATGGATTGAGATGCGGCACGATCAAATACCAGGTACTGTGGTTAATTCAAGCATTCCATTATTCACTTGTTTGTATAGTATAGTGTGAAGTGAGCCGTGACCTTTGCTGCACCGACTGGCTAATCGCACATATGCAGGTTTGAAGTTGGCGACTCCGTATGATAGACGGGCCCCCGTGAACATTGTTGCTGTGTCAATCGGGCTGTATCCTATGTGTGGAGTGAAGTCAGAAACCCTGTATGCCAGGAGGTCCGCCGTGAAGGTTGCTGCTGTGTCGATCAGGCAGTAGCTTGTGTACAGAGTAATGATGGTGACCCCGTGTGCCAGGGGACAATGGCATGGTCTGGTCGAGACATTCTTTGTGAGTAGCAAGCTGCTATGTTGACCTGAGCGGACTCTAGGCCCAACTGAGGACCTAGAGGATCGCACACCCCACCTGTGGGGAGGATTCCAGGAATCTTACCAGCACTGGAAGAGCATTGAGGGCTAGGGGTGGATGAATAAATCCCTCCGCCGACAGAGTTCGGTGAGTTTTGCCCACTCTGTGGGGAATTCTGAAAAACTCTGCAAAGTGATGCGGAGAGGAGTTTTTTTCTCTCTTGAGGCTCACCAAGGTTAAGTTGGAGAGCAAGAAAAATTGCATGCTATACCTCCTCCCTGCAAGATTTCTCAGGGCGGGTGGTCGTGGCAGGTCATCACCACTTGTGTTAAGAAATCTGCCACTCACATTGAGGAAGCTGCCACTTGAAAAGAATATCTACTCGAGTGGTAGAAAGAAGCAGCGTCCTCTGGTGTGATGCGTAGAGCCATTTGTAATGATTTTACAGCACAAGACAAACTCCTGTTGCTAATATAAGTACAAGCAGCGTGACTTATCACACTCCGCCGCTTGCAGAGCTATGCAGATTTATTTGGGCACTTCACGGAGTTCTACAAAGCAGAACCAGAACTCCACTAACTCCACCTAGGCCTATTGAGGACTCCCCAGCCTCTGCCTCCGTAGGACTGCATGTGAGGAACTCGAGGTACCTTGTCCACTGCCCCTCCTTGGCTGCGTGTGAAGAACTTACCGGCGAGAGCTACTGCAGCTTCAGGGCCTGCAAAGATGGCGCGCTCAGAAATTCTGGTTATTCTGATCATGCAGGTGCAGGTCAGGCTGATTCCTGGGGCATAATAAAGATTATGAGTGGGACTCCTGATTCTCAGACTACTAGTGGGGCTTAACCGGAATGTCACCTATAGCGGATGGGAAATAATCACTACTGCTAGTGACAGGTGGAGTGGGACTCAGGAACCCACCTTTAAAACCCCAGAGCCCTGACATCAGGGGACAGTGTGTATTGTCTGTGAATGTCGTATTTTACTCTGTGTTCATATATACCTATTTGTTTTGTCATAAAAGCAAATATTTGATGGGTCAACCATTAATTGCTGCTGCAGAATGTATTTTGAGTTGTGAGCCTGTGTTCACTTCCCTTTGTCTACCTCTCCCTGAGAAGCCGTGGACTGCTCAACCCACCCTACCACTGAGAGTCAAGTGTTGAAGGGGTAATTGGCCCAGCTGCTAAGGATCTTTGTATTTGGGAATGGGACATATAGAGTAAAAGGCTCCAAACACCATGGCTGGGTACAGAAGCTCCTTTTTGCCTTGTGGTCCTCTGAACAGGGTTCTGACAGCTGTCAGAACTGCTAATTTAGTTGTTTTTAATGCATAAGCTGGAAAGTACCTAAACACATACATGAGCAGACCCCCATAGTGTGAAGGCAAAACCACACACCCACACACTCTCACAAATACACACGTACACAGGCAGTGGCCTGGTAGGCTCAGGTATAGGTGAAGACATGCGCTTTATGTTGCTTTGGAGTCTAATTTCTAAAACAGCAGATTAGGTTTTGTTGTTGAAAAAGATTCAAGCACTCTGCCAGCTGAACTACAAAGTTACTTATTTGAGTCTCAGCTGGAAATAATTATTGAGAAAATTGTCCATGTTGAGCAGAGCCATCACAAGGGGAGGGTAGCTGGGGCTCTTTGCCCCAGGTCCTGGGCATTTTTTAGAGCCCTGTGCTCCTATTCCAAAACACATACTCTTGAAAAAAGCAGACCTGGCTTGTTTGTTCATGATGCAGGGGTCTGCAAAACCTTTGACCTGGGACCCACAAAAACATCAGACTACAGTGATGCCAGCCAGCTGTTGCATCATTTAGGGTTGAATCATAAGTTGAATTTTAAGTATGACTTTCATGTCAGTGCCAAATACTTTCTACCACATGATACCCATGTGGATCTCTTTTCCGCATGTCCACACCAACTCTACTTTCTCAATGAGCCACACCTGGAACACTCACATCTGCTAGTTGTCTTTGTGAGCTGTGTAATTGGAAGGTTAGAATATTGTGAAACACTTGACACGTATTATCTGCAGATAAGTAAATTACACCCAGCATTAATTTGAGGAAATATGGCATTATGACCAAAGGGTCTTACAACGAAAATGTTATGTACTAACTCAATCTAAATATGACATTCCTGTTACCTCACTCGTTCAAAAGGTGTACGTTTAATTCTAAAGGTTTTGTAGAAAAGTATGAATATTATTAGTTGCGGATATGCAATGCTGCTTTAACTTTTCAGTGAGAACAGGCACACAACAGGGCACATGCCACTTTGTGTAGAATATATTTGAAATATCAATTGAAAACTTGATTAAATGTCCACAAACAGATATTAGCTGTATGTTGACAACTATGACAACTTCTAAAAACTGAACAATACATTTCAATATCATATGTGTAGGAAGGTAGGATCCTTCTGCATGGTTAACCCTACTTTCGGCCTAGTGCTAAACTGTATTATGACTAGTCTGATTGGGATCCTGATAATCAGGACCCTAGTCTACCCTCTTTCTCTCTAAATTGTTGTGTTGAGTACTTAGGTACACTCCAGATTGGATACTGGAGAATCCTTTTCAGTCCCTAGTATATGGTATCCATGTACCTAGGGCATAGGTACCTCAGAGGTCTCCAATGGGCTGAAGCATGTATTATGCCAGCCATGAGAGACCATTCAACATGGCTTGCCATTGCATCCTGTGTAAGTTAGTGCATGCACCTCTTAATAAAGATATAGTTCTACTATATCTAAGGGTCACTGCACTCAAAACCTATAAGTCACCCCATAGCAGGCCTTTACAATCCTGAGGGTAGGGTGCTTGGTTCCAAGTGAGAGGGTGCCCCTGCATGAGCTGGACACCCCTGCAGCCTACAGAGTCCATTCTCCCGGGTTTTCGGTGAAGCAGACGTATACTATATAGAGGGGCATCACGTAATCACACGGTGAACATCTCGAAAATGGCTGCAACTAATCCTATCATGTAGGGTATCAAACATGTTGGAATCATACCCCCACACCATAAACAGTGTGGGAGGTATGATTCCAAGCACTGGAAGAGCCCTTCGTTAGGCTCTCAGTGTTCCCAGTACCAGCCCTCTAGTCCCAGACAGCACAAAATGGTTGCTGCCAACCAGAGAAACATTTATACCCTCCTGCTGCTGAACCTAGCGGGAGCAGAGATTGGAGGTGCTATAGACATCCTGTCACAGGGAGGTGTGACCAACTCCTAGACAGGGTTTAGTGTATTGGGACTAGGTGGGTGTGCTTGCCAGTGCCAGAAAGACTGCATGAGGGGCACATTTGGTGTCCCCATGCATAGTCCAGTTTAATCTCCCTTGGAGTGAAGGAGTCACTCCCCTGCATTTGAAGGCACTGCAACTAAGTCAACAGGTCTGCAAATCCTGAGCTCCTCCGGACTCCGTGGGCTTTGGAACACATGTGGTGGCTTTCCACAGCTCTCAAAGCTTGCTCTACCCTTTCACGAAGTTTAAGGCCAGTATCCCTTGTGGGTGTTGCAATAACCGAACCCCTGTGCACCGCGCCCAACTTGCAGTTGCAAAAGTTGTTGGCTTCTTTGCAAAAAAATCTTCGGGTTCCAAGTAGCCCCAACCTCGAGCATCTCCTGTGACCAGAATCTTTAGCCACATCGCATTTTGTGCATTGTGGCCTGCATCTTTTGGTGAGCTGCTTGCGGTCCTCTCTCTACTCCAGTGCCTCCTGCCCGTGAGTCTACTTGAGGGCCACGCATGTTTCTTTTGGCTCCCCTGATTACTAAGGGCCTGCCCAGACACCCCTGCATTTTCTGAGTCCTCTGGACCTTGTTGGTCCAGACATTGCTCCTTCTTTTATTCCTGCGTGGCTTGCCTTTGCCAAGGCTTGTTGGAGTGCCCGCTAGACACTGACCCCTCAGCACTCAACATTATACGTGGGACAGCTCGTGCATGGCTCCTCGTCTTTCTCAGCATTGCCTGGTTCTCACAGCTGCAGAGTCAAGGTCATTGTCATCCTTCCTGAAGCACCCGACATCGGAGGGCATTCGTCTTCCAGGTCTCCTGGTCACTCCTGAGTGGCATAGACTCTGTCCCCTCTGCTTTTAGGTACTCCTCTTCTAGAATCCACATTTGGATTCCCACAGACATTTTTTCCTCTTCCAACAGCGCCACTTTCCTGAAGTACTCCATTTGGTTCGACCGTGGTTTTCCGCCACCAATTCACATGTATGCACGCAGGTTACCTGGTGTAGGTAACGTGGGTACTAGGGTATCCATGGGTGGGGTGGCTCTCCAACCTTTTATCTTCCCAGGGGTTTCTTCAGGGTCCACTGGGAAGGGTCCCTAATCTTTAAAAATCCAACTCGACTTGCACATAGACTTGTAAGGAACATGTGGTTGAATTCCCTCACTGCACATGATCTTCGTGGGATCCCTATCTACTTATCTTGGGTGGTTATGTGGGTCCCTAGCATGTCTACGTCCTCTCAACACTGTCTTGACTCGAGTCGTGCTTCTTATACCACTTTCGTAGTATATGGTTTGGTCCCCCCTGGGGCCACTGTGTATTTTGTGCTACAAACTGTGTTTCTTTGCTTATGTATTGTGTGCATTGTGTTTATCTCCATGTAGGAGATAATGGAACGTACTAGAGAGTATAATATATATTTTTATAAATACTTGGTGTGGTTCTTTTTCACTTAATGTATACTAAAGCTGCTTTACGCTCCTTATGACTAAGCCCGAAGGCTGTTCTCCACAGCTACCACTTAGAGAGCTTTCTAAGGTTGTCTAAGACCTCTTAAATCGCCATAAGGGTTGTCTGGACTGGTGCAAAGTGCCCACTTACATTAGTGGACATCATATACCAGGCCAGTTCCCCACAATATGGTACCGTGGAATGCTGGCAATACTTCAGTTATAGTGTTACACTCACATTAGAATTGTTTTGTATGGCTAAAAATGTTAAGTTTGCAACAAACATAAAATCCATTCTTAATAACATATAACTTCTCAATACCTCATTAATTTTAATTACTACATGAAACATTTTCAAGCATTCTCAGACTTGGCTTTTACAATCACATTTCCTATTATAGCACTGTTTTCTAAAATGATTCCAAAAACCTTCCAATTTTTAAAGATACACTTATCATTAAGCAAGTTAGCAAAGCTACAACTCGTTCCATATCCTTCTTAAACTTTTCAAATTGGGGATTCTGCACAATTCTTTTCTCTTTCTCCAATAATGCACATAAGTAATGTAAGCATTAAGTAACTTATTAAGAGTTTGGTTTATAGGATACTCTGTCAAATGTGGTGGATAACCCGTCCATCATAATACATGCGCTACCAGCAATAATGCACTTGTTATATGGACGGTGTGTCATATGCCGTGGGTTGAGTTTTTGCCAGGGACAGACATCTGCTGCAGATGGAGTATTCCTTCCACAAATCTAAAGCTAGGAGGGCCTGATTCACAAAAGTAAATGTACACTTTTGTGTAAAAAAACAAAATTCAAAATTCATAAACTACAATTTAATAGCAATGTTATGACTTTGGAGACTCTACAGTTAGGGCAAAGAACTAAGCACATAATAACAGAGAACAGACATATCTTTTCATGAACCGAGTTCTACTCCCCAATTGTGGAGTCAGAAGTGTAAGTTTACCTTTGTGAATCAGGCCCTAAGTCTCTAACTGGTTCTCTGAAACTTAACAATAACACAGTTCCAATGTAAGACCTCCATTAGTGTTCATCTCACACAGCGCACCCAGCTTTGAAATAACTTTACAAACTCCGGAATAGAGAAAGCTTTATCTGACTTACTGTAAACTACGACAAAGTTAATTGCAAGATATTGCACCATAGAGGGCAATATTAGCAATTTATCATAAATGAACAAAATTGTCATGAAAAAGTAGCAGTGAGTAATTTCCAAATATAGTTAGCATAGTTTTAGGCATACATTGTCAAAGTTCTGTGTTTTTTTTGGCATTCGTGAACTATTTTAATCAGTTAAGCTACAATGAGACAATTGCATAAGACCAGTTATTTTGTGGACAAACGAGGGCCTAAATTTACAAAAGTGTGTGTGGGCATTTGTGTGATGCACCCTAACTATGAACCGCACCTTCTGGCTTTTATAATGTACAATAGAACTACAGCACATCAGTTTGTGCCACTTTTCTCAGCTCTGCCTTACATATGCACCTCAGTGTGATCCTAAGGATTTTGGGGGCCCCTGGCAAGAAATATTATTTTCGGGCCCCTTTTTGGTGCAACTTTGCATTTTATCACCCATTTTCTACTAATTTAACCTTCTCCATGCTCATGACGAGCTGGCACAGCGCTCCGGTGCTCATGACGAGCTGAGCTCGTCATGAGCCGTGGAACGCTCACACGCGGGGATAATTCCCCTGCCGAGCGTTCCACGGGAACGGGTATGGTCATGACGAGCTCAGCTCGTCATGAGCACCGGAGCACCGTGCCTCATGATGAGCTGAGCTCGTCATGAGCACCGGGCCGCTGTCCGCGCCCAACCACCTCCCAGCACAGCGGGGGAATATGCCCCGCACGGAAGGGGTTAAGCGCTAAGTTGCTGATCAATATTGAATTATATGTGAAGGGTTAAGAAACAAAAATACACAGAAGGGAGCTAGAGAGAAATTTCACTTTACCAGGAACGCGCTTCAAATGTAGAGACCCTTAGCAATTGCCCACAGTAAGTGGATGGATTCGGCCATCAAATCTGCCCATCTGCTTTTTGCCCTTTTTACTGTGGGTGAGCCTCACAACTGGTCAGTGGCGTCACTAGGGTTGGTGTCACCCGGTGCGGGTAACTCATGGTGTCACCCCCTCACGACTTACCGCATGGACCTCCTCCGCTCCGAGTCTGCCAGTGGAACACAGATGGCAAATATATATATGTTCATACAGTTTCTCTTTACTGCGTCATGTGATGAAATCACAGAACCATATTTTCATCTTGTGATTGACTGTCTCTTTCACTTTAAAATCTGGTTCCTCTCTTCTCTTTGTGGGGACTTGAAAGGCGCAGCATGAATGCTCTATTTTCTAACTGGTAACCCCATAACGCCTCCAACAGGCCAGAAACCCAAAAGAGAAATGGCACAGCCAGTGTACCCAGAGAAGCAGGGCCCCAACCGAGGGAATGACCAAAATAACAAATCACAAGTCAGCAGAAACACAAATCCACAGCCAAAAGCACAGGGACATAAAAGCTGCCACTGCCAGGATGGACAATAAGGCAGCAGGATGAAGACCGGCCAGCAAAGCAGGCATATTTCAGCCAAAGCAGTTCACTTCATAGTATACCTATGAGGTGAACTAACTGTGAAGTGAACCACCTGCAAGTGAAGTGACGAGTTCAAGGAAAGGCCTTGCCTGCTCCCTGCCTTGAGCAATGAATCATGCAGCCGGCCGTGTGCAACTGCAAGCACAATGCACCGCCTGGGTCAGGACTAGCCTAGGAGGCTGGAAGGGCGGGGCCGGACAGGGTCTTCTATTTATGTATGCGTTTTTATATAGCGCAGACTTTACCCAAAGGCGTCAGAGCGCTTCACATAGGAACAGTAATGAAACATGAGTAGAAAATTACAAGTGAACAAATTACAAAAGCAAACGTTAAGTTACAAGAGGCAAAAGTGACAATTGTGAGCAAACAAAATACATGAGGTTGCAAACGGTGCATTACGGGAGGAAAAAGTGACATCTGTGTGCAGGTTACAAGAGAAAACAAAGTATAATTAGAGGTATAATACTGCAATATATGGTTGACGCACAGGAACAAATGTTACCTAGGCAATGGTGGCACTTGTGCAAGTATCGAAAGCAAACAAAATGTACACCCCTGCAATACAGTCCGCTTCAATGAACAAAGCAACCTTTCCCGAGCCGAGAGCTTAATAGGCACGCAGCAGCTCATTAAAAACCCATCCCTGCCTTTGAAGGGTTAGAAACCCTCGAAACCGGCCGCACGCTTTCTGATTATATAATGCAATTTTGCAATGTTTGGCAAATTTGGCAATAAAGGCACTGGAAGCGCTGGAGGGTCGGCCAAAGATTGTGCGTGATTCACGAGCTGGCGTGTGATTCTTTTGAAAGCTAGATAAATTAAAAAAGCAAACAGTACTAACACTGTGTTAGCATCCTGCCTTTTGCCACTGATGACATCTGGGCTGTGATGACCTGCACTCAGAGAGCAGCGGCTTAAAGCAAACATTTCAAATGCAGGACGATGTCTTTTTCTAAAGGATCCCAACTCATTAGAAACCATTTTCCTGCCTTAGGTGATTACAGTGCGTGAACTTGAAAGGGTATGACATTTTAAATTGATAAATAATAATGAAATTATAATGTTTCACAAGCTGTGTTGATAGAACTTACTGATTTATTATGAATGAAAAACAAGTCTTTGGAAATGTGTGAGTCGTGCCCTTTTCCATTCTCATAGGTTTGAATCATTTAAATTATAAAAACTCCATTTAAATCCCTTTAAACTTTTATTTAGAGGTTTTACAAAGTGCCACTGTCAGTGCCACATTCTATGGAGCATTGTGATCTCCAGAACTCATTAGTGAAACGAAGCCCGTGGTGCAGACTGCTGTGGTGTGTTAAGTACAATCAGATAGGGAGGCCCTCTGTGTGTAATCTGCATACAGCTCATGCCATTGCCTGTAATATGCATGCATAGCTGGGTTCGGCTTCGGTTTCGTCACACTCACTCACAGAACAATTGCAAACCCTTCGTTGTGTGACAGTGATTGTGACCCATCTGTGCAGAATGCAGATGGCGGATGATGGTCTCATGGTGCACGTGCGATCAGCTACGGGCCGGGGTGGTGACGGTGGTGCGCTTGACTTGCACTAAAGCAGGTAGCCGTAGTCAGTGAGTGTGGTAGATTGGTGTCACCCCCAGATGGGGTGACACCCGGTGCCGTCCGCACCCCCCGCACCCCCCTAGTGACGCCACTGCAACTGGTGACTCACCCACGGTAAATGCAAGGTAAATGGATTGAACATTTTTACCAACATTGTCCGCCTTTTTAGATAAGGCTACTCCGACACAGCATGGTTAAGGGACCTTTGGCTGGTTACACATAAACATGAATGCACACATGAGAACAACGTACCTAAAACTCCTGTTGTGCACCGCCCTGTAATTGCGCATGGGTAGCAGGGCATACAGGAGACTCTGCAGGATTGCATTTTGACCTGGGGCCTCATTATGTTAGTTTACACTCATAGGGAAATAGGGTGTGTTTTACTGTTTTGTCCACAGTGACACTCCATTATACACCTATGGGAAGACTATCTTAGAGTGCAGTTTAGCTTCCCTTTGGCCTACACAGAGCTTTGACGTAACAAAATTGGATGGAACTTGTATGTCAAACCCAAATTTGAGAGTTCTAATACGATATCTGTACAACATATGAGTTAGTCAGGATTGTCATATTTCTCCGGCTCTGCTCAGGATCACAGCCCATGCCTTTTGTCACCCTGCTGTGCCAAGTTAATTACATTTCACTCCAGCAGCAGGTCAAAGGCCACCCCACAATTGACAGCACTTCACTTAGCTCCTGGGGAGGATAGTGATGGGGATAACGGATCATGAGAAAAACAATGGGGGAGGTAGAGGAGAAAGAAGCGGAATCGTCCTCCAAACTATTTGTAAATAACCAAATAGAGTCCCTCCAGGGAAATAAGAACCAAAGGAAAGAAATAACAACCTCGTTGTGGAAAGGAAAACAACTTCCTTTTAAGTAACCCTCACCCACCAGTGTTACCCCTTGGTGGCATGCTTTATCATAGGGTTCATCCTTAACCTACTACGGAAAGGGGTGTTCTATGACCAGCGAATCCACTGGAGCACTAATTGTATGAAGTTTCTATACACTTATGCTGGTTGAAATGGTATTAGAGTGGGTTTAATTGTGCATAAAAAGAGGTTTCGAAATATTTAACAAGTGGGAAAAAGTTAGTTTTCTCACACCCCTAGCCGATATGATTAAAATATGGGGATGTTGGGAAGCTCCAAGGTTATATGACCCACAGAGTCCCTGGTCAACTAGTTTCAAGCCCTACCCCAAGGCTTTTCTGCAGGACCTAAGGGGGTTGCTCCCACTCCTATAGTCAACTGATCTCTAAGTAATAGCAATTAAAGGATGAAGGATCTGCATCAGTCAGTCAGCTGTAACACTATACTAGTGGGCATGGGCCAGCACAAGTCCACTTAACAAAGGAGGGAGTCCAGATCTCTGGAGCCAACAAAGCAGGGGTCTCCCCTTTGAAGAGTTGGTGGAAAAGGCCCTTGCAATGATGTCAGTGAGGGGCAAAGCTGAGGCCCCAGGGGAGATGTGACCAGTGGCTCATCAGTGATGCCATTTTGAATTGTCCCAGCATGGTAAGCATACATTTTGGGGCAGGGGTAGAGAGATGATGTTGCACACCATGATAGGCCATACAGTTGCCCCCAGGAAGAGAGAAGCTTACACCTCTGAGGAGTAGTTGGGAGAAGAACTGGGCTTCTGCGGCTAAAAGGAGAGAAGCCCCAGAAGATAAAAGGTGAAAGGCTTTTGCAGATAGCCAGTGGAACCAGCTCCCTGTAAAGTCTGCAACTGTAGAGGGGAGGAGGCCTAAGGAGAGTGCTTTGGCTGTCAAGGGCTCACCACCAGGAGCAAAATGAACCCAAAAGCATGCACAATGGGGCCCGAGATAATGGTGGGAAAAGGTTTCAACCTTTGACGGCCCCAAGCTAGGCCTAGAGCAAGTGGAGCTCTGCAGCCCAAATACTTCAAATCCCCCAGGTGTGCAAGTCCCAGGGGTCACCGCGAAGAGGGTTTTCAAAGATTTGCCCTGGGAAGGGCATGCGTGGGGCCTCGTCACCAGAGCTCCAAAGGTCTGGAGATCACAACTCCAGAGCAGGATTTTCATTACAGAAACCTGGGATGCCCAACTCCGGGACCCCCACCACAAGACTTTGGGGAGTTCTGTTGTACCCCAGAGAGGTAAACCAGGAGTGCAGGATCCCAAACTCCAGGCCCTGAAGTGCCCTGCTGTGTGAACAGGGAGGAGGATTCTGTGATACACAACTCTGGGTGCTAGCAGCAAGGAGGGGCACAGGGGAGTGCCTCTACACTCTCCCATTCATGGTGTGCCTGCACCACTCCCCATGGCTGTCTCTAGAGAGAGCGGGCGGTCACCATAGGGACCAGCTGCCTGCCCACAGGAGCAAGCAGGGAAGACGAGCTGCCAGCTCCCATGGGCAGCTTACGATGTCTTGCTCATGTGGGCAGACGGCTAGAACAACCAAGGGAGGGATCCCTAGTCTGCCCCCAATGCATGGAAGCACGTGGTGGTGTCCTAGGGGGACCGGGCACCCCCAGGATATAAAACCACAAAGAGAAAAGGCAAACTAGATGCACATGTCTGTGAGGTACATTAAAGGTAACTAGCTGGAGCTGCTAATTTCATATTCATGCTCATGAGAGAGTGCAGCAAAATGCCCTGCTGTGCTGGTTATGGACAAAACAGACTCTTGCTCCTTGTGGTGATCCAGGAGGGTGGGGCCTCAACCAGCAACATAAAAAGAGTGTGGGGATATGCAGGGGGCCACAGCACCTCTCAAGGAGGCCCAAGAGAATGTTCTCCAGGTAACTGACCAAGGAAAGATGGCTGCCCCAGGATTTTCTTTAAGCACTACCCAGACTGCAGCATGTGCTTTACAGCTTGGAGAGCATTGCCCTCTCTGGGTTGAGCTTACGGCTGCATGTTCTGTGGTCTAAAGGTAGTTAAAGCAGACTCAAAAATATGGTGTGGTCAAAAATTATTTAAGATAGTTGTAATCAGGATTTGACAAATACTTTAATGAAAAAGTGTTCCACGTTACATTTTGGCACTGACTTCTTGCAAATAATTATGCACCAAAAGTTTAAGCAATGCTTTTTTCAAAAAATTTCAATGACAATTCTTCATGTAAGGGGTTGCTAATGCTGACAGTAACCCATGTTCCTGAGAGGCTGCCTTGTTTCACTAATGCTGATGTGAGCATCTTTTTCTATTGCCTGATTGCTCATAATAAATGCAGAAGAGGATGTCATACTTTACTACTCATAATGCAGGGATGTCATGCTTTATTACTGATAATGTGGGCACGTGATTGAACCCTTGACTATTCATAATAAGTGTAGAGGGATTATGGTTAAAGAAGTTAGTGATTGAATGAAGTATTACCATAACATGTGATTCAAATCGTGAAATGAGACAACATTGACCTAATGTAAACTGACACCCCCATATAAGGTTATGTGCTGTATGGTAGATGAATGGGGTGTACTGTGTATTTTGGGGTCATGAAACTTTAGGGGGTAAATGTTATGTTGCCAAAGTTATTTCCGCCCGTCTTATGTATATTTGTAAATTACTGTGTAGTATGAGTAGTGTGTGTGATAAATTTATTTTTTACTTACATAAGGGAAAACACAGACTGGACTTTTATTTATTGAGTGTTATTATTGTGTACCATTGAATGTGATTACCAGCCCACACCACCTCCCTTGAGGAGGGCTTGGACTGCTTTGCTTGTTACCCTGAGAAAGTCAAGTGCTACAATAGGGTGTTTGATTCCCAGTGGAGGGTGAATTTGGATCCATCACTTGTACACACCACACAAAGAATGGCCCATTTCATCACACCCACTTTTCTCACGCCTTAAAACGCCTCTGATGCCCCTGCGCAAAAACTCAGAAAATGTGAGCCTCTGTGTTGTAATTAGCTGATCACATCCTGATAGCATTTTTATTCCACTCTTATTACCAAAGAATGTTCCCCAATGTAACAACCCCTTCACATTTGCCCTTTTCACCTATTGTCCCTGGCTGCTGACGCTCTAGTGGCCTGCTTGTTGATGTAACTATTCACTCATGCATAATTAAAGGGGCACCCTGCCACCTGAGCTTGTAATCGTGTCAGTTATGTTCATGCATTTTTTATGTTCATGGGTAACGGTGCTCCAAAACCACGAAATAGGTCGGAAACACAATTGCAGTATTTAAGTTAGCAAATATTAAAAATGAACTTAAACACAGTGCCAATTATCTTAAGATATATTCACTATACAAATGTGCATATTTAAATACGTTGTACATTTTCGGATTACTCACATGAGAACTGGAAAGGCCTGGTCCCGAGCCCACACTGCCTGACCCTCTGACCCCGGAAGAGCCCATACTGGATCTCACCGATGAACTTCTCGAGCTCTTCCCCTGTGGCGTTGACCAGCTGGGCACCGGTCTTGCAGAGAGTCGTGCCTCGAACCCACAACTGGGTGCCAATGGCGGCGGCAATCCCGAGGGCACAGGCGAAGCTCAGCACGCCGGCCAGGCAAAAAATCACTTTCTTCTGCCGGGTTGGCATCTCCGGAAAGTACGTTTAATTCAGCGGGGCACGTGCTGACGGGAACACGCAGCGGTGCAGCAGCTCAGGCCACCATCCTGAAGCAAAACACGGACACCCCGAGGTCAGAACTGCGACGCTTCCGGTTACTCTCCCATGTTAGAAGCGTGCCTGCTGTTACTCACAAAACTAATGCTGAGGCTTAAAGTGCAGAACTTGTAGAATGCGCTGTCCTGTATCATAAAACAGCATCAAAGAGGATATGGTACAAAATGGTCCTTCGCTCTTAAGCGTCCTGTCGCCTGGTAACGAAGGGTTCGGGTAACAGATGCAGCCCTCCTGTAAGGCGATCGATGTCTCCGCTCTCGCCAAAGCCCTTCTGTGTGGTTGGACGAGCGGGCACCCCCGCTCCCTCTGTAATTTGTCTGCTGGCCAAGGCGATAGTCTCTTCCACTGGATTTCGTTTTCCTCGGGGGAGCCATGAAAGTGCCACTTGCAATTACTACTCCCTGTTTATTCATTGCTGGGCCATAGCCGTCGCGTGCGTTATTCTGACCATTCAGCAGCTTGAAAAGCGAAGCGTTTGTGCATCTGGAATCAAATATCCCGCAACGAGATTCGCGAGGAAAGGCCTTTCCAACATTTCCATATTTTGGGAAAAAAATCTGTAGTTCGACAAATTAAAAATATTGACCACTTAAAGTACTTAATCACAAATGCATGAATTATGTAGCATTCTAAAGGGGGGTAAGCATTTTTGCTTTTTATATCTGGATATGCCATCGATGTTTTTGAGGGAAGTAATATAAATACATATATTTTTGTCGAAATTGATGGACAGGATTCATAAAAATAAAATAATGACAAAGGTTACACATGTGTAGCTTTTGTTTTTCTGTGTTAATTGACATGCATTTATACATTTGATGCAAAAATAGTAATTGCATGAGCTATATGTGCAGATGTTTGATATAATCGTCCAGTTGCCATTGTTTCTGGACTGTTGCATTGTAAAGTTTGGCAACCTCACCCATACAGCCTGTAGCACAAAGTGAAATGTAATACATTCACTTAATTTTAGATTTTTAATAATCTAAGTGGAAATTTTGTCCGCAGATGAACTGAAGAAGTGTACATCATGGGTTTGAATATGAATATACAGTATGGTGAGAAAAGCCTGTGATGACACATACTGTATAGTGCCCACTTAGAGCCCTGTATTCAGTGCTGTATTCATCTGTGCATTGAATACTATGTTTTACATTTGGTTTATAATATGCTGGACAATATGCACAGCACGCTCTGTGTATTCAGTTTTGTAGACTATGGGGTCGATTACGATGCGGTACGTAAAGGCTACAAACAAGATTCGGATATGGCGAATCCGATTCGGAACCCATGTTTATGACCGAATCGGACACCTTTCCGGACGACTGATTACGATGCAAGGAAACCGTTCAGGCTGTCTCAACCGGTTCCGAATTGCATTCGGACAGCCTGAGTCTTTCAGAGCTTATTCATACAGCGCTATGGACACGGTTTGCAAACTAGCGATTACAATGACTGATTCGGACAGCCGCTCCAATTCGATCTGCATGACACAAAACAGTTATTTGAATATGTCATTGGGGGCCTGTAGCCGACCGCCACTTGACCCGGAGGCCTGCGGTTGGTGCCCGTGGAAGTACCCATGGGACCCCTCTTTCTAACCATGCACAGTGTGGCAGGCACCATGGGGTGCCTGCGATAGGGAGCATGGTTTTCCCAACCACCTCTTTTTCAATGGGAGCCTGTGTTCTTGTTCAGAACACTGGCTCCCATTGAAGTCAATGCAAGTCAGACCGAACGGTTTTCGGAGGCATCATAATCGATTGGTCGTACTTGCAGAACCTGAGTCGGTAAGAAACGAATCTGAAACCGATTCGGTTGGAAGAGTTTCCAAAACGACATCATAATCGGCCCCTAAGTGTGGTACTTTGGACCATGAAACCATAACAGGTGCAATGAATACTTTAAGTAGGAAGGATAATTTCCTTTTCCTATTCACTTGTCCCTAGGTGAAGGACCCCTTGTGGTTCTTGATATAATTTATTGAATTGGCCTCATCAGCATTATGTGGCATGCTTCATCATTGACCATCTCATCCCACCCTGGAAAGATAATACTACCATGTGACCTCAACCTCAAATGATGAGATAGTTCTTGAGATCTATTTATCACCTAGATAAGGCAGGGATCCAGTCAGAATTAGAAATGTATTTTTAGTGATATAGTTTACTTCATGCTCTGGTAGGCATAGGTAGCTCCTGTAGACACACATACATCAAGGAGAGATGCCAGGTCTGATACCTATTCATCTGATGTCGGCTGGTATGGGACCCTCCATGTCTCCTTGACAAATGTTGAGCTGCTCAGCCCCACCAGACAATGAAGTAAGGTATCTTCCTAAGTAGAGTTGAAAGGTGCTAAAAGGAAAGATAGGAAATACCTGTCTTTTGTATAATATCATTTCAAGAATAGTAGAGGTAGGCATCCCATGATAGCCCTGAGGAATGCCCCTGACTAGTTGTCTGGCATCTGCATGGGCAGAAACATGTTGACACTTTTAAAAGGTGGTTGGGTCATTGCTCCCCAAAAACATCAATGATTGAGCGTTTCATCATTTTTAACTATACCTAATTTACCACCAAATAAATGATATAACTTAAGGTTTTTAAATTATGATTGGATCCCTGCCTTATCCAGGTGATTAATACATCTCAAGAACTCCATAATCCATTGGGGTTGGGACCGCCCTGGTAGTATTATCCTACCAGGGTGGAATGAGGTGGCCAAAAATGAAGCATGCAAACCAGAAATTGTAGAATGCACTCAAAATTGTTCCTGCAACTTTTATTGCTGCTCAAGGGTTTTAAGGCGTGCCACCTTGATGCGTGCTCGTCCGCACACGCGTTTTCAAATGTGAAAGAAATAGAGCCTTGTTTGGTCCCCAAACAAGATGCACATCCACATGTATAAATTAATCTATAGTCTTCAACCAGTTCATCATATTTTAATTTTCCATTTACCAAAAATGTTCACCATATGTTCAATCCAAAGTTTTCATGTTACTTCAATTTTTCAAAACAATATTTTTATCGATGCCTATTTGGGCTTTCAAAAGCAGCAGAGAGAGTTCCAAATTCCTCATATCACTGTGTCTTTAATTTCTGTCCGATGCATTTCGGGATAATTCTCTTCCTCAGGGGTAACTAAAACACAAGATATGTTAAAGAGCCCATCAGCACTATCACTAAAACATAAATTCAACTAAAAAACAGCTTTAACTTAAAAAGGCATCCTCACATTACACCTGGTGCAATAAAACGATTTCTTGATTCTCACAAACGATACCACACTACCCCCTACCAAGTATTCATGACCCGAAAAACTTCCTCTCAAAAATGAACCTTATTTTAAACCCACCTATATGTGTGCCTGAGACCAAAAGTCCTCTTTGAAGGTGTAGTCAATATCTACCTACTAAATAAATGTGACAAATGTGTATGTCCTGTGAAAACAAGAATCTATTTATGTAAATAAGACCCCTTCACCCAATAAAAGGAACATACCATTGTGCCAATATGAACCGGTGTGCTTACCGAATCTTCCCCGTGCAACAATATTCCATTTCCATAGACTGTGGCTGACTACTTGAGTCGCCATATGTCATGCTGTCCTTCAGTTGACTGCCGTAAATGAGGCCCATTAGTGACTATATTCAGATGAACCCCAGTTCATCATGGTCTGCTTAAAGCTCCTGTGTGCCTGATTACTTGCTGGTGTCCCAACACCAACATGCCCTTGCTCATCAAGGAAACAAACAACAGGCTCTATCATTGTCGAACACAGCATGATATAAAATATAGAAACCTACCCATGCATACTACAACTCCCTGCATGCCTCAAAAAACCACCTGTTATGCCAAAGAAAATATTTTTACAAATACAATGCATATAGAGCATGTAAATCATGAATATCACAGACACAATATCTCAGAATTTGTCAGTATGCCACATTTTGTGGGTGAGGCGAACTCACCCAAATATATCTAGACCCACAAGGGGCATGGTGTCTAGAGACAAGTGAATTGAAACAGGAAATGATACTTCCTACTTAAGGTTTTCACTGTGCCTGTTGTGTTTTGATATTCATGTAGGATGCAGCACAATGCCTGCCCCACCTTTTTTCTCCAAGTGTTTTGGAATAATGTACCATGACCTTCTTACAGGTGTGGTACTGCGCAATTTATACTGTGCATCCAATGTTGTATACTTTTAACTAAATAATGAGCACTATATGCTGCACATTCTTTGGTGTGCAATTTGTGTGTACGGAACAGCACCAATGAAATTCTGACAACTTTCTCTCACTTAGTGCAAGATTACTAGTTTGGGGATCTTAATGCAATAACAATGTGCCTGCAGTCCTAAAAACACAGTGGAGTCGGCAGTCTTCCGCCTGTCCAATTAGGAGGCATGCAGACAGAGCCATGGACCGCGCCGATGGAGTGTGTCCCACCTGCTACATGGCAGGCTGCAATTTTGGCTATTCATACTCTATCGCCGATTATGAAAACACAGTTGTACTGGCAGTCCTCTTCCGGCTGTTTCCAGATGGCAGTAGTCCCCCCATAGTATGCTCTCAGCAAAGCACCATAACAGTGGCCATTGGATGGATACAAATACAACACACCTGATGTTGATTGGCCAAGTGGATACACCAGCAATTCACACTATGAAGCACACACCATTTCAGACCATGATCCTTTGCCACTCCACTACAGCACAGCTATTTTCAGCAGAAATGTTGGTGAGATAAAGCAGGCCTTTTTCTCCCGGCCCTTTTACCACTCTCCACACACATTTTCTGCACATGTTCTTTACAACCTTTGATGTATCTTTGTTTGTATTTTCACTCGGGAAATGGCAAGGCAAAATATCAATGTTTTTCAGAGTTGTCAGTCATCGTGGATGAAATCATAAGAGTAGAGTCCAAGTCTAACATACTTAACTCAGTCAGAAAAGGGAAATGTGGTCCAGAATAGTAGACAAAGTGAATCCTGTAGGTACCACGCTGCACACACAGGAGGAAAGTAGGAAAAGGTGGAACGACGTCAGGGGGAAGGTGCATTTCTTGGACTGGCGGTGGTCCTCCCAGCATCCCAATACAAATGTTACCCTAAGAGGAGGTCTTGGCAATACTACATTCTGAAGGCTTCACAGGAATACCTGGGGCAGGGTATTCTGGTATGTAACACCTCACTAACTGTCACAATACTGCAATGTCCTGTTTGCCCTCAATTCGGCTTTTACCATTGTGTTGTTTCTTAACACGCAATCCTCAAAGTATCAGAGATGTTGGTTTGTCTGTTTTAATGCGTATTGTTGCATATAAGATCACATGAATTAATCTCCATTACATGCCACATGTTGTAATGGTGTAATGGTGTCTGTAAGTGTATTACTATAAAAATATAATTCCAGGAACAATGATATGTGTTCATATGTAAATGTATGGTTTATTCCAACTGCATTTTGGTAACAGGTATGTTACACTAACCACTTTGCAAGTCTGGGCAAGTAGAGATTGAAGCGATTGAGACTACTATGAGACCCTGTTTCTGTGAAAACAGGATGTAATTGTGATTTTGCCCATTCTTACTTGTCTGACATATTACAACTGATGTTCATTTCTTATGAAGTGAGCAATCTGCATGCAATGCTCTGCTCAGAGACATTTCTGCCTACTTTGCTTCATGTATTTAACGTCCACAAAGGTCTTGTTAATACGTTCAATACCACTGAAATATATCACAATAGTAATCTCTACCTATTTTGTTTTTCCTTGTTTTCTACTTACTGTTCACAAAATAATTGACTGTAGATGCCACACTTCCATCAATAACAATGTTCCCTCTTTGACAACAGGTCAATCTGGCAGAGCACCTGCCCAGAGCTTGTCTACTGAAAAGACACCCACTCCACCCCAGGACCAAACCTTCAGGGATGACAATACTCTTGGTGATCTGGATGAGGATGACGGTGCTGGTCCATCTGGGCAGCCTGGGCAGACAGCAACAGAGAGTCTCACTCTGCCCACAATACCACCTCCCATCACAGCTGCAACACATCAGCCAACCTCAGTTCCCTCAATCTGAGTACCTAGCATAGTTTCAACCATCCTGTACCCCCAGTCCTGGATCCTTATGTGACAACCATCATCCCGCTAGAGAGGAGCCAGGAGCCAGTGGGAGAGGGCACCATGAACCAAAGGAATAGGCTCATGCAGATAGTGGTCATGGCAGGGTAACTGTGGGCCAGCAGAGTGAAGTCATTGAGCCACTCACACCCAGGCCATCATCTACCAAGTCGTGGAAACCTATTATGAGTCACAAGGCGTGATGGGCCAGGTACTCAGTGAAATCCAGGAGATGAAACAGCTGCAGAGGGGCATACACCATGAAATGCAAGCCCATAACACCAACATTGGCTGTTTAATCTGGGTGCTGCAGGACATGCCCACACACCTGTGCAGGGTTTTTCCAGCAACATCTAACTCTTCATGTGGTCCAATAACATCAATCTCATCAACATCTGCAGCAGCCACAGGAAGGGAGTCCCTGCCAGAGGATGACACACCTGCAGACACCCCTGTCCCCGCAGGTGTGGATCCCCCCTGCACTGGCAAGCTGGGACGTCCACGCAAATAACTAGGAGGTGCAGATATCAAAACCTCCAACACCGCCAGAAATAAAAACCTCAAATAAAATTTACTTCAGTGTGTGTTACACATTCATTCTGTGGACGATTTCTGGATACATTTACCTTTCTGATGGGAACAGTATTTTGGAAATTGGACTTCAAACGATTTATCATTCTCAACTATGGTTTCATTTACCATGAATGGCTTCTTCACTTTTCTGTTTTCGTTTGGTTTTGCGGAAAGTTTATTTTATCCTTGTTCATTTAAATAAATCCACTAGTCTGAAACTCATTGCCTGCCGTAGTATATCTCACATCTAGCAATGTATAAATGTACTCCCATCTGAGCTTTACAATGCCAAAATATCAACTTGTATAAGCATGGATATGTTGCATATACGCAATGTTTAGCTTAGGATCACAACTATGTCTCACCAACACATACATACAAGTGTATTCTCATATACCATTGTTTTTGTTGACATCAGTTTAGTATTGTATACTACAAGGGTCAAAGAGTACAAGATGATCAACTATCCTAATATCAATATAAGGATGGAGTGTAGACAAGTGCATTAATGGTATTGAAGTTGTCTTGGGTTATGACATCACTGTGACCAACTGTTTCAAGGTAATGTAGCATGGATGCATGCATGTGCTCATGCTAATGTTGAAGCCTATATAGTGAACCATGAGGCTGGTGTAATCTGTGCACTTTAGAAAAGTTTTGTGTTGAAATCTGATGTTCAGGTGTGCTAATGCAGTTGCAATAAACCAATTTTATATGCCATTTTAAATTCACCCCAGGCAACGAAGGAGAAAGGGCCAACTTCATTGGCTGGTTACAGTGGTTCCGGTCATGACAGTATAGAATGAAGAGACCCAGTGACTGAGAGAGTGTGGGGAGTGCCACAGATGACCCAAGCTCTACTTCAAAATCTTCAGAGTCATCCTCCAGTGGACAGTCCAGAGTGGTGGCGGACCCCACAGGATTTGTTCCAACTTCATTCTTGTACGCCACCCTAGTTCCATCATCACCCTCCCTGTTTCTCCCAAACCATTTGGCCAGGCCCACCTCCCTACACGGGGAGTCGTGTCCTTCACTCAAGGCACCTCAGCCCCTGCTCCTGTCATCACTGCTGCACAGAGTGAGAAGGCTATTGACCTCCTGAGCAACATCCCTGTGGGTCAGACTGCACTACTGAACACCATCCATGGGCAAGGTAGCCATCTGCAGACATTAGGAATGCAAATTGATACTTAGCTAAAACATCTGCATCAATACCAGCAATTAACCACATCATTTTCTCCAGACTGAAACTGCATGTATCTATCCAGTTGACCAATTTTAATAATGGTGCATAAGATAAAACTAACTGAAAAACCTACAGTCAACACTACAAACTAACCCTGGGCCCCACTGAGTAGCATGCTACCTGTCCACAAAGCACCTCAACACTCCATCAGGTGTATTAAGCACTACATAAATCCACAATACATACAGTACCATGTGCTTCACATTGCATGTGCGGTGCACTGTGCACTGTGCATTCTGAGCAGCCTGAGTATATACACTTCTGCATATTAGGAAAAGTGAATTTTACACCACATATTTAGTACAGTATGTCATGTACCCGGTACTGTATTTTGTGTTGTGCTTTCTATATTCTAAGTAGATTTTGTATATATACTACTGTAAATGATGTGCGGTGTATTGTACAGTGTATTCAGTAGTGTACATTGGGTACCTGTGCTGTATATTTTCTCCTGCATAGTCTGTGCAATGCTTCCTGTCCTTTGATCATATTTCCCCTGGGGCTCATAATGCCTGACTCATACATGTAGAGTGTTTCTCCACCCAGATTGCTCGATGGAGATCCAGAATGCTGGTCCCTTTTGGACTGCATCCTAGGATTTCATCCCATGTAACCCTATCAGCCCCTATTGTGCTAACTTTCAGTGCAATCTGTCCCCTCCATATGTTGCATTTCAGTGTTCCGTGCCCTATATGCATTGCAGTCTTCTACACTGTTAACACTATTTGAGTGATTAGTGAACCATATTCATTCATTGTAACGTGTATGTTAAACTGAATATAAGTGGTTAGTGTCCCATATTTGTTATGACATGTATTCTGTGAACTCCATTTGAGTGGTGGTGCCTGACACACATTTGGACAATACTTTAATGAACAGTGCCTTAAAGGTTTTGTAAGTCTGTAACCAGCAAACCACAATTTGATTCTGTACTGTGTAATGTAGGCCCGTGTATTCTAAGCCCACGAATCCCATTATGTTATGCTACATGTCTGGACACATTTAGAACAGTCATAGAAACCCTATTCTCCCCACAGTCTCTATCCTCCTCCTTGATGGACATCTGATTCTTAAGCTATGAGTGAGAGAGGTTGCAGACAGTCTTGGCTGAGCTGTGGCTGAGCTCCAAGAGAGCACAACAACTGATTACTAATAGCCAGGCTTGTTACTGAGAGGAATTACTGGCTTACCCATGGGAACTTGGACCAAGCAGCGAGGCCTTCCATAGAACAAAGTGCATGGGGTTGGACCATGTGAAATAACACTAAAGCAGCACCACAGTTATAAAAAACATTGGGGCATATTACCAACAACTTCGATAATTATTGCTATGCTGGTTTAGCAGCGATATTTTTATCGCCGAGCTGCAGCGATTTTTATCGCTTAGGAACCTTGCTATTATCAAGGTTTATCTCCTAAGCTATAAAAATCGGCCGAAATGCATGAATATCGCTGAAAAGTCAGCGATATTCATGCATTACTGAGCTAATGCTCTTAGCCATGTTATCCACCTACCATTGGATAACATGGCTAAGAACTGCTCAGGGGCAGGTGTTAGCTTTTGGAGATATTCGCGCTTAGCGCGAATATCTCCAAAAGTTGGTAATAGGAGATAGCGATGTTAGCGACTTTTTCCAGTCGCTAACATCTTGGCACGCCCACTTTGCATGTCATTAGCGATAAACATCACTGACATGCAAAGCGGGGCCCAAGATGGTCGCTATCTCTTACTAGCTGTCGCTAACTGGTGTTAGCGACAGCTAGGTAATAGGGAGATCCTTTTATCTCCGCTTTCTTGGCTTTTAAAGCCAAAAAAGCAGGGATAAACCCCCTTGATAATATGCCCCATTGTTTTTCAATTTCATAATTGAATAATGTATTGATTAAAATAACACCTAAATAAAGAAGACTCGATATTAAAATAAACACCTTCCACAAGTAACAATGAAAACCAAAAAATCAATGCCAGTGGGGTGCAACTGACTCGAACATAGATTGCTTCTGTGGTCGACAAGCAGTGGAATGAGGTTAGATACAAATTGGATTATCATGATAAAAGCTCATGGAGGGTGGAGACTAGTGATAGAGGAATAATTGGGCCTTTGTCCTAGCCAGACGTTTCACCTTCGGTGTTAGAATTGTTCTTAAAGTTGAAAATCTTCAGATGGGTGAGTCTGGTAGTAGTAGGATAGGACACTGGAAGGTCAGATCTTTTTTGGGTCAGCTTTACGCTTTTATCCAGTCTTCCTGAGATGAAACATTGTTAAGTCAAACTTTTAGAAAAAAGTTCTTTATACACCTTTCTGGAGCTCTAAACATTTGGGAAAGTTTTCTTTGATGTCAGGGTCAAGTTGTGGGATGTTTCCTAGAGCCACAGTTCAATGCCCAGTTGCAACTAGTGCAACTAATTCCTGGGTTTCCAGCAGCCCCAGCCTCCTTGGTAGTTGGACCTTCTCCTCTCCCAAGACCCAAGAGATATTTCACAGTGGCTGGTAGCTAAAAATTGTACTTGCAACTGGTCTTCTGACTGTCCTCCTTGCAGCCATTGCTTCCTCTGTCTGCTTGAACCTTTACACTTTAAAGCTTCAGGAGAAACGGTCCACAGACAAGAAGTCTGCAACGACCAGGTCCCAGACATATTTGTGCATAACCTGAGCAATATTATATCCACTTTAACTATTGGTGCAATCTTCCAGTTGTAGAGATTCAAGATTTCTAAATTCTGGCAACTCTCCTCCATCGGGCAGATAGGATTTCTTCCAGCAATGCAACGAGTCATCGTTTCTTTATTAGTAACAGCCATCTCTCTTTCTATTGAGAGATGTTTATAAGCAATCGCAGCCTGTGATTGATGAGAACATATAAGCAGATCAAACTAAAGTTTACAGAGGTTTTAAAGCCAATATTTACAAAAGTGTTAACCAGTCACTATATGAGAAAGGTGCTTTAGTACAAGAGCTATGCCAGAGTCCTCTGTACCACTGCCAACAAAGATGACAACACTGTGCTTTCTGTCACTCCTGTACAGCCCTCCCTAAACTCAGTCCAAGATTGATCTGCTCATGCCTTCAAAGGAACAGAGAAAATCTCTATCCATTCAAGTCCCTATCCTCCCTTCACATTCTTAGAAAGGTTTCACTAAAACTGGAGGTCTTGCTACATTAAGGCACCAAGCATTAGGGTATGTTTTTGTTAAGTTATGTTATTTTATGTTAAATATTTTTTTATATAGCAGATTCATTATTGCAGCTAAATGAAATGCTTTTTTGAAGAGCAGAGTTTTCAAATTTTTCCTAAAAAGTGTGAAGGCAGATTCCATGCAAAGATGTTAAGGTAAAGAGTTCCATAGGACAGGAGCTTGAACTGAGATACTGCATCCCATCAAACATTTTTTATTGAATGTGGAAATTCTTAGGATATTGGTAGAGGAAAAGCAAAGCTCCCGGATAGAAGTCAGACAAGTTCTTTAGCCTGAGGGTGGGACCGTGCTGTGAGTGGTAGCTTGGGGCCAGATCCCTACTGCTGTGCTCCGCACCCTTCTAGTGTCTCAGCGCGGAGTGGGTGACCTTTGTGGCTATGGCCTTCCTGATTCCTGCAGCGTCCACCAGGTGAGTGCTTGGCTGTGCCACTGGGGCACAGACCTGGAGGGAACATCTTCAGTCAATACCTGCGGTGGATATTAAATTGATGGTCGCCCCAGCCTCCTTTTTCATCATGTTTGGTGTGGGCAACTACGTGGGCTTTAACTGTGAGGCCCTTTTGTCTCTCTAGCATCACTACAACCTGGTTCTCTCTCAGGTGTGAACCTGCCACCTTCCGGGGCCTGTTTTGCGGAAGTTTAGGCAGGGGTTTCTCCCTCCCCGCGGCCTGTGAGAGCTGGCGCTTGGGACCAGTTTGCTGTGATTTGAGTCCCTTACTAGTGGAACGCAGATCCTCCTTTTTGCGCCTTCTGCCACCAGACACAACTCTACTGGACTGCACTCCTTGCCAAATTTCACCCTGGTGTGACTTTCTGTCCCAGGGTGCACCAGATACGAACCCAGCTGCAGCAGCTCAGGGGAGAGGCGTGGTGAATTCGCTTATAGCGCTGCCTCACCCCCCGGACCAAGGGTGGGTCCATCCTGCGCCTGTCAGTGCCAGGAAGAGGCAGGGCAAGGCCACCTCCTTATCCCTGCCTTGCCTCTATTGACCTTGGTGCTGCAGCGCAGCCTAAATTTTCATATTTTTTGTGCAGCGGCCTTTTTAAAGTTGGCTGGCGAGATGGGTAAACGTAAGACTGGGGATGGTGCTCCTAGGGCCCCGAAAGGGAAGAAGCCCCCAGAACGTGAAAGGGAAAAATGTGTATTAGATAGGATACTTTACTATTAGAATACACCAACATTATAAACTCTAACCCCAGGCCGACTGATCCCAGTCCAATGGTCCCTCCTAGAGAGCCAGCAAAGTGGGTCCATAAAATGTTTGATAAGCTGTATATGATCCCTCAACTACAGGAGCCTAGGGAAACCCAGGATCCATCGCTCGTTGCTTGTCCTGAAAAACTCAGCAACTCAGGGTGTACATGGAGCCGAGTGCAGCAATCGATATTCCATCTTATCTATTGATGATACTGAAATTGAAAGACACCCAGTTGCAAGGTTGAACTCTATGAATCATGAGACTATTTTTTGTTGTTGTTATAAATAGTGTGAGCTAGACCAGAGACACTGGGTATCAGAGCGCTTTACATGAGCACCAGTTTCGTTACAGAAGGACACATTATTTTTCTTTGTTAGGCACAGTGAGATTAAGGGATTTGCCCAGAATCACAGGATTTTGAGCATCGTTGCCGTGACTCGAACCCGGTTCCCCAGCTTTGAGGTTGACCGCTCTAGCAGTAAGGCTACATCCTCTCCCCTATTTTAATCTTGCAGAGTTTGATAGGGGTCATTGATGAACTAAGGGAGCAGGTTAAGATTCTCCTCAGGACAGTGGAGAAATTTGGAGAAGGTAATAACACTAGACAGTTGTGTTGCTGCACTGGTGGGGAGGAGGGTGGCAAGGAGGGGGCCCTCTAGGCATTGGGATATCAGCAATTCACCAAAGGTATTTGATTTGTGCTACCCTTCTGTGATTACCTTTGTTCAGTCCCCCTCAGACCTACCTCAGACCTACCAATGAATCACAATTGTCTGGGAATAAATGTGGAAAGGGTGTGTTTACGATACTCTGCAAGTAGAGGAAGACAATATGAGAAGGAAGTGGCTGACAATTCAGGGTGGCGAGGACATGGGTGCCTTGTGTAACCCCTCCTATAAATCCTGGTGACCCTGTTCCAGAGGGACGACTGAAAACAGCATTTACACTCCTAGGAAGAGAGGGGAAACCAAAGCAGTTGTATACCTTGTCCATGTCCCTAAGTTGGTCCCGGAGAAGATAAGGATTCCTTGGTAAATAAAGTTATTTACCGGTTTCGTGAGGTCATCATTAGGAGTGACATTACAAAAGCATATAGAATTGCAACTCTAGATGGTTTGCACGATTAGATGCGGGTCTCCTTTTCAAGTAGAAACATAGTTGAGGGTTTAATGGGAAATTGAAGCCTGTATAATCTCCAATACAAGTACTGAAATACAGCTTACATTTTGTGACCCAGCAGAGTCTTTGGCCCCACAGTGCACTAGAGTAGACAGAGGGGTTGGAGAAGGGAGCAGCCAAATCGGTAGAGCTATTCCGTGACTGGAGTCCAAGACCCCATGTTGGTGGTCTAGTTGTGTAGGAGCTTGGAAGGAAGCAGGCTGATTCACCCGCCTCTAGCAAGAAAACCCCCCAGGGATAGGGGGAACCATTCAGGGACCTATAGTAAATGCCCATTAGTGCAAGAACTGTCACAGGTGGCTAATCCTCCAGACATCAGGGTCAATAGGAATACCAATATTAATTCTATTCCCCAATGCCCTGATGAAATAGTTTGGTGCCGGAAGCACTGATAAGAATTAGTTCATGGAATATAGCAGGAATAGTTAAAATGTTGTCTGATTTGAGGGGGCCAATTTATTGAAACTTTTGATATATGCCTATTTCAGGAAACACGGTGCTTTTCGTCCTTTCACAGGAGTGGGCATACAACGTTCTATGTGGAAGCGGTTAAGACTGCAAATGATAGATCCTCAGGGGGACTGGGTATCTGGGTCAAAAAAGCACTCTAATGCAGAACTAACATAATACACAGTGGCTCCTCAGATATCTTAGTACATAGGTTGGTGTTTCCCTCATGCCCATCCCTGAAAATGTATAATGTATACAATGGAGTGGTGGCCCGAAATGAGGAGACAATTACTATCAACAAACTAGAGCAAGTGCTTCTGAAAAACACAGGGAAGAATCTCACTTTGGTGGCAGGAGATTTACTCTACCTTTAAAACTGATGGTTGCTACCCCCTCGATCTAACATGTGAGCTGGACAATCAATGGGGTATGCCGCATGAAAGATCTCCCAATGGTGAGCTGGACACCCAAAGCTGGTCAGTTGATGTCACTAACATTAAACTTTGATCTTAGAGCTTCCAATGGTAGATGTTTTTCAGATCAACAGGGCAAAACTACATTCAATAGGCCAGGCCACTGCAGCAGAATTAATTACTTTTTGGCTGACGTAATGCTTTGGCCTACCATCTTGGGTATGGAAGTGATAGACCGAGCAGACAGTGACCATAATGCCCTTAGTAGTACAATATGTGTCAAAGCAGCTCCAGAGTATGTAGGAAAGGGAAATATTGCAATAGGAGAACTCTCACCTACTAAAACTTTAAGACATATCAGGTGGGATTGGGTAGCAAGGAACCCAGCAGCTATAAACATTGTAAAGGGAAGTGTCAATGCAGATTATGAGCATCTGTCCAAACTACCCCTTGAGCTAAGAAACGAGGAGTGGGCATGTAACCATGATAAGTTATTTAGCAAAATAAGGGAAGTGTTGGGAAGGACAGGAAGAAAGGGAAGTCCTCTCCAAAGCCCTATGCTTTGAACAATGGCGATTGCAGAGTGGTCAAAGGTGAGCTCCTTGTGATTATCAAATATAGATCTCAAGCGGAGATAGTTAAATCTAGGGCTGACTATCGGAAAGTGCTTATTAATAAAAAGAGAGAGTTTGAGAGGTTAAAAGAATACCAAGGCATTTTGGAGGTCAGCTGCTGTGCCCACAAACGGCCGCAAACCAATGCTGGACTTCTGTATTCAACCAAACAAGTGGGTAGTGCATTTTAGCCAGCTGTATTCTGATAAGTTCAGGATGGTGAAGGTAAAAAGCATGCCAACAGGCCATGGGGCTATCTCTGCCTACAGGAGTCTGAAGTTTCCGTTAAAAGAAACAATAAAGGCAATCAACTCATGAGTTCCAGGCCATGCCTCAGGACCAGACAGAAAACCAAGGGATCTGTATTGAGAAAATCCAGAAATTTGGGGCCCATTCATAAACTTGCTCTCTATTGGTATCCTATCTGGTATGACCATTCCCCATTGCTGCAGGTTAGCTGAAATTGTTAATATTTTTATGAAGGCTGATGGGGCTACACCAACAACTGTAGGCCTATCAGCCTGATTGACTCCCTCTAAAAAATATTTTGCAAGCAGGTGTTTGAACATCTTCAAGAATGACTGTGTGAATAGAATGTCTTATTGGACTGGCAGGCAGGATTTAGATCCAATTTAAGCCCTTGAATCAGATTTTTCAGTTTGTATGCGTTTATTGGAAGGAAGTGTTCATCGACAAGGGTAAACTATATGTTGCCTTTGTGGATCTTCGATCTGCCTTTGACATGGTCCTTAAAGACAAGTTATGGCGAGTACTTGAAGAAATTGGTGTGTTGAAATATAAAATCAGATTCTCTCATTTTTTGATGAAGCTGTGCCTTATTCATTTTACACCCCTGCCCTGCTTTCAGCCTGGCTCTCTCTCGTTGATACCGCACCTGCATAAACATGAGTAAAGAATCTAGCTTGGGGCATTGTAGGCTGTGTAAACATGCAGAGTCAGCGCAAAAGAACAGCTGGCAATCTGCTCGAGGGTTTCAGGCAATGGTTAATACACAAGTAAAATCTACCCAGATAGCATATCTTTTTGTTCAGCCTTAGGACGTTGCATTTGAGCAAGACACCGGGGCTGTCGATTCTTGCCTTACCTCATTTGTGTGTTTTTCCCAAGGCTCTATTTACCTCTGGGGTCCCTTCCTGCTATAAAAACCCATGTAACCATTGTTCAGTGTGCTCTCTCTTTGAATATCTCTATGGTGCTTGTCGGACAGAACCCCATTCATGAATGATAAATAAATGACCTATGGTTTGTACTTCACTCCACTGTTGATTCTTCCTTACTTGTTAAGAACCTGTGGGCTAAGGGTGACTCTGCACCTGTGGGTTATTAATAATACCTCCTCTCCTGAACATTTTGGTGAGTTTACATGCAGACACTATGGCTCAAGTGAGATGGGGAGAGGAAGGGGCATTGAATGGACCCATTTACATAGACCAAGGGGTGAGACAGGGGTGTGTAATGGCACCAACGTTGTTTACCTTATATATTAATGGAGAAAGTGAGTTCTTGAATAAGGATGGCTGCTATGCAACCAAAATAGGAGGGCCCAGCACTCCTTTTTGCAGATGATACTTTGTTGTTTTCAAAGTCATCCCAGGGGGCTCCAGCATTAGCTAAACGATTTTTTTTTTTTTTGCGGGGTTAGGAGCTTAGTTGCTCCAAGACCAAATATATGATCTTTTCCTCTCAGACAATGATTCACTTTAACAGACGGATGCTTGTGGGCAAAACCCCTCTAGAAGAAGTGGCTGAGTTTGATAATTTAGCTATAAAATTTACAAGAAACTTATGCTGGTCTCCACAAGTGGAAAGGGCACAGCTGTCCTTGGTGCAACCTATAGCAAGCATAACAAAAATCCATAGGAAAACAATTTCTAGAAGGGTGGCCCCTGCGCTAGAGATCTATAATGACAAGGCTCTAGGGGCAGTCTTATAATGTGTGGTGCTATTGGGCTGTACAATAATCAATAGCTTGTCAGTGGTGGAACATACATTTCTTAGATTCCTATTAAATCTTCCAATAAGAACCCCAATGACCCCCCTTTACTGAGACTTGGCGCAGGGAGAAATCACTCACAAGATTGAGTATAGACTACTTATGTTTTGGCACTGACTATGGTCTACAATAGCCCTAGAATCTTACAGGGTGGGTCTTCGCGACCTTATGTCTTCTAAATGTGTAAGTAAGATCTTGTGGCTCCGCACTCCAGCGGTTAAACCTTGACACATATTGGGACGCTCCTGAGTCCTTTGGCTTAAACGATAAGTCCAGTATCAAAACTGTTTACTGGGGAAGCGCTGCAAGAGGTGGACAACATTCATGATTGCAAAGGCTCATTGTCTGACACTTTTATTGACATTAAATCTGCTCCGTTGAATGAGAATACCATTGGTGAAATTGTGCCTCCTTTAGCAGGAAAACTATACCTTCAGTTTAGGTATGGATGCCTCCCTGTAAATCCTTTTAGAAGGAAGAAGCACAAAGAAATGAATATGGTTAATGAGTCTAGTGCCTGCTGACAAGGAGGGCCTGAGTCACTCAAGCATGTTGTATTATTTTGTCCCTTTTATAAACAATGATTGTAAAATGGATTGCCCCTCTTTGCAGGACAACGGTAACCAGGAAACACCAAGAGGCGTTTAGATTACTGAAGACAGATTCAAGCTGGATTGTGTTTTTCTGCATGGCTATATATCTGTTGGCAATGTGGATTAGATGTGCAAAATGTGTACCTGATAGTTTTGAAAAGCTAACTCTTCCTGGGAATCTATTTACCCTATATTACAACTTGGATACAATACTGCTAATAATGTGTTTTAGTATTTATAAGAAGAATTTTATTTTTACATGCTCCTTTTTTAAAAGTGTTTTAATGAAGAATTCTCATGGTCTCCTTCAGGTGAAATTCTTTTTATATATGCTGACATGGATGTGAACTCACAAATACGTTTTTAAAGTTCTTATTGTATTATGTATCAAGTTTTATTTTGTCTAAAGAGTTATGTCATGCTATTTTATGATTGTATGTGTTATGTTCTGTGTAGTACTTTTTTGATCTAAAGTGATCGAAATAAAGATTTTCTGAGCAGAGCTGAGATGAAGTATATTAAAAAAAACTTGCTATAAATTGGGTGGCAATGCCCTTTCTGGCATAAAGGTGAAAAAGCTGACTTTGTACTTCATGCAATGCACTTTTGGAGGCCATTGTTAGGCTTTGAAGACACGACTAGCATGTAAGCTACATGGGTAGTTTTAGATTATGCATGCTGCTTGATTTTGAGTAACTTGTAGGCTATGTTTAAGCATTTAAGCAAATATGCGTATTAGACTGACCCAGGTAAGTTGAGTTAACATAATGCAACCTAGAGGAAACTAAGGCTATTATAGCTGTTTTGAGGCCGTCCTTTGTGAGAAATTGAGCATTATTGTTCAGTATCACAATTCCCCCCTAATCAGAAGTTAATTTTAAAGTTTGATACCTATCCACATATAGCAAGATGATTTGGAAATTCTATCGGGCGCTAGTGGTGCTTCCAAACCGACAATACATTGCGAATTGTCAGTGTAGTTCAAAAGTTTGCAATCAGTATTTCCTAACTCCTTAATCAGAAGCTTGATTTATCTGTTGAACTTTAGCGCTGGTCCCTCCAATTGCAATAATGTTTGTTGGTGCCCCTCCCAATGACCACCTCTGCCACGGATTCCCTCACTACCACCCTTTAACAGTACCCCTTAAGTCTCCATAACCACTCTTGGATGCATTTATTCAGATTAATAGCACCACTGAAACCAATGTAGAGTGCTAGAGCACTTTACATCACACACACATTAAACAGAGACAATCATTGATACATCAGCGTATATGAAACGTTACATAAGACAGAGAACTATAAGATGTAGGAGTCAATTGTCATCCATACTGGTAGGTAGTATAGTTTGAATGCTTGGTCTGGAGAAGCACAAACTCAGAATATAAAATGTACCACCATGCCTAAAAGTTCTCTTTAATAATAAGAATTGATTTCTACCCAAATTGCAACATTAGGATAATGAAAGACATGAAAAAAATCATAACACTCTAATCTCTTTAATGCCAGTTAATAGCTCACCATTATATGTTAGGATTTTCACTTATAAACTATAAGTAACAAAAAGATCTTTCTGACAAAACCAGTAACCCACTGACCTATTTACATTATATGCACCCGTCATCAGCACCTGGTGCGGTGGCACATGTCGCGTCACTCTAGAGCCGATCTTGCTGTTGAACAAATGAGGAGGCAATGATGATCCTTGGGGAATTTCATTATTTAATGGTACACTGTGTAGCGTCCAGCTACCAATAACCACAGACACCATGGCTTATCTTCAGGAGCTTTATTCAATACATCTTACTCACTCAATGTCCCTACTCTAACTGACCAGTTCCTTTCCCCGGCTCCTCCTGTTCCTGCTCCCCCTACGACTCCGCCCCCCAACCACTAGACTACCTCACACAGCTCTACATCTCCCCCTTTCTTAACAAAGTGAGCTTAATGTCCTCAGTGTTCGCAGTTCTTCAATCCACCACACGGGTTGGCGGACGGTCTGTTCTTCGAGCCTCAGTAGCGTCGAGTCAGTGGTGGGTTTGGCTTTGGTCACTCTTTCCGGTGTCTTGATCAGGGCGTTCTTGACCACAATGCGGGTGAGCTGTTCACTCTCACGGTCTGCAGTCCTCATGTTTCCTTCTAGTGGTGTAACAGTTGGTTCGGGTGCTCGGTCCCTTTCATGAGTGGACAATGTTCTGGTCCTTTCATGGGCACCTGCGCCTACCCTTGCCCCTTCTTGTCTTGTCCGGTCGAGGGCGACACTGTCGTCCACCTCTGGGTCATGCACATCAGACAGTACGGTATTATCTGACGAGACTGTCTTGGTTCGGTTCGGTAACTCATGCACAACCTCGGATTGTCTGACGAACTCGTTGTCTATCTGTGCATGGGCATGTTTCTCACTCATCCGATGATCTCTCTCTACTGACATGTCCGGCTTTCTCTGCGGAATGGCTGGCAGGTCCCTTCCCGTCCGGTGACTAAGGTCCACTGTCTCTGTTTTCCTTTAATAGGTCCTTTGAGTCAGACTTTCGGACCCCTTCAGGGGTGACGGTGTCTGGTCCATGTCCGGATATGTTTGTGATTGACATGACAGATTGTCTTGTGGCGTGGCTGAGTGATCAGAGACCTTAGTGTGTGTTACGTTGCTCTTGACAGGAAGGGTGCCCTTTGGTTCTATGGCGCGTTCGGGTGGTTGACGCCATGGCTGTTGTCGGGACCATGACTTGGTCGACTCACGGGATCGAACAGCTGTGCTCTCTGGGTCAGAGAAGTCTCTTGTTGACCTCCAGGATCGGACGGATGCGCTCTCTGAGTCAGAGGAGTTCCTGGCCATGGACGTGCTTTCTGGGTCAGAGAAGTCTTTTGTCGACCTCCAGGATCGGATAGACGTGCACTCAGTGTCAGAGAGATCCTTCTCCCCTTTCCTTCTCCAACGTTTCTCTGAAACTGTCTTTGGTAATGGATTTTTGAAGTCCGTAATCCATGGCGAATTGTTCTTCCCCTTTGAGTTGTCGTTGAGATGTTTCTCCGTGTGCCTTTGCTGGAACGTCTTCAATGCCGTCTCATTTGGGAGGTTGTTTGATGATTCTGTGCTTGTTCCTTGTGCTTGATCCCAAGGTTTTGCCTCATTGTCTTCTTGTTTGGTTCGTTGCAATGGAGGATCAGTCCGTCCTGTGCGACCTGTTTCTCCTTCTCTCTTGTTGGATGCTCCAACACTTCTGATTTGAGTTGTATGTGTTCTTCGGCCAGATGTTTCCTTGGACTCGTCTTCACTGCTTGTCGACTGATGTTCCTGCGCCGACTTCCGGTGTTGACCAGTGCGACCCCTTCTTCTATGGTTATTCTTTCTCTCCCACTTGCTGTGCCGGATGCCCTCTTGTCCAGGGGTGCGATCTGCACTTGATGCTCTTTCCCCATCAGAGCATTGTGTGTCATACCTTGAGTGACTCCTTGAGGAACTCCTGGGAGGTGAATAACTTCTTGGAACGGTCTTTTGGATGGTCGCCTCTGGGTCATCTGACTCCGGGTAATCTTTGGTTGACTTCGAGTGGTCGGATGTTGAGGAGTCTGACCCTGAATAGTCTGTGTCACTTTCTTTGTCACTGTATCTTTCCCGTTGTCTTTTTGCTGGTCTGCCTTCCCTCTCTCTCCTTTCAGTTCTGTTTGTTTTCTGAGTTCTATCTTCCTCGGTATCTTGATGGTTTGCGCTTAGGTGCACGTCCTTCAATCCTTCTCTTGCTTTGATTTGCATTCCAATTTCGGCCTTCTTGATGATCTCCTTTAACGACCAATGACCTTGCAGGATCTTACGTTTTGTGTCAGGGTTTGTGCACCCTTCAACGACCCGAAGTCGAACCGCGTCCTCATTTGTGAAAGTGTTGAAGTGGCAACCTCGTACCATACTTTGCAAACGAGTGATGAAGTTTGGCAGCGGTTCGCCTGGTTCCTGCCGTGCTGTATTGAAAACCATGCGATTATGGTCCACATCTGTCTGTGCGTTGAGATGAGCACAGAGCTCCCTTTGGAGTCTTTTATAGATTTCGGTGTCCTCCTTGGAAAATGTCCTGATTGGGCATCGGCCCTCCGGACCCACCAAATGGAGGAGTAGTAGTAGACACTTCCTCTCTCTTTGTTCACCATTGGCTTTTAAGAAATCTTCTAGTGCTTCGAGCCACCGGTGTCGTATGAGATCCGAGATCCAATCATCAGTCTGCATCGCCGGGGGCGGTACTTCACTGTATGGAGTGACCCGCCGTGCTGTGTCTCCACCCGCAATGAGAGAGGGAGATTCTGGTCAAGATCTTTGGTTTGGTCGTTTGCTTGGAGATTGATGGTCTTTGTAGCCAACGAAGTATGCGTCGGCGAATGAACTTGGATGGTGCTGCTCTCTCCGGGGTCCTCTGTAGGACTGCCCTCCTCTGGGTCTTCTGCAGTACTGTCCAGCCGCTCTTGTCTCTTCGGCGCTCTTCAGTTTACGCTCAGTGTCGTCGTTATCTGTCTCTTGCATTTGCTAATGCTTATTCCATTGTGCCGTTGTCATTGCTTGGTTCTTGTGTTCGCTTGTGCCTCTTTTTGTACAGACACGTGTTGCTTCAGTGCCTTCACCACTGCGCATTCGTTTGCGTTGCTCAATGTCCACGTTGCCACCCGTGCTGACATTTGTTTTTGTCAACGCATGTATGGTAAGTAACTCTTGTGGTTGCCCGTGCTTGTTAGTTGTTTAATCTCGTGTGTGCACGTGCTTGTTCGGTTTCAGTTGCCAATCCGTGTTCATTGTTGTTCACGCGCCGTTATCCACATTTGTGTGTTTGCCTTGCCACTGCCTATTTCTTGGCATTTACCAGTGTACGTTTATTGTCATGTACCAAGGCTTGTCGACTGCATGTGTTTGTTTCCTTTCGTCACTGCTTGTTGTTTCTATTTGCCACGACTCGTCTGTTGGCTCTTGACAGTATTTGTTTGTTCCTTGCCAATGCTTGTTTGGCCTTCGCCAATGCTTGTTTGGCCTTTGCCAGTGTTTGTTTGGGCTTTGCCAATGCTTGTTTGCATGCATCTGCCAGTGCTTGTCTGTATGTCTCTTGCCTTTGCCAATGCTTGTTTGGTCTTCGCCAGTGCTTGTTTGTTTGTCCTTTATCAATGCTTATTTCCAGACACTGCTTGCCTGACTTAAAGATGGCCGCTCCCGATTTTCACAGGGATGTCCCATTGGCTTGCCTGACTCCAATATGGCCGCCGCCCCTGAAATCCCGGCTTGCACGAGACTTTCACTTTGCTCATTCACTTGGCTCATTCAGACCCGGCAGACTCAATCGGGACTCACCGGCCGCCGCTCCCAGGGACATCAGCACTTCTCCCGGTCCCCACGCTGAGCCACAGGTGAGGTTGGAGCGAGTTCCCGCTTCGCTGCGCTAGGGGGCCGCTTCCACGCGGCGACAGCGTGTCAAAGACACACGCATCAGGCGTGAGGTTCCTAGCGCCGGGGCCACTCGAGCTCCGGTTTCACCGCGCTCGACAGCGCTTACCGCCAAATCTTCTGGGGCGATGCTCTTCGCCCGGGGACACTCTTTTCCGCTTCTTGGGCGCTGGGCAGAGTCGGGGTGGGCTCCCGACCTCTGTTCTATCTACCTATGCGGGGGGGTACGTGCATCCAGCAATGTCGCATTTTGGCGCGAACTGCTCCGACTTCTCGAGCGCTCCAACGCTCGTCACTGTGGCTCCCTCTCTTCTTCCTCAAGGCCTCCGAAGGGACAGGGTCACCGGCTGCCAGCTTCTCTCTGGGGCAGCTCCGTGCAGCGGCGGTTTCTTCTTCTTGGCGCCGCCTTCCTTCAGCAGCGGAGCTCGTTTCTCGACGCTGCAGGAACAGGATGATTCCACGAGGTGCTGTGGCTTGTGGGGTTTTGCTCATCCCACCCTCGTCGCCAGTTGTAGCGTCCAGCTACCAATAACCACAGACACCATGGCTTATCTTCAGGAGCTTTATTCAATACATCTTACTTACTCAATGTCCCTACTCTAACTGACCAGTTCCTTTCCCCGGCTCCTCCTGTTCCTGCTCCCCCTACGACTCCGCCCCCCAACCACTAGACTACCTCACACAGCTCTACACACTGGTGCCCTAAAAGGGGACAGATGGGCTGCCTTTGTACTGTTTTGAAGCAATTACTTTATCCAATATAGAGAGGGACCGTGCAGGCCAGTGGCCTCCACACAGCCATCCAAAATATTGTGGTTGACAGTGTCAAAAGGCACTGACAGATATAGTAGGACAGGTGCACATGAGTGTCCTGTATCTCCATGCATAAGCATATCACCCTGCACAGAGAGGATGACACACTCACCGCTATGTGTTGGGCGAAAGCCACCTTGTAGAGGATCAAGTTAATTTGTCTCCTAAAGATGCCTGAAACATGGGCCTCCAAGATTTTGGATGGAAATGGTACGGAAGATATTGGATGGTAGTTCTTCAAAACAGTTGTACCTTCCCCTTGTTACAGAAGTGTTAGTATCAGCTTTTCCATTTCCTAGATCATTGATTTCAGAATACTAGGGTGGCAGAGATCAAGTGGTGATCCCAATTTTACTTTGGACATCAGCGTGTAGGGACATTCTTCGTTGATCACAGAGAACAAGTGCAAAGTAATAGGGATCTTCTCATGTGAAGTTAGAATGCTATACATGCCACTAGAGGGAATACTTTCTTTAATTATTATAATTGTATCAATAAAGAAACAATTCAAGTGGTTCCACCATTCTTGTTAAGGACTCAGTCTGATGCAGAAAGTAAATGTAAGAATTCAAACATTTCCTACTGAGTTTTAAAACTTCCCCTATATATTCATATAATAATGGGGCTTTATTTGAGTAAGTTTAATTTTATACACTGTAATTCCATTCCTAAACATCCTTTGACTATTGGGTGAGTAGTCTTTCTGCCATTGTTGTCCCAAATGGGAAATATTTGTTTTGGTCACTTTTATTTCAGGAAGAACCAGGGAACAAGCTCAGAATGGTTTCTTACTCTATAATTTTTTAGAATTGCATGTTGATTGCTAGCCACTTCCAGACAGTTGGTAAGTTTCTTTTTCGTCTCATTTATATTGAAGTTTAAGATGGGAGCAACATTAGAGAGGGTATGGCTAAAGTTTTCTTTGTTTAGTTGATACCACTTGTGAAAAGATTTAAAAATAAATTTTCTACTGCATCTTTGTGGATTAGTTAGAAGAATAAATTTGATCACAGAGGTGATGGTTTGCTACCTTAACAATTTCTAAAACTAGTATTTCAGCTTCTTGAATATCTGCAACTTGGAGCATCAACATTCATTGGTTATGGTGAAAGGTGACCACCACTCCTCACTGTTGGAAATGGTCCTTTCCGCAGTGTCACCCACAAACTTCCTGCCATCCTCCTCCCCTTTTTGCTGAATTTGTTTTTGCTAGCTTTGGGATTCTGGTAACTTTGACATTGGTAACCAGTGCTTGTGCTCTCAGCTTAAAACATGAGAACATTGGCTTATCCATAATTGCCATATTTATTTATTTATAAGTCCCTAGTAATGTGCACTACCTGTCCTCAGGGCCTGTAAATTAAATGCTACTAGTGTGCTTGCAGACAGTATTGTGCCACCCACTTAAGTAGCCCTTTAAACATGTCTCAGGCCTGCCACTACAGAGCCTGTGTGTGCAGTTTTAAACTGCCATGTTGAGCTGGCAAGTTAAACCTCTTGCCAGACCCAAACATTTTTATTTTTATTACATATAGGTCACCCCTAGGGTTGGCCCTGGGCAGCCAGAGGGCACGGTGCAATGTATTTGTAAAGTAGGGTATGCACTTTTAAGTTTTGCATGTCCTGTTAATGGGAAACTCTTAAATTAGTTTTTTCACTGTTGGAAGTATTGGAAGGCTGATCTCTTCCATAGGATAACTTTTGGATTACATTGATACATTTTGTAAGAGTAATTTCCAATTGCGAAGAGATTGGACCCCAATGTTTGGAGTCTCTGGAATCACAATTTAAAATCACAACTTATGGAGAAGTCGGACTTTAAATTGCAATTCTGAAAATGCCATTTTTAAAACATTTCAATTTTCTAAACTTAGCCATTTGGTTCCTGCTGCCTGTCTCTGATTGCATGTCTGGGCTTACCTTTACAATGCAACTTCCATAACAGAGCATACCATAACAATGCAAGCCATTACAGCGCATGTTCCATTACATCAAAATTTACAATTCTAACAACCCTGGGTGCTTACCTCAGGGAAGGTGCTGGTCATGCGTTGTGCAATAGAACTTGTGTTGTATTGACCGCGTTGTAAAGGCATTGCGTTGTAAGGCCCCCGTTGTAATGGATGTTTTCTGTGACAGCTGTGCCTTGTGTATTCAGGCCTCAAGGTCTCAAGCCCAGTGATTTGAGACCATCACAGGTGATTTGATGCGCTAAGCAAATGTCTGATTGATTGATTGACAGCAAAACATAATGGGAGTTTAGATGTGACTTGATGGCCCTCTGTGTCCTGATGGGACATCCTGGGCAGGATGGGAGGGAGGAGCAGGAAACAGCCTTACACTTACACCTGAATAAGTTGTGTTCTGTCCTCACCCAAAGGGCTGCTTACCTCCCTGCAGTGACTTTGGGGGCAGGGCAGGAACTCTGTGCACTTCAAAGACATTTCTTTGAAGTCTCTCCCACTTCAAAGGTCCAACTGGGTATAAGTATTGGACCTCAGACACTTCAACTCCGGCACACTCTTGGACCTGTGGATACACTGCCAGGCAGAAGGACTGCTGTGCTGCTGAAAGAACTGGCACTCTGGCGAACTGTTATTCTAAAGGAGCTGCAGCCTTGTTGTGCTGACCTGCTGCCTGCTGCTCTCTTGCCTGGGGAAGAAAGACTGACCTAAAACCCATCTTGAACCCAGGACCCCAGAATGACTCAAAGGGCTAGTCTCCTTTTTGAGCCTTATGGAAATAACAGGGTCCTCATAGCTCATGGACCCATCTTCAATGAGCTACTGACCCCAAGAGGCACTTCTCGGTCCCTGGGCCCTTGGAAGTGGTCCATCTGCCCTTTAAGTCAAGATTTTGCGCTTTTTGCGAATGTGAGCAGGTCAGTTTGCCTTGGAACCTCGTCACTGGTACAGAAATCCAGAACGAATAGCCTCAAGTTCGTCTCTCTGCACAGCTCGTCCATCTGCGGCACCTGGCGGCTTATCGTGCGCCACGGATTAGCGATGGCCTCCTTGCTCCCCGCAAACTTCTTCACCATGAGCGACACTCTTGGCACAATTCTTGAGAAGGTAAAACTTCAGCTGCACGTATTTGGAACTGTAACTGACCCACACTTCATCCTGGTTGGCCTGAACGTTTGGATTTTATCTAGTCTAGAGCAACCAGATTTTCCCTGTTATGTTTCTAAGCACTGTATTGCAGTTTATTCTTTAAAAATTCATAACACAAGTTCAACTAATTATATTTTTGTCATTTTAGTCTATTATGTTCATTAAATCAAGCTCTATTGTTCTAACCTGGTGTGAAATCTTTTTGTGTGGTTGTTTCACTGTCTTACCGCTTGAATTGTTGCACAAATACTTGACACATTGCTTCGTAAGTTAAGCCTGACTGCACTGTGCCAGTCTACCAGGGGGTGAGCACAGGTTATTTAGGGTGTGTTTGTGACTTACCCTGACTAGGACTGTGGTTACTGCTTGGAAAGGGTGCATACCTCTGCCAACCAGAACCCCAATTTCTAACACTCTTATCTAGAAAGTCATTTTTTAAAATAAAATATGGTAGTTATTTGGAGGTCTCTAAGAATATATGGGAATGAAACTTCACTCAGCCATGTCTTGGAAGGTTCTTCCGAGTTGAGGAGATCAAGTATATCCAATTGAGGCTTATTGGACCTGGCCTTTTCTACAGGATCACCCCATATTTTTGTGTTTCCTGATGAACTCACATTTGTTGGCTATTAGATCTTTGCATATTTTTCTCCTCTCCTGCTAACTGGTGGTAAAATGCTTGTGCTCTCTCTTTAAAAGGTGGCAAAATTGATGTCAGATTGGTCCATTTAATTTGCTTAGAAGTTCCTAGTAAATGGTCCTACATGTACCCAGGGCCCGTAAAGAAAGTGCTGCAAGTGGACTGCAGCACACATTGTAAAGTAACAGTGTAAAACATGTTATAGGCCCGCCAATGCAGCCATTAGTGCGGTTTTAACTGCCATGTAGACCTGGCATAATAAAGCTTTTAGGAGGACTAAACCTTCCTTTTTATTACCTGTTTGTAACCTCTATGGTGTGCCCTACAGCTCAGAGGACAGGGTGCATGGTACTTCAAAAGTAGGACATGTGTATTTAAGTTTTACATATCCTGACAGTAAGAAACCCCTAAAGTAATTTTTCAATGTAGCAAAGCTATCCCTCCCATAGACTAATACTGGGTTACCATGTAACACTTAGTAAGCAATAACTTCATCATTTTGGAAGCTGATAGATAAATACTACTTCAACTCATTTGAATAGTAATTTGAAAACCTACTTCATTGTAAAGTTGAATTTGAAGGTACTGTTCTAAAAATGCCACTTTTCGAAAATTAGCATTTTCCTGCCTAAATAAATGTGCCTTTCTGCCAGTGTTCAGGGTCACATGCCTCCAATGGCTCTTTTGTGGTTTTATTTGTATTTCTTCAAGACAGGGACCAAAAGGACCGTGGATGTGGGGAAGGGTGTTCCTCTTCTGAGTAGGATTGCCTGGGAGGGATGTACACAGCCGTTCCTGGGCTTCAGTGGCTACCCTTAGGGCTGTGCCCACCCTTCTCCACCGTCTGAACCTGCATTCTCTGTCACTGACAAATGCAGCTGACACCTGGGTCTGCCCACCTTTTGTCTCCCTAGACAGGTTGGAGCCAAACCCCAGGGTTGGGGCAGAACTGACCAGAACCAGTTTAGGATTGGAAAAGAAAATAGCCCCCACACACAAGCTGGCACTGGATATAAAAGAGGCTCCCCCATAACGTCTCACCAGAACACTCCTGGACCTGTAGAAGATTCAGAAGAAGGACTGCACTGCTGTCTAAAGAAGGAAGACTGGACCAGCTTGTCTTGAATTCAGGACCCCAGAAGCCTCCAAGTATCAGTGGCCTAACCTCCTGTGTGAGCTTCAAAAGGCCTTCCCTGCAACTTCCCAGCTGACCAGCACCAATTAGATTTGGATAAACCCTTCTTCTGGCCTCAGCTGGAGTGAGTCCTGATCCCTAAGAGATGCTCCCAGGGCCTTAACCCTTGACTTGCATCAGAGTGTACGCCTCCTACTTCCAAACTGCAAAGACTGAGCTACAGGTGAAAATCTGAGGGGCATATTATCAAGGGGGTTTATCTCCGCTTTTATGGCTTTAAAAGCCAAGAAAGCGGAGATAAAATTATCTCCCTATTACCTAGCTGCCGCTAACACCAGTTAGCAACAGCTAGTAGGAGATAACGACCATCTTGGGCCCCACTTTGCATGTCAGTGATACTTATCACTAATGAGATGCAAAGTGGGCGTGCCAAGATGTTAGCGACTGAAAACAGTCTCTAACATCGCTATCTCCTATTACCAACTTTTGGAGATATTCGCGCTAAGCGGAAAAATCTCCAAAAGCTAACACCTGCCCTGAGCAGTTCTTAGCCATGTTATCCAATGGGAGGTGGATAACATGGCTAAGAGCATTAGCTCGCTAATGCATGAATATCGCTGACTTTTCAGCGATATTCATGCTTTGCGGCGATTTTTACTGCATTTGCGTTAAACCTTGGTAATACCAAGGTTTATTTGCGGTAAAAATCGCCGCAGCGCTGCGGTAAATTTTTGTCTCTAACCAAGCAATAGCGATAATTATCGCTATTGCTTGGTAATATGCCCCTGAATGTTTTGGGTACTTCACAATGGTGAGTGGACCCTTTGCATCAGTAATGACCAGAGCGTTTCCCGCCAGTGGAAGGCTCCGAGTGTGACCTGCTGTTCGCACCAACAACGACCGCCCATGTCTCCTACCAGCTCAAAAGTCTAACTATGACCTGCTTTTTGCACTGGCAAAAATCTCCTCAAGGCTCACACCAATGCGAAATGCCAGCTGAAGCTCCTCACATTGACTTGAACTGTGAGAAGGTAAACTCTTCACCAGTGTAAACCTGGTCATGTATCCGACCCATGGTCCATTGCAGTTCGCTTGAACTTGTGAATTCGACCCAGACCAGAGCGACAAGATAATCACTATTACGTAACTCTGATTGTCCTTAATGGATTTTTGTCATTTTCGTGTGATTTTATTTATAAAAGTTAACATTATATTTTTAAATTGGTTCGATATTTTTAATGTGTTTGTACATTATCGCTCTTTGAGTGCTAAATAAGACTTTACTCATTGCCTCTAATTCAAGCCTGACTGCTTTTGTGCCAAGCTACAAGAGGATTAAGCACAAGTTTGTTTAGCGACTTAGTGGTTCACCCTGACAAGGACTGTGTTTATAATTTGGGTGGAGCTCTCAACTCCCTCATCCCTCACAGATAATAACCTATTTTTTCACAGTGCTCCTCTAACGCACCCTGTTCATATATATCACTTGTAACTCTTTTGAATATTTAGGAGGAGGATTGGTCAACGATCCTCTACTCACCTTGGTAATGCATGAGTTCCTAATACCTGTTAAAGGTAGCAGAGAGAAATACCTTGAGTGCAGGAAATATTTTATGTGCAGCTCACAGTACAGCAAGCCATTGAAGCCAGGCAGGTAGCCATTTTTCCTGGTGGAGATCTTAGGTGTGAAGTGGCGCAATTAGATGTGAGCTGTAGATGGTCTGCCAGGGAAAAGGGATTAGACATTTGAAAACATGAAAGGGGTGGACAATAGGAGTTGTGGTGGGCGTTCCTTCGCAACACCCATAGATTTTGATGCTGCCCCATATTTACAAGGGTGACGTAATTATGGGGCAGCTCCAAAATTAAGACCAGGGAAAACCTGGTGAAACTAGGAGAAATGTTTAATTTCTCCTCGTTTTTGCTGTTTCTATGTGTGCTGCATTGTGTAGCGCACATAGAAATAGCAAAATGCCATTTATTATTTAAGTGCAGGAAGGTGCAACTTACTGCATATAAACAATCAGTAAAAAAATGACGTTTTGCAACTTCTATGTGTGTTGCATTAAGCAGCACACATAGAAGTTACAGAACACCTTTTAAAGATTATTTATGTGCAGGAAGACACACCTTCCTGCACATAAACAATCTTCCCCTGCACGCAGGCACTCTTGCACTATGGTGCAAGGGTGCTTGAGTTGGCACTAGGCAGCTAAATTTAGCACCAGTGCAGGGGTAAACGCAGGCCTGCACTATATTGTTGTAAATATGGTGCAGCCCTGCGTTTCAGTAGTGGGGGAGCACGGCATTAAGCCAAGAAGGCTAATGCCGCGCTCTGTCACTTCCATTGTACATATGCCCCAAAGTTTGGAGGAAAAGGGTTTAGGTCAAAAAGTTGCACTAAAAATGTAGGCTCGTGAACCCAGTGCACAAACATATGCCTTTAAGCATGTTACCTTTGTAGATGTAAGTGGGGAAACATTTCCATCAAGCATAGATTATAGATTGAAACTCTATAGAGCTGTGCAAACTTTTCATAGATTTATATCTGTTACCAAAGTGTAGAACATGGAAACCTGAACCTCAATACTGTTTTCAGATCTTTTAAAACCATCCTTGACCCACCTATGGCAGTGAGCTTTGAAGCACATTACGCGTCTTTAACTTCAAGGAAACAAGTCACCGCTTTGAGCTTGAATTCCTGATTAGAGCTCTGCAGCTATACACAATGTTCCAAATTATGCTAAGTACATTGGTTGGTAAAACATAGTAGACTAGAAAGAAAAATATATTGAGTGAGATGGAAAAAAAGAAAACAAGTGCAAAAGTGAAAAGGATATCTGCAGAGAGCTCTATTATTGAGGGTGGGGTGCGGATAGATTGTTTGGGTTAAGGTTTAGAGATGTATACATAAAGCAGATGTTTTTAATTGTAGCTGCATACATCATTATTGCTAGCCAGTTGAGGAAAGCTAAAGCCGCTCGTATGCTTAGACTTTGGGAGCTTGTGACCTTTTGTGCCTACCTGACCGGGTGATCGTCGTCATTCTGCTGAACCGGGACTCTGGCCGACTCTGGGCTTTGCTGTGCATTCTTCAAGTGTCGGAGTGCGTAACCTGCCGCAGCTGGGGCCTCTTCCTCACCTTCCTCCCTGTATATAACACCTCGCGGCCCCCGCTTCGCGGGAGCCGCTCGTAGGCTTAGACTTTGGGAGCTTGTGACCTTTTGTGCCTACCTGACCGGGTGATCATCGTCATTCTGCTGAATATGAACCGGGACTTTGGCAGACTCTGGGCTTTGCTGTGCATTCTTCTTCAAGTGTCGGAGTGCGAGGCCCAGCTTGCCTAGCGGCTCGTAACCTGCCGCAGCTGGGGCCTCTTCCTCACCTTCCTCCCTGCATATAACGCCTCGCGGCCCCCGCTTCACAGGAGCCGCTGTAGGCTTAGACTTTGGGAGCTTGTGACCTTTTGTGCCTACCTGACCGGGTGATCGTCGTCATTCTGCTGAACCGGGACTCTGGCCGACTCTGGGCTTTGCTGTGCATTCTTCTTCAAGTGTCGGACTGCGAGGCCCAGCTTGCCTAGCGGCTGGTAACCTGCCGCAGATGGGGCCTCTTCCCTAACTTTTCTTTTCCTCTATTTAGCAGTGCCCACGGGCGTGCGCCGGGCGAAGCCCGGGCCAAGGGCGGCGCCCGGGCCAAGGGCGGGCCCGTTCTAGCCTGTTCCTGACCGTGCAGGACCGGACCGGGCCACCCCCCTTGGTTTTATTCTTACTATTTCGTGGGAGGCTGAGAAATTGCCGTAAGGACTTTGACGTAGATCCAGGGCTACTGGAGCACTGAAGTCATAGGATAATGACGAACCGAGAGACCAGGAGTAAAGCTACAGCGTCGAGTTCCATGGTGGCAGGTACCTTGGACAATTTTCTGACTAGAGCCAGCTCCATATTGTCCAATGAACTAACTGTTGTGTAAAGACGTCTTTCGCAAGGGATTGTTAATGTTAGGAGATCTTCTATGGGACTAATAGCTAATGCCAAAATACCTGAAAAGGGTGGGGGTTCCTCGACTGCTCTATTTGATACTATTGATCAGACAATTGCAGCTGTCCTGCAAGACCTCGGGAATAGCCCTGGAGTGCCTAGAAATTCTCTCCCGGCTATTCCCAAAGCCGTATTAGTGCCTCCCTTTGTCTATGACGGGTTACCTATTGTTAGGCACGATCTTGATACTAGACAGCCGCAGGGGATGCGGGAAGGGGCTGTTCCAAAAAGAAAACGTGGGGCCCAGGAGAGAGGCGGGAAAAAAGCGAAGCTAGACAAAGGCACGCGCCTTAATGACCCATCGATTCACGTCACTAGTCTCGTAAAAAACAGTGATGTCCCGATAGCTACCAGTGGTGCTACCACCTCACCACCCCAAACTCTCTTTACACCGCCCCCAACTGCATTCAGATTCGGTAATACGGCTCAGGCTGGTGAGGATCAGTCTATTCCTGCTCTGGGTGCTACCCTGAAATCCCTGCTGGATCCTCTCTTTGACAGGCTCAATTGTATTGATCATAGGCTGCTAGCAATAGAAACGGCCACGGGGGTATTGATGGATCATCTAAAACCGGTGGAGACTCCGTAAAGGGGCCCTGATACTAACAGGGGAGGCACTTTCATCTACTATCTCCCCTCAAACAAGAATCCTGGCTCCAGTAATCCCCCCTGGCCCTGTACAGGCACCTGCAATTGTCGCCATGGATAACCCTTTGAGTAATACAGAAAAAGAACGACGATAGTAAGGATCGAAATATGGCAGAGGGTACCAGAGTGAGGTGGAAAAATGTAGTCAACCTACCCCCCGAGGCGGCGCCCTTGGTAGTGGTTTTAACGGGTGTCCTGGAGCTCAGTGACTCCACAGCAGAATCCTTTTCTTCACTAAAAAATAAGGTGGCAAGTTGGCTGAACATTCACAGACCCCTTCCTCCACACATGTCAACCGAAATTGTAATGGTTAGAAGGGTGGCGTGGGTGGGCCAAACTACTAAAAAATCAAGGGTGACTGTGTTCTGGTCAACTTTAGGAATGCTGGGATAGTCTCCCATATATGTAACTGGACGGGCAGTACGGATGGCACTGTTATACAGTCCCGCCCACTGTCCTTCTTTTATCCACCAGTTAGTGCCTATGCTGAGTTAGGGTATGAAGAAGGCTGGACAAGGGTAGGCTCAAGGAGACGTAATAGAGGGGGTAGGATAAATTTCAATGACAATTTTTTGCCCATTGATCATTTCCACAACAATAGTTTCAGCTGCCTGAATCTAGTAGACTGACTTCATGGTATAGCCATAACTATTGTTAACCCCTTCCACGCTGATGACGAGCTGGGGTCGTCATGGGGTAGCCTCCTCGCATGCTGATGACGAGCACAGCTCGTCACGTAACATGCGTTTTAAAAAATCTCAGCGCAGGAGCGGAATCCCGCTAGCGCGCATGAGGTTAAAGATGGTGGGATGAGTGACCGGGCCCAACAAAGAGCTCGGGAAGAGGGATGCGTGGTGGATGAAGTTACAGGGACAGGGATGGGTGCCTCGTGTGAGCGTACAACTGACACGATAGGTATGGGGGTAACTAGCATATATATGGTGAATACTTCTCCCTGTGATCCAGAATCTTTCTTGCCATTCTTAAACTCAATTACGGACAACAAACCCTTGAAAATTTTGTCCTGGAACGTGGCAGACCTTTGTAACAAACTGGCCTGCCCTGACTGGGGCGCTTTTATAGACGAGAATGACGTATGCCTCTTCCAAGAAACATGGGCTAGGGAGGAACAATTTCGGCTCAGTTTTGCTTCCTTCTCAGTTCCCGCATGTTGGGAGGGGGGAGGGAAGACCATCGGGGGGGCTAACGATCTGGGTGGGAATACACTTGGGTTGCAGTGCTAAGGTCTTGGAGACCTTAGTAGAGGATGTCCAATGTGTATTGTAGGAGTGGCCAAATGCTTCTAGACTCGCTCTGGTTAACATCTACTCTAGACCAGTTGGTATTACATCTGAGTCTGGAACCTTTAACCCCTTCGATGCTCATGACGAGCTGAGCTCGTCATGAGGTACACCTCTCGTACGCTCATGACGAGCTGAGCTCGTCATGATTGCATTGTTTTCTGAGTTCTTCAGCACAGCAGGGGAATTGCTCCAGCAATGATGGTGTTAATGAGCTGTCCACCTTTAAAAGTGGGATCCCTAAAGGGGTTACTTATGTGGTGGGGGGTGACTTTAACTCTCACTTTGAGCCTTCAGTAGACTTGATGGATGGAGCAAACCAGGCGGAGGACGACCGCTGGAAAATACCCCAGGTGGTGGGTCCCCCACCTAGGTCCTGGGCTCCGTTGGCGGTCCAAATCATGGCCCTGACTTTAACCCACTCAATCAGGGCGTGCAATGGCCGTGTAAAATCGGACATTCCGCCAAAATGTACCTTTAATAAACCTGGCCAAGAGGCACGTTTGGACTATATATTTGTTGAGTGCTGTGCTTGGTATAGGGTTGTTGATTTTAGAGTGGTAACCAGGGAAGAAAGCGATCACAATGCGTTGATCCTAGATTTCCTTTCCCCAGGTAATCCCGGGGATGGCTATAAATCAGGGTCTCCCCCAGTTGACAGGGCCCTCCTCTCTACCAACAGGCATAGGATTAGATGGGACAAAGTGATAACTCGACCTGAGTTAGTAGCCGAGTTATATGCCTGGGTAATACCGGCGCTGGAAGCTTCTGGCGCCCTGAGTATAAAACACCCCTCCCCTGTTGTGTACACACAACTTGGATATCTTTATAAGGTTCTAATTAATAGTCTAGATGAAATTCTAAATCCACCTGGGCTAATGAGGAGAAGAGTGGGCTCCAACTCGGCCTGTAGGAAGGCGAAAGCAGACCTCCTTCAGGCTTTGAAACAAAAAGACAATAGGGCACTAGTAAAAGAAAAGAGGGCAGCATATAGGTACCGAATCCATCATGCCAAGATAGAGTGGGGCAATGAGAAATGGGCCAATTTAACAACGGCTCTTAAAGCAAGAGATGCCCGGAAGTTCTGGCAAATTGTGAATACCGGGTCGGCTGAACCTGTTTTGGCTATAGTGGCTAATATCGCTGCGGAGGTGTTGGAAGAACACTTCCTTACCTTGTACCAGGGGGAGCCCCGTCCCTGTGACTTGGACATGGAGGGAGCAGCCTCCAGTTATATCACGGAAATTAACGACCACGAGTTCACCGAGGGTGAGGTCTGTGCTGCTATTCTTAACCTCCCTTCTGGCAAAGCACCAGGATTAGACAAATTGCCGGGTGATCTCCTGAAGCAAGAACCCAGGGTCTGAGCCCCATATTTAACAATTGTTTACAATGCAATTTGGGGCGGCATGGCGGTCCCTAGTACTTGGCTGGGAGCAGAGATAGTCCTTATCTTCAAGAAGGGCTCACCTCTGCTCCCAGCCAACTACAGGCCAATTAGCCTTATTGATGTACCCCAAAAGCTTTTTTCGAGGTTTATCTTAGATCGCTTGTTGGTATAGATTGTGGAGCATTCCATCCTAAGTCCATTGCAGGCAGGGTTTAGAGAGAATGTTTCCACCACGGATCAGATCTTTCGATTAACCTTGCTCTTTTGGAAGACAGTGAAGATAGAGGGTGGCTCACTTTACACAGTTTTTGTGGATCTCCGCGCGGCCTTTGATCTTGTGCCGCGCGGGAAACTGTGGATTGTGCTCAGGGATCTGGGTATATCACCCCTGCTATTAAATATGATAATCTGACTCCATACCGAGAACTTCGCGCAGGTGACGTGTGGGAAAGACGGTGCCTTGTCAGGCAGATTCCCTGTTGGCAGGGGGGTAAGGCAGGGGTGCGTTTTGGCACCCACCCTGTTTTGCCTCTATGTCAACGGGGTAATTTCACACCTGGATGCGGTAGCAGATAGCGATGCTCCAAAACTTGCTGGTCATCGCATCTCCGTGATTATGTTTGCCGACGATACCTTATTGCTCTCAAAGACACCTATGGGCATCCAGCGAGTTTTGGATGGGTTCGTATCCTTTTGTGGGGATCGGGGGTTGGAAATAAACACCTTTAAAACAAAATTTATGATTTTTAACCCCCCAGTAACAACACGCCCAAACCCCTTGAAAGCAGGAGTCCGCTTGGAAAGGGTTCATACCTTTGTCTATCTGGGGCTTACGCTGAATGAATCCATGACCTGGGCTCAGCATCAAATAAAATCGCAACTAAAGCTGACTCAGATAGCGGGGGTATTCTCAAAATCCTGAGCAAATCCCCGGCTAAGCCATTTGGCCCACCACTGGAAATATATCAACTTCGGGCCCGGGGGGCAGCAACTTATGGAGGTGAACTTTGGGGACACAAGGGCTGCTCTGCGATCTCTGTTGCCGAGAATACGTTTTTAAGACATCTGGCTGTGTTGCCCCTGAGTACACCACTAATGCCCTTAACCGCATTGTTGCGGCGGCTTTTCCCGCTGTGTGCGGCAAAATTCAAAGAGCCGTTTTACATGACGAGCTCAGCTCGTCATCAGCACACGACTACCGTGGCTGATGACGAGCTCAGCTCGTCATCAGCAGCGAAGAGGCTAAGGCTTGATTTGGGCCTTAGACCCATCGATGAGGAGCTGGGCCTTAAGCCATTAACCTTTTGGTGGAGACTCTGGGTTACTCCGGAGTTCAAGAATTACAGGCAGGAGTTAGCCGATGTATTGAGGTTCGCGAATGTGGGCAAACTTTCCTGGCTTAAGTATGTGAGAGAGGGACTGGAGAAACTAGGCCTTGCATCAATGTGGTCTGATTCGGAGCATGCGTGCAGTGGAATTTCGCGTAACCAGTTGGTTAATTTGTATCGTGAAAGTAAATTGGCCCGCCTCATGTCAAACTCCCATTCTGGCACCCTTATTGGTATGTTTTTAATGACTAAGGATTTTTATCAATTCGAACATGTCTTAGACGATGTTAGCCCTATTGTTGCAAGGAAGCTGTACCTCCAATGGCGGCATGGCTCATTACCCATCAGAATTTTTACGTGTATTTGGCATCCTTCTTCCCCTAAGAACTGTCCAGGTTGCACCTCAGACTTGGAAAATGAAGTGCATGTTTTGTTCTTCTGTCCCGCTTATTCAAAACCAAGAAGGAGGTGGATTATTCCGCTATGTAAAAATCTGGGGATTAGGCACTGCCTCCAAGTACATAGAATTCTAAAAACGGACCTCTCTCCTGTAATGGTCTTTGCTGTATCTAAATTCCTATCAGCAATGTGGAATATAAGAAGGTCCTTGGTGACTAACGTATGAACTTGTTCAATCAAGTTACTTTTGCAGAGCTGGACTGATGCTGGATTCCAACTTCCGGAGGGGAAACAACATATAATTTATCTAGGTGTATTTGTTCTATCACTCATCTACGATATGTGTTTTAATTCTATTTCTTAAATCCTCCTGCAGTTTATTGCTTACTTTTAACTGTTTTAATGATGTATGCTTTTATGACATTCTTGTCGAAATAAAGAGTTGATTGATTGATTGATAAGATTCTTTTCTAGGACTCAATAACCATCTGGTTGCAGCATGAAACCAGCTCTAAATGGCGAAAGTTGATTTTTGGCTAGTCCATTAACTAAAGACACATCGGGGCATATGTACAAGCCCCTGTCAACTCGGGAACATCACTTTTTGTGATGTTTCCGTGGAGATAGGGGTTTTGCCTTATTTACAAGGCAGCGTTAAGCCACTTAATGTGGCTTAACGCTGCCATAAGCCACTTATTGTGGATTGACGCTGCCTTGTATATAAGGCCCCCTTTCATGCTATGCTTAGAGTGAGAGGTGTGTGCAGTGAGTGTTGCCGTTAATGGTCCACTGGAACACCCATTGATTTTGACGCTGCCTTCTATTTACAAAGGCAGCGTTAATAGGAGGCAGTGCCAAAATTAAGACCAGGCAAAACCCAGTCTTAAATTTGCTTTCTTTCTCCTCGTTTTTGCTTTTTCCATGTGGGCTGCTTTGTGCAGCACACATGGAAATAGCAAAACTCCTTGGATTGTTTATGTACAGAAAGGTGATACTTCCAGCACATTAACAATCTTATTTTATTTTAACGTTTTATGACTTCCATGTGTGCTGCATTAAGCAGCTCACATACCAGTGACAAAATGGCAATTCAAGATGGTTTATGTGCAGGAAGGGGGACCTTCCAGCACATAAACAATCTTCCCCTGCACGCAGACACCCTTGCACTATGGTGCAGGGGTCCCTGCGTAGGCGCTACACTGCTAAGTGTAGCGTCAGTGCAGGGGAAAATCCAAGGCTGCACAATATCCTTGTAAATATGGTGCAGCCTTGTGTTTCTGAAGTGGCGGAGTAAGGCGTTAAGCCATGACGGCTAATGCCTCACTCCGCCACTTCCTTGTACACATGCCCCATCATGTTCGAATTGAGTCATTTCAAGGATATTATGTGGAAATTAGTTTTTTCTAGGTTTTAAACTTTTTTTAACAAGATATATTTCTGGCTTGCTTGAATATAATTTTTTGGGTGAAAGGACCCTAAAGAACCCCAAATGGTATGAGAGTATAATCAGAAATGGAATACCCAACTTGTATTTGCCGAGTACCATCTAAGAGGTATAATGTATACCATTTTAAATAGTCCCAGTTGTGGACATCCTCAGTTTAAGTTTGCCAGGTAACATTTGGTGGTTGACAGTGTAATAAGCTGCTGTAAGGTCAAACAGTAATAAGAAACACAGACCAAGGTATACAAAATGGCATTCATTTCCACTAATGTCACTCCGTTTTTTGGCCTCGTCTAATTCCAGATTGAAAGATGTCAAGAAGACCACTTTGTTGAGTATATTTTCTTGAATATGAGATATCCTTTGCAAAGCTACACATTTTGTATAATTGGTATACAAAAAGGAAGCACAAATAAAGTAGTAGCTGCCAAGAGAAAAAGGGGACGAGAGAGTAAGAGAGAGAGAGAGAGAGAGAGAGAGAGAGAGAGAGAGAGAGAGAGAGAGAGTGAGAGAGAGAGAAAGAGAAGGGAGGTGGCAGTGTCACTTTGAAAACTTTCAGTTTCCCGAAAGAGTCTTTTAGCTGAGACCTTCAGAGATCCATTTAGAAGTTTCCTATTAACCTCTGTGGTGGTGAGAGTGGCACTATTATCAATGACTGAGAATGGAATTTAAAAGTTTGAATAACATCTTAATCAGCAATAATAAGGTCAACAATTGGACTTTTGTCAAGCCTCAGTTTATCGCAATGTTGTACAAGGTTGTCATCTAAGAGGAAAGACAGGGTTTTAACGCTTCTTTCATTTGATGTTGAAATCTCGCCGGAAGATGGTGTCAATGGGAATAACGTCAGTTTCAGCCATGAAAGCCTTTTTATAATCCTTAAGATTTTCCTAGGATATGTTGATTTTGAAGGGTTCTTATCTTTGTCGTTTGGATGATGGTGAGTTCTACTCAACGAAGTTTGAAAGAAGGAAAAATGTGGGCTGTTATGGACAAGCAGACTGCCATTTTTATTAGTAAATGATGTCCAACCGTTGATGTAATAAGCTGGTGGAACCATTCATCTATTAGAGTATTTCTTTTAGGTAACTATCCATGATGATAGAGACACACACACACACACACCCACCACACATACACACGCACATATGCACACATATATGCCATTCTGAAATAAATAATTTAGTGAGGAGGAGGAGGTATTGGAACCATGTTGTGGAAGACATTCGTAATGGCAAGATTACTTAATGGAGATGTAAGATCTTCTTGGTTGATGACATTAGGATGGCGGGTGGATTGCCCCCGCCAGCCTGGCGGGGGAAATCCGCCCGCCATCCTTCCCTGTATTCCCCCCCGCCATATTAGAATGGCGGGGGGACCACGGCGGAGCAAAACACCGCCCGCCACTTTTCCGCCCCGGTCGCATTGCGGCCGGGGCAGAAAATGATTAATATGGTGGCGGTGTCTATGAGACACCGCCAGCCATATTATAATGGCAAGTGTGCAATGCCTTTCCATGGCGGCAATGCCGCCACGGAAAGGCAGGCGGTGTTCACTCTGGGGGCCCCCTGTGGGCCCCTGGAGTGAAGGCCAAAGGGGGGTGGCACACGGGGGTACCTGTGGTACCCCCCTGCATTTGCATAATCAAAGCGGCAGGCACCGAGCGGTGCCTACCGTTTGATTATGTAAATGCTGCTAAGCATTTTTAGTATTGTGGCGGGCGGAGCAGAGAGCTCCGCCCGCCACAATACTATAAATACAGGATGTGCCCGCCACTGTGGCGGGCACATCCTAATGGTGTGTGCGGGACCCCCGCCCTTAGGGCGGGCGATCCCGATTTCCGACAGGATGGCGGGCGGGCAAAGCCTGCCTGCCATCCTAATGGGGCCCTTAGTATTTTGGGAGATATGCGTGGAATGGTTTCATCAGTTCTCGACACTGGTGAGTGCAGTCAGTAGATTATATCTGTTCACGTTATTGTAGATATGAGGGGGACATGTAGAGGTAAGATCTAATCGAAACTTTGAAAAGTGAGATTTCAATTGTATCAGTTTATGAGGTTTAGATCCTAACTTGTTACCTATAACCTCACCACTGATAGTATGTTGAGCATGTGATGAAGTTCAAGGAATTTGAGTGGAAGTGAGTAGCAGGCAATAGGGTGGAGGAAAAAATGCAGTGCATAGTGTAATCTACTAAAATGCAGTCTTGTGTGGATGCAATTTAGAACTATGGTGAGGGAAACAGGTATTCTTCATGGGAGAAAATGCAGCTGTTCAATGTAGTGTGTATGTTCCTGGGCATGTTAAAGTTTTGCATAAGTTTTGGTGACAATAAACATGAAATATTAATGATTCTTATGATGAATCATGGATACAAATTATGACATATTAACATTGCATTTGAAAAGATTTTATTCGGACATTTGGAAGTGTGTTTAATAATGTGTTTAAGCCACATTTTCACAAAGACACAATTTTAATCAATATGGATGTTGTTCTGATTATCTTGCTCCTACTCATCTTCCCTCCCATCATGTCACCCTGCATGTCTTCTCTTTCCACTGTCCTCCCGGAACATCACGGAATAAGAGACACTGTGACACAATTAGTTATTTTCCTTAGAGTACATGTATTGTGAATAGACTTTCTTCATGTTCTAAATTCCTCTAGTTCACAAGGTCACGTTTGCTGTGTTTCCAATGTGGCCCGCCAACTAACCCTGGTGTATGGGTCATTATTTAATTAATGCATCATAATGTAGTGGCATCTCCAGACAGCAATAGTGCAGAAGGTAGAGGATTTCTTAAAGTGTGTTAGTGGTATATACTTTATTATTATGTGTCAAGTTCTGATGTGCCTGAAATGTGTTATCTCTAATCATGCCAATGTTAGACTACAGATTTTGCTTATGACCTCTGCTGAACATGTGTATAAAACCCCTTGGTTTAAGGAGTGATCCATATTGCTTTCCTATTCTACTGGGACTCTATCCATTTGATCTTGAGATGACTTTCCTTTTCCACCTAGAATTTGTTTTTTTTCCTGATTTTGCTGAATAATTCTGATTTCTGACTAGGTATTTTACGTAGGAGCCTTCTTGGCATATTTTGCACTACTCTGCATCGCAACAATTTTGGGATTTATAATATTACCCTTTAGGTTTTCTCTGATCTAGAACTCTGTTATTGAGTGGACTGTTATTTATGTTATTACACTGCTAGCTTTAAGATGAAGAGGGTGTCCTTTTTTGCAAGAACAAGGGTTGAAATGGAATTACTTAAGGACAATTTTAGTGTGATTTCTATTTTTGAGTGTCTACATTTTGGGGTTCAGAGTTCTGTTCCCACGGGTGTATTATGAATATGGTGTTGTACAAGTGTGGTGTTCTTGTGAGGGTATTAAATGGGAGTAGTTATTTCCATGTATTGAGCCTTCTCGGTTTTCTCATGACAGGATCTAGACAAGAGGTGTGGAAATTGTCCTTACAGTTGAGTGGTGGATTAAGCTCCATTACATGTTGTAGTGTAGAGATAAAAAGGAAGTGTTGACAAGATGAGGAGGGACTTCTTGTTTATGAATGTGTCCAGTTTTGGTATGGAGGGGAAAAAAACGGGTGTCAAATTATGGTATCACTAAGGGGAGGCGATGGTAAGTGGATCTAAGACTAAGCTATCTGTGCAGAATGTTCAGTGCCATTCTGAGTAAAATATTAGAAAAAATCAATTGGATGTAGCTGTTGGTCAGATTGGTCAACTTTTCATTGACATAGGGCATAGGGCCCGATTTATAATTAGGCGGGCAGCCCATTTCTCAACCAGGATGACAGAGTAAATTACTTCATTGCCATGATGAACATGCCACCTACCTAATTCATAAATGACCGCCAAGCAGGCGGTCACTTACAAAGCATTGGCTGAAACCACCATCATGGTAGCTCCTGTCAATGCATTTTGCAGTTTCGTGCAGGACTCCATCAACAAAACCGAGCTCCACGCCAAAATGTTTGCTTATTTTTCTTGAAAAGAAAAAAGAAAATGCTATGCCTGCCATTGGAGTCCTCCCACATGGTGAGGGGAGCATTTAGCCGTTTTCCCTGCCCCTTACCTCTAGGGTTTTCCTGGTGTTGACAGGCAGTAAAGATTGATTTCCAATTCCACCTATCTAAATCCACGGGGCATTAGAGAAGTTTGACTATGGTGGTGATGGAGTAGTCACAGCCGAGCCAAAAATTGGGTCTGCCCACATCTAAATTGGGTGGGGACGGACACCTATATTGGATGAAGGGGAACCCTGTCGCTGTTGTGATGGAGTTCTCTCTATGCCTACAAATAAATCGGGCCCATAGTTGTAGATATATTTGAAAGAGGATAGATCTTATAGTTTATCGAAAACCATAGTGAAAATGTAAAGGTTATGTCATAGGACAGGAGCATAATTTTCTCACTGTTGGTATCCTGCTATGCAGTCTGCATTTCTGATTGTGACATCCCAAACGACCATTTCTTTTCCAGACAGGATATAGCGGTTGTCTGATGTGTTAAAGAAAGGGCAGAAATTATTTTTTCAGACATCAGTCTTAAGAGAATAGAAAATAAGATTATGGGTACTGGAACTGGGGCGCTATAGGTGCTGCTGGACCCCCAGGTTTAATTTGCAGAAGTTAAATAGGAGAATGATCAACTAAGAGACCTTTCAACTTTGTTTTTATCTTGTAGCATGCAATGTGTATTCAAAGACAGAGGTCAAACACCAGGCAATTTCTTCTGACAAATTGATCTTTAATTTTTTCTTTTTAGAATGAAGACTTGTGTTTACTTTTAGCTTCTCTTACTGCCAAGTGAGTGAATTTTTCCACCAAAAGGCAAATCTCTTGGGGTAAAAAGAGTGTGAAAGGAGAAGTCTGTAGTATGTCAAAGGTTTTCTAACACACAACAAAATTGAAATACTTGAAAATGAACTTTACAAATAGTTAAAAAGATATTAGCAGCTAGAGAATGAATAAATGTAATGTTTGCAAACTTTACACGCAGTCATCAATGTCCTAAACCTTTGTCAACATTAGTACAGTAGAAGTAGCATATAAGGAATACTGAGTGTCACTCACTATCCTGTTTTTAGTGTTACCCTTAAATGATTGCAAACATTTATTTTGCTGTTTGCTTTTAGCAAGATGGAAGACGTGCGCTGTTTACAGAGGAGGGATCACATGACACAATATTGAGGTAAGCAATATAGGTTGACACAAATATTGTGTCCAAAATATTGTTTACAACATTTTGTGTCCCTATACTTACAATAATAAGTACAAAAATATCAGAAATAAAATATTGATTACCACTAATATAATATATAAAATACAAAAATATAATTTTTGAATGTATATAGTATAATATATAAAATATACAGTACATTTTAAATATTTCAATATATAACATTAATGAAATATGCATTTAATACATTCCACTAATATTAAACACTGTATACAGATACATACTTCTATAAACACACACATCCACACACACACACACACACACACACACACAAACGTGGTGTAGGGTTGGCCATTGGGCACTGGTGACCCTATCCCTTGGGCCAAAGCATATACATTAAGGGGACAAATTCTAATAAAAAGGGGAGGGGCCTGCAAATTCTAATTAAAAGGGGAGGGGCCTGCATGACACCCCCGTGACCCTTAATAGGCCGCAGGGACCCCATCCCATGGGGCTTCACTAAATTATAGGTGGGTGCCCTAGTGCTCATCCAGGGCGCCCACCAAGCACCACCACATATTAAGGGGAGGGAGTGCAAGACCCCATTTCCTGAGCTTCACTAGACCCCAGGGCCACCATTCCCCGGGGTCAAATTCACCCAAAAACGGATGGAGCTGCTCTACCACCCTCCTTGAGCAGTCATAGTCCTGGGAATCCCATCCCATGACACTACAGGTGGGCACCCCGGTGCCCATCTGGGTCACCTACAAACCTCACATTTGGGGCAGGGGGAGTCCCAGAGCCACCACGGCACCAACCAGCTTCCCACATACTGGGGGACCCGGCATTTGCGGACAAGGAAACAGAACAGAAGTCTGTTCCCAGCCGATGGGAGCATGTTTAAATCTCTTGTCAGGTGGGAGTACTCTTGCACGTTTGCTCCATTCTGGTGTGAGATTTAAAGATGTTACAACCAGCCAGGAGCAAATATATGTTCCCCTGCCCACATTAGTGCAGGCTGGGAAACCACTGTGTTCCGGGTGTGGGAACCCAGTACACAGTAACTGAGCTGTCCCTCTCTTTTAATTTGTGTTAATACCCCGGGGGATGGGGTCCCAAAGGGTCCTTTTAAGGATCAGAGAGGGGGGCCCTATTTCCCTTTTATTATACATTTTGGCCCCAGTGGATTGGGGCTCAGGTGGCCTAACTAGGATAATTAGGCCAAATTATGCTCCAGCAGGAGGGCAGTACTCCCCCTCCCTTCTTGTTTTCGTTTTCACCACAGCTCCTGAGGATGAGGTCCCAGGGGCCTTTTTAGGCTTAGGAAGGGGACCATGCAGCCCCATCCCCTTCATTAGATATTGGCCCTGGGTGTTGGGGTCCCCAAGGCTTCATAGAGGTTTGGGGAGGGGGCAAGTGCCCCTCTCCCCTAAAATCACCAATGCATCACCCCTAGGGCCCTGGCCCACCCTGGGGGTCTTTTTTTTACCACATTGAAGCCCACTTTTTTATCATTTTACTAAAGATTCCTGTATCCTGGGTAAATTTGTGTCAACATTTTTTAACAAAAAAAGCTTTTGTTCCCAGTTGGGTTCCTTCTGGAAACTCCCAACCAGGCCTAGGATGTCAGGCTATCCAGAGTCCTAAGATGGCTGCCATCACTTCCTGGTTGATACAGTGGCAGCCAATCAGATCTCAGCAGGTGATCTGCCAGCTCCATTGACCCTTCACGTCAAAAGTACAGAAATGAGAGCAATGTTGGAGTAGCTGAAAGAGAGACACCTGAAAACACAGCTAGGCTTTTAAAGAGATGGTTATCTAAGATATCAACTGAGTGAAATCCAGTTTCATGACAGAAATCTGTGCTACAAGCCATTTTCAGAGCAGTGGATCATAATTTTCAGCTTGATCACAGGATGTTCAAGTTCAGAATCAATAATTTGCATTTCCGGTAACAGCAAATTATATGGAAAACAAGAACAAGGTACGGTTTTTCCTTTATTAAAGTAATATTTCGCAACATGCCTTAAACATATTAGCTTTAACAACTAACCCAACATCCATATATTGCAATAAAGGTAATCAAGCTGTTTCTTGCATGACAAAGAGAACATACTTTTTTAATGGTCATGGTATTTTGACCATTTGATTTTTTTTTAATTAAATTTGGAAGTACAGATGCAATTAGAGGTTCCGCAGGCTTGTGATAGTTTCAGGAATGGACCTTCTCCTAATATTGGCATAGCTGAGAGACTGAATTGCTTTTTTAAATGTCTTCTAATATCTAATTTTCTTGACTAAAATAAATGCTCGTACAGTGACAGACTTAAAAATAGCTGAATGGAAACATACCTTTCATCTAAAGAAAGTTTGTACCAGAAACTGTGCAGTCTTTAACACAGAATGAATATTGTATCCAAGTTGCTTCTAAGACATAGCATAATACTATCAAGAATTCAAAATAAATATGTAATAAGGCATGTGTTTATCTCTGTTCTTAACCTCCACACTCACAAGCCTTTCTCTGCATCGAATACTTGCCTTCCCTCTTAACAGAGCCTTATATTGAAGAAAGACGAGAACAGGTCAGTCTCAAGTAATCATGTTAAGAAGTTCTCTCCTCTCTTACCCTTTTAAACACCAAATTTAGAAGTCTCGTTCTCTCTCCCACATAAATGTACCCATTCAGCAAGATGCAAACTAGTCATAATCTTCATCACTGTCCTCCCATGTAGCATAAGCAGCCAGCAATAATCTGAAAATCTCAACATCCAACTCTCAGTCCTTGACCCCTCTCCCTTTTCCTTCTACTATATTATATCAGTCATTTATTCTTTCAGCTTCCCCACTGTGGAATTATCCCATCCTCTGTTTCTAACCACCTCCCCACTGCGCTTTTATTACCCCATCAAAGGTACATAGAGATATTGCCAAATACACAAATTTTCCTGTCCAAGTCACCCCTACCCCTCGGCATGATAGGAAAATAATCTCACCTCCCCATTCCAATGCCCTTTAGACGTTTTGCTAATTTCCCAACCTACTCATTAAAGTGTCATAACACGCTCTATCCAGGAAGATAACATTGCTTTTCCTCTTCCAAAAATTGGCCTAAACCCCTTTCTCCTGGCTCCCAAGTCCCTTGACTGTGATAGCCTTTCTTTTAGCTTAATAGTGATGGAGCAAGGACTCGTGAAAAAGAGACTTGTTTGGAAACAATCCTCCCCGGTAACTACTAACCCTGTATTACATTTTGTATTGTGGAAATAACATGAATTTACATGACACTTAAGTATAAGATCAAAGATTGCATATGAGTCTTACTATCTAGTAACTCGAGAGTGATGCTAAAATGGCCGCTAACCAAAATTCTTTAGTGTGCATCCGTCAACTGCATCAACGTAGTATGAAGTAACTATGCTTGGAAGGAAACTTTCTGCACTTGCCCAGTAGCTAAAAGGATGGCCTATTGAAACTCACATGCTTGTCACCTGCTTGCTGGAAAACTAAACTCGGCTATTGTACTAATGCTAATTCAGGAAGAATAAAAATAAGTAATTGGGCTTAGAGTAGAGATAGGTGGCATACAGTGAAATCGTTTATTTTTTATTTTAACATTTTTGTTTTTGACTCTTACAATAATGCTTGTTATGGGCCATATGTCTTGAACTACAGTCTGTTCCCTCTCGTTTTACCCAACATTGCAGTGAACACAAATTAAAAGATGCAATGTCAACTTGAACTTCGTCCAAGGTTGCAAGTTGCAACTTTCATGGGAACCGGAACAACAGTCCACTAAAATGCATGAGAACTCCTGTTTTTTACTTCTAATATGTGAAAATTACATTGTGAATACGGGTGGGAATAAAGACTGATGTATGAACCTAAAGGGGTGGGATTTCAAACAAAGAATTGAAAGAAAATATTAGAAAATAAGCATGGTGTGCTGATCACCTTCCCTTGCCTGTCCAATCAGAGTTAGGAGTTTCATAAATTTGAAACTTTAATGGGTGGTACTAGCATACAGAAAGGTATAATTGAGGTAGTTTTTAGTTAGTAAGAGAGACCAGAGTCCAGAGAGCTCGGGAGACTGGGATGCTGTCCTAGAGCACGGAGAAGTCCCAGACAGAGATGCTGAATTGTTGAACCAATTATCTTGAGAAAATTAATTTAGAAGATGATCGCAGAAGAATCTAGAGGAGGGAGAGAGTGTCAGAGAGGGGTGCTACGCAAGCGTCGGTGATAGAGAGGTCTTCTATCCTGTCCAGAATCCTGTCCTGAAGTTTTTTTGCCAGACCTTTCCTGGGGGACCCGTTCCAATTCCTAGGCCTGGGAGTTGGTTTCCACCCCATACTTGGAAAATATATCTATATCTGTATATGTGCTTATGTACTTTTCTCTCTATCCTCACTCTCTCTTATGCAGTGTCATTGCAAAGTATAATTGAATAAAAATTTGATTGATTATTTGAATCTTCCTTCCTGTGAGAAACCAAGTTTGTTCTCTACTGTGTAAGTGGTTCACATGAATTTAATCCGAGATAAAAATGTAAAAGACATCCTGACTCTGTGATCATTTCCAAATGTGTAAGTATATTGAAATCTTATGTCATTTCACCATCAACTAGTTCCAACTAATCGTCCATTGACCAGAGGAAAAAACTTTTGATCAGTGAAAGATTAGTTAGGGACTAAAAAGATAAATAATCTAGTGAATTACAAAACATGACCCCAGCTGACATTGCCAGTGTTTTGGGAATGAATTTATGGGCCTAGGTCAGTATGTGGTGTTAGATTACCGGTTGCTGGTAACCCGCTGGATCAGTTTTCTGGGAGCAGAGCAATGGGTATTATTGACTAGTTTGGTGCCAAATATTGATTCTTGAAAAATTGTTTGTGTTACGTTTTGTTTTATGTTGTCCAGAATTCCCGGGGAATTGAAAAGCAGGTGGCGATAGAAACCACATTGCAGTGAGGTTACTCATCTGTTGCAATAACATTAAGAAGCTAGGTAGGACTGGCAGTGTTGAACTAGGGACTATATTGTGTGAAAAGAGTGCGTGATTGATAGCGAAAAGTTCATTGGTGAAACTTTGTGTTATATTACCTAGTAAGGGTAACATTGAAGGAGTAGCACGTTCTTCTGAGCTTGATTGAAGGGTAAATGGAAAGTTTACCCGCAGTGTATGAAAAGTAAACAGAAGGCCTTACTCAAAGAAGAGTGAGCAGAAGGTTTTACTTGCAGTTGTAAGAATAATCTATCCTTTGGTTTAGTGAAGCAGACTGAGTAGCGAATGTTTATAAGTTGTCTTTAATAGATTTAATATGAGAGAAATAAAGAAAAGAAGTTTTAGGCATTACCTTGTGAAGGGAGGGTCAGTTGCCGGAGGTTGCACTGACGTCAAAGTGAGCAGCGCTGGGACTGGTGGAAACAGCGGGTGTAAAGGAGGGGTCTGTAGTAAGGAGCAGAACTGATGTCATTCGAAAGGCCACGCTAGCATTGGCCAGATTACAAGCGTGACCTGAAGCCTGATTGGAATTTTTTTTTAATTGGCTAGTGAAAATTTGTATGCTCAATTCACATTTGTCTGTCGGTGCGAGAAGCCCTGTCTGGAGAAATTGAGGTTTTGTGGATTATTGTTTTATTCACTAGAAAAATGTATGGTATAAAGAGGAAAAATTCATTCATTCAGAAAATTAAGAATTTCTTCAAAAAAGATAAACCTGTTTTAACTAGGGAGGAAATTCCTATTCCACCACCTAAAATACCTGCTTCATTTATGATGATGGAGAGAGGTTATCATACATGTGTATGGATGGAGAATTGGATTGAATACACAAAAAGATGATGGTGTTCTAGCTTTTGCAGACCATGAAACTTTTAATGGCAGAATTTTACAGAATTTGAGAATGCAGATGTATGAATTGGAGCCATGACCTAGACTAACTCATTATGAGGCATTAGAAGAATTGAGAGAGAAAGGGGGCTCAGGGGAACATTTTCAGGATATTATTCCAGAGGTATGCATGGGACGCGTGAAGAACAAATGAAACAGAGGAGAAGAACGATGGTATCTGAAGAGTTGCATCCTGTATTGATGGCTGAAGAACAAACAGGGAAGTGTAAAGAGAAATCAAAACATTTGAGTGCAACTGGGTATGGAGAATCAGAGGATGAGTTATTAGAGGACATTTTGAATAAAAACCCTCCACCGTATCAAGAGGGACCAAGTAAAATTATCCCAAGTGCTCCAGTATTAGGAACTCCATTGATTCCACAGATTGTACATGACCCAACAGTTAATAGAGTACTGTATGACAAGGATAAAGAAGCTTTGAATACTAATAGAGAAGAATTAATACAGAAAATAACCCAATCAAATGTGAATCCTGAAGCATTGACAATATCTGTAAATATAGGACCAGTTGCTCCTTTGTATGGAGTCAAATTGTCTAAAGCCACAAGTTGCAGCGACTCCTTTAAATAATCCCAGGAAATCATATTACCTGATGCCCAAGCCTGTGAGTGTTATTCAGTAATTTCATTAATGGATCTACCAATAAGAGACAATATAAGCGAAATTCAAAAGAGAGTTATACCTAGCAGTTCAAAGGAAGGAAGGGCAGCGACATCCTCAGGGATAAGGAGTGCCACATCAGTAACCCAAGAAGATCTAGAGAGATGAGCCCAAGGGATTTAAAAACAGAGTTCCCCTCCTAAAATATTAGATATTTACAAATTAAAAGTAGAATTGGAAGAATTGATTGCTGGAAATGTGGGAATAGATAGACTAAAAACTTATGAAGAAGAAGAATTGTTGTTTGTATGCAGGACCATAACCAGAAATGCAAGGCTGTTTCATGAGAAATTGACAGAATTATCCTCTGAAATGGGAATAGATATATGGAGATCAAAGGAATTACAGAACCCATACCGAGTGGAGTTTACTGACAAGGATTTGGAAAATATGAATGTGTCTGGAAGAAAGTTGAAAGTGAAAAAGTTGTTGAATATCTTGCAGAAATGGAGAGACATTGATAAGTGGAGAGTGAAATGGCAAAAGAAAAAGGAAGAAGCACAGGCAAAGGAAGCATCTACTGCATATTTAATGAAAGAAACAGGGAAAGTAGAAATACTGTATCCTATGAGGAAAGTACCTGGTGGAGGATACATGCATGTTCCATGGAATAGACAGGATATTTTGTCGTTTACAAACGAGTTTCCAAAGTTGATGGATAAACCAGTTGAATGGTACTGTCAATTTGAAAGATTCATTAAAGTTTAAAAAGTTTTGTTGAAAGATTTAGATGGCTTATTTGACATAGTGGTACCTGCAGATTTGTGTACAGAATGTAAGATCACAGTTGATTGTCCTAATGAAGAATATCCAAGAGATTAAAAAACGGGAGCACCCTCAGATGATGTGATGAAGAAATATCATCAAGTAATTAAATTTTTTAAAGGAAAGAAACCTCCAAAAGAAACAGATTATATAAAAATAGATAGAACTACACAAGAACCAAATGAATCTGTTCAGTCTATTACGAAAGGCTTTGCAAGTATTTAAGCAGTCCAGTGTATTTGAAAGTATTGAAGACAAGGATATGGGACATTTTGTGTATCGATTTGTTACTGAACTGAAACCAGAAATTAGCCAGATGATTCAACAGCATAAGATTTGTTGGCCAAGTAAGACCATAATTGAGATATTAAATTATGCTAAGTATTGTGGTGATAATATTGAGGATAGACATAAGAAACTGAAAGAAAAGATGATGTGGGCACAAGTGAAGTTGGCAGAACAGCAATGACTAAACTTAGATGGTCAAACCAGTGGACAGACTAAGGAACAGAGTCAGAGTGATAATTTGGCAAGTAATGGTAAACAAAAGGGACGAATGAGCAGAGAGGATGCAAAGAAAAAGTTTCTTTGCCGTGGATGCGGAAAGCTTGGACGTTGGAAAAACGAGTGTAAAAATATCCAGAATAATAATTGCCCAAATGCAAACTTAAATCCACAGACGCAGAATGAGGGTTTTGTGAATCAACTGCAACAGGTAGTTAATCAGGAGTATCAGTTGCCACCTGCCCCTATGCCAAATTTTGTGTATCAAGCACAGTACAGTGCGGACACTGGATTACCAAGAAGCGGATGTATGTATGTTATGACGGTGCCTGAGGGGGGAGGAAGAGGAATGTGTACTTGGAGCATCCTTACAGGTACATCAGTCAGGTCCATTTGTAGATGGGAAAGTGAAAGGTAATAAAATAAATTTTCTGTTGAATACTAGTGCTACCTATTCTACTGTGAGAACAGCAGACATCCCAAACCTACCCCTCTAGGGAGACTCAATCCAAGTGGTTGGAGTTACTAACCAGCAGATCAGAACCCCAATAACAAAGCCTATGGAGGTACAAATTGGAACCTTCAAAGATATGCATAAGTTTGTAGTATGCGATTCAAGTACAGTGAATTTGTTAGACAGAGAACTTTTGTGCAAAATGAATTGTGCGATTTATTGCAGACCAGATGGTGTTGCTTTCCAAACTCCTGACAAAGACATGATTTATAAAATAATGCTAGCTAAGCAAGGTACAGAAGTTGACGAGATGTACTCATCAATGACAGAAATTGACTTACCAGAAGAGTTTAAGACTTCAGTAAATTCAGAAGTATGGAATTTCACAGGAAAATAAATAGGTCTACTGGCAAATGTACACCCAATGAAAGTGACTGTAAAAGAAGGTGCAGTTTATCCAAACACTCGACAATACAAAATGAGTCCAGAAATTAAAGCAGGAGCAGCTTCTGAAATTTATCGAATGATTAAGCAAGGCATTCTAAAAGAAATAATAAGTAGTCCTTTTAACTCGCCTATAAGAGGTCTTAAAAAGCCTAGTGGGAAGTACAGGATAGTGCAGGATTTAAGGAAAATCAATAAAATTCTAGTACCATGTTGTCCAGTGGTGCCAAATCCAGCAGTAATGTTGTATCAGATACCTTGGAATGCTGCCTCGTTCACGGTAATTGATTTGTGTCAAGCATTTTTCTCAATTTGTTTACACCTTGATAGTTAATATCTTTTTGCCTTTAAATTTGAGGATCGTATTTTAGCATGGAATCGGGTTCCTCAAGGGTATACTGAAAGTCCATCTATTTTTAATCTGATTTTGAAAAAGTGTCTAGAAAAGTTAGTCATGCCCCGAAATTCCGTCTTAGTGCAGTACATTGATGACCTGCTTGTGGCAGCAAAATGCAGAGATGATTGTGTCACTGATTCAATTGCACTATTTAATCATTTGGCTGATGGAGAACACAAGGTATCTCCCAAAAAATTAGAATTTTGCAAACAAGGAGTTAAATATTTGGGACATCAAATAGAAAGAGGAGTGAGGAAAGTGACCACAGAGAGAATCAGAATAATTAGACAGATGCAACTACCCCAAACACAGAGAGAGATCAGGATGTTTTTGGGGGTGGTAGGATACTGTAAACAATGTATTGTTGGATTCTCTTTACTGGCGAAGCCTTTAATCCAAATGACAAGGAAAAGAGCGAAAGATCCAATAGTTTGGGATGATAAAAGTGTAGAAGACTTTGTGAAATTGTGAAGCTGTTTATGTGAAGCCCCAGCCCTAGGAATGCCTGATTATTCAAAAGAATTTGCACTGTTCCGTTGTGAGAGAGAAGGTTGTGTAATATCAGTCTTAACACAGACATGGATTAAGCTGACGTCCAGAAGCATATTTTTCTGCTACTTTGGATCCTGTGGCTTCAGCATTACCAGGCTGCTTAAAAACAATTGCTGCTGCTTGTATGAGCATAGAACAGAGTGAGTCAATTGTGATGGGATATCCAGTAAAGGTGTATGCTCCACATTCAGTAGATATTTTGTTAACAAGAACCCGAACACAGCATCTTACCCCTAGTTGGATGACAAAGTATGAGAGAATCATACTAGGAGCAGAACATGTGACAGTAATCAGATGTACGGTGATGAACCCAGCCACTCTATTACCAGATCCCAAATGTGAAGAAGTAAAAGATGAGGTAAAACATGACTGCTTAGATGTTACCGACATGTGCACCAAACCACGTCCTGACATTTAAGAAGAACGACTGAAAGAACCAGAACACAAATTATTCGTTGATGGTTCCTGCCTTAGGCTTGAGGAAGGCAGACTGAGTGCATCCTATGCTGTATACAAATTAACTGGGGTTGTAGAAGCATCTTGTTTACCTGGAGAAAAATCTGCACAAGTACCCGAATTGTTAGACTTAAATTAAGGCATGTAAAATTAGGAAAAATTGGAGAGTGACCATATTTACTGATAGCCAATATAGATACAGGGTTGTGCATGATTATGGCCAATTGTGGCCTCAAAGGGGATACATGACTTCCTCAGGATCCCCTATTAGAAATGGAAAATTTGTGAAAGAATTTCTGGAAGCAAGACAATTGCCCAAAAAAATAGCAGTGGTCAAGTGTAATGCTCACCAGTCAGGAAATTATATAGTGACAGCTGGTAATCGTTACGCTGACCAAATTGCTCAGTATTGTGCTTGAAACAACATTTCCATAAATAGGAAAATGGAAACTAGTAGAATCAGCTGACAACCTATGTCATTTTCAGTTTTTGAAACGTGGGAGGAGGTGAGACAGTTGCAGGAACAGGTGGAAGAAAGTGAAAGAGAAAATTGGAGAAAACAGGGTTGCGAACGAAGGGAAGCAGATGGTGTGTGGGTGTACCATGATGGCAGACCAGCAATGTCAGATTGTTTACTCTCACAAACGGCAAGAATGTACCATGGGGACACACATGTAGGCAGGGACGCAATGATTTGATTATTCAGACAAGATTGGTATAATCCAAGATTTAGGGCGGATGCAGAGAGTCTTTCCCAGAGATGTTTAACTTGTCAGCAGATAAACCCAGGAAGAAAGACAGTGGTCAGTTGGGGAAAGAATTGGAAAAGTAGAAGGACCATCTGTGAGGTTACAACTCAATTTCATAACATTACCACCATGCAGGGTTTGAAGTACGTTCTTGTAATTGTTTGCTTGTTTTCACGGAGGGTGGAGGCATACCCTATAAAAAGAAATCACAGCATAACTGTTGTCAGGTTATTGCTGAGGAAACTCATCCCTAGATTTGGTTTTCCAGTGACTTTGGAATCAGATAGAGGAACTCACTTTAACAGTAACATAATTTGAATGATCTGTGATGCATTTAAGATTGAACAAAAACTGCACTGTGCATACCGCCTAGAGGCTTCTGGAGTGGTGGAACAATTGAATGGCACAATAAAATAGAGACTGGCAAAGATGTGTACCTCCACTTCAATGAATTGACCAGATGCATTGCCTCTTCTTCTGATGGGACTCAGGAGTATTCCTGACAGGAAAACAGGGTTAAGTCCCCATGAAATTATCATGGGAAGAGCAATAAGACAGCCATTTACACCAGGACATAGACTGTTGAGTATAACTGAAGATCTGGTACTAGATTATTGCAAAGGATTGGCTGACCTAGTGTGTTCTATCTCTCACCAGGTTGGAAAAGATGAAGTGACCAGGCAGCTGGATCAAGCTCATGATTTCAGTCCTGGAGATTGGGTGGTGATAAAGAACCACACCAGAGAGTCGGGCCTAGCACCAAGTTGGGATGAGCCACAACAAATCATACTGGTTACAATCATGGCAGTGAAGTGTGCAGGTTTGCCAAACTGGGTTCATGCTAGTCATACGAAAAGTGTGCAAGCCCCTGATGAATACAGACCACAACTGACACAAACAGTTGGGGCTGCTGAAGGTTGTACTGTCGAAGAGCCTGAAACGAGAGATTCCTGAGAGTTCGACAACGAACAACCGAGCACAAGTCAGGAGGACTGTGTACCAATAGTTGACATACCTGAGGCCTACATCAAAACATGGAGAAGTGCAAGTTTAGAAGAACAGGAGAATAGTGAGGACCAGATAGGTATAGAATAACACGCTCAGGAGGAATTGAACAAAGAAACCAAAAATTCTGAGCAGGACCAGATAGGGACAGAAGAACACACTCAGGCAAGTAAAGAAATTGAAAGACCTGAGCAGGGACGGACAAGTGTAGAAGAACATGTTCAGGCAAGTTCGGGAAGAAGAAGGAAAAAAACAATCTGACAGAATACCCGATCAGGAGAAGGTAGAAGTAGAAGAACGAGTTCAGGCTGAGAAAGCAACGCAGACAAGTCCTGAACAAGGAAAGTTAGAGAGGGACTCAGAAAACGAAGAAAATCAAGTTGTGCCACAAAGAAACGAAAATAAAAGGGCACTTGAAAGAGACCAAGACAGTGAAAGTGCAGTGCAAACCAAAAGGTTCAGAAAAGGTGACAATTGGCCAGGTGGGTTAAAAAGGTTTAAATATTGTTTAAAAACAATACATGAAGATCCAGAACAAGTAAATGAAGTTACAAGTCAGAAACAGGGTGAACAGTTGATTGCTAAAAATATGTGTAGAAGTCCAAGATTGAAAGTATTAAATAATAAGTTCAAAGGACCCGAGTGGACCTATGTGATTCTTGAAGAATTTGAGAATTTTGACATGATGAAGAATCTGAAGAAGAAGTAAATGTAGAGCAGATTAACGAAAAGGAAGTGAGACCTCCTTGAAATACTTAAAATACAGATTCCAAAGTAAAGAAAGAAGAGAAATCTTCTTGAATCAAAATGGCTGACACCAGAGTTACTGAAAGACGGAAAAGAAGTTGTATAAAAAGATATTGCAGAGTTTGTGTATGTAGTGTATTGTTAGTGGTATTAGTTTGGTTATTTCAAACAATAGCAGTACCTTATTTGTTAATAACAGATAAAAAGAATGACACTAATGTTAATGAGAAAACAGCTAACATAAAAGGACATTGAAAAGAATTAGAAGCATCAGATGAGATAGATTTACATCGCACAGTAACTGACAATGATACATCATTAAATGTATTCACAAAAGTATTATTTCAGTATGTAGACACAATGGAGATTAGTGATTGTTATATTTGTATGAAATTACCTACTTCAGACGCTGAAGGAGTAACATATCACCATTTACAGTTTATATATGGCATTTCTTGTAGTATATTGTCAAATTTATTTTATAGAACAGGGAAATTAGAGAATGATTATTCTAACATAGATGTAGTGTTTACAGAAATTCCTGTTGGAAAGAGTATGAATCCAGTGAAAACTAGTTTAGATGCCAGTATAGCCCACTTGAGCTTAATGTTTGATGAATATAACTCGTATATTCAAATTTCCGAGTGTTTTTTTTAGAAAAGTACTTATACTGGCAAGTTTTTATCCACACTGTGAACAATTGAATCTGGTGCATTAAAATGATGTGAAGTTAAACATGTTCAAAATGGCAGCCAAAAATACTTGCATTGTGTATAATAGTCTGTTTGCTGTCCTTCCTTAATGTTTATGTATTTGTTGATCAAGTGACCTATGAGATAAATACAAAACCAGTATACAAGATCTACATCTTGACCAAGGTGCAATGGCACCAAAATGCGTAGATGCTTCCTCCTAATAAAGCGTAGACTGGATATAGCAGTTTCTGGAGTGCCATGGTTTCTCTTAATATGAGCGGGAACCATTACTTTAACTGAAGGACTGTCCTATCTTTTTATGTGTGGAGACTCTGAACTCGTAAAGATACTACTATTAAATCCCTTTCTGAATACCAAACAATCATAAACTTACACAAAACAAAAGTGTAAGTTTACCTTTGTGAATCAGGTCCTTAGTGACCATAATTTGGGCAAACCATTACTTAATATGCACAGGCAGAACAAGTGGGGGAATATTAGATCTAATGGTGTGGAGTACGGAGAAAAGAACGGAATGGTGTTGAGTTCTTTCATACATAGTGGCAGAGGAAACTAGGGAAAAGGCAATGACGGGTGATTCAAAGTATACTTGTGGGGCATGGTGGAATTCCCACATGCTTTCTTGAAATTCTGCCAGGAATCTTTCAGCATGTTAGGCACTCTTGCATGGGAAACGCCATATGACAGACCAACATTGTTTACATGGCCATCTTTCATGAAGTAGGCACCTCCAAAAATAAATCATGCCAGCCAACCTAAATTGGGCAGCTTATTCAGTACCATGTCAGTTATTCTGTCCACTAACCTAATAAAGCTAGCAATGGCAGAGTCATTTAAGGTGCATCAACACAGAAAGCTCTCTTCCTTGATCTCACAATCTAGTAGTGGAATGTCTTGAAGGTATTCTGCCAATATTTTGCCTGTTATTTCTATCTTCAGAATTAGCTGCCAATTTGTTACCTCCTACCAGTACGTGTGAGTTTTTTATTGGTCCCCAATGTTAGCTAAGTAGTACGTCCATAGCCCTACCTTGTGTATTATATAGTTTAGTAAGTGTGAGTCAGCAACTCGGGAATACCTTGTAACTTTAAAGAATATAATTGTGTGATAATTTTGTGAATATAAGACAGTAGAGTAGTGATATTTTTATGTTGTTGTTTGGGCGAGTGATCCCCCCGATGCTGGAAGCATACACTTGACACCATTGAGAAGTGCAGCGAGCTGAGAGCCTGGAGCTGAATGGGCTCTTTCCTATTGCCAAGTCACGCAGAAGCTCACAGCTCAAGAAGGCTCACATAGCTGTACAGAGGCTTCCCTGCATTACGCTGCAAGCTACCTGCAGCACCACCTGAAGTCAGTGAATCTGCGATGTGGTGAGCACATGGTTTTCTTTTTATATGTTATCTTCCCTCGTTGTTGTCAGTTGAGTCCCCCCATCTTGTTACATTGCACTTACCTGCACCTGCAGCTCCTGCATTCTGGTGCACTGGCTCTTTGGTTCATTGCTCTACTCTGGCCGAATCAACAAGACCACATGCAGACCTAGCTTGAAAAGTCTGGTCGCTAGAAAGAATGCAGAGCACCAGGAACAACTGGTTAATGAGGCAAACTCTCATGGCAGGCAGGCCCTGTAGAGGGCCCTGCTGGTGGGGTGCCCAGTGACAGCTGAGGCGATCATGTCAGAACTTGGCGCAGCTGCTGCCATTGCACCCTCCAGAACTAACAGTCAAAGGTTCCTTGGGCCCACATTTGCTCTTCGGCCAACAAGTTGTGCGTACCCCTCTTGGCTTTAGGTTGGAAACAAGGGGTGAGATGGCTCATACATGGAGCCCGCAGGCCTAATCGAAAATTGTCGGACAGCAGAGGGCCACAGAATCAACAGCTAAGAGCGGAACAGGCACATGTGTGCTTGCTCATGCCCCCCCAAGGCTACAGGTCAGCCACAGGGGGTGAGGCAGCACACAGATGGAGTCAGCAGGTCTATTGAGGTCTATTGTCAATTATGATTGCCTGTCATTAATAGATAGAGAGGCGTAACAGCAAAGGGTAAAATAGACTAAGGCGCCAGAGTATTGACTGATGGCCGGCTGATTCCTACATGCCCTGCAGCCAACAGATGCCAAGCAGAACCCAACAACACCCAGGACATGAGGTCAGGCAAGGAGAGTGGTTTAACTTCAACTACAACCAGTAAAAAGAACTGAAGTAGACAGAAAACTAACGCTGCCATTGAAATAAGGGCCCAAAAGGGTGAAGTTCCCCTAGTGGTGACCATAGAGGACCTGGGGCACAAAGAAAAACAGGAGCAATCAGCACAGAAGGGGGCACGCTAAAGGTCACGACATGCAGTCACCAACCAATAATATACACAAAGTGTACGTCCTTAAAGAATACGAGATCGGTGTTTAATTCCAGTAATGATGGGATCACAGGGCTCCCATCACCACTGTAGCCTGAAGTGATAGACTTAACGCTGGTGGGATACTCAGGCTGTGCTCCTCCACACAACACCAACCTACCGCACTCATAGAGACCAGTGACACAGAAGAAAACAAGGCAGCTAGTGGCGCAAAGGAGCACTCCATAGCCCAAAACAAGCGAAATGCAGAAGGAGCTGCTGAGGCAGCTGCAGCACCAGCTTTGGGCACAGAAGTATCACCAACACAGGTTACCCCATAGCTAGCAAAAAAGGAAAGGCAGAAACAGAATGAAATCACTTAATATTTTAGAGCTAATACTTCAACTAGGACCATCATTAGGGAGCCACAGGAGGGCAACATAACAGGCCCATCTACAGAGTCAGAAGAGGCAGAGGAGGGGCCAATTGGCAGAGCATCAATAATAGGTGATGAAGTGGTCCGCCCTTCCAGGGGGGATATTAATACCAGAACAAGAGTCCCCACAAGCTACAACCATGACCCCGGTTGGGGACGTAGAAGCCTTATGACCGGGCAATGACCACCCACCTGCCACCCCAGTGGAGGGGAAGTTCCTGTGGGAAGTCCAGACAGCAGCAACAGGATCAGATATGTCACATTTACTCCTCTCAAACTACCCTAACAGGGAATACAACACCAGAGCCTGTGAAAACTTTCATACTAAGCAACAGAGCATTGTGCAAGACTGTTTTAAACCTACTCCCAATGCACAGCCTGATACAAGTATCACACTCTTCTACATGAATACAAATCACATGGGAGACATGACATATTAAACAGGTGGAACATTGTAAGTGTACTAGCAGCAACTGGCAGCATGGATCACTTAAATTCATCAGATTTGGTGGCTATTGAATTTATACAAGCTGGCAGCTCAATGGGAAATGAGGCAACCAAGGCCACATGGGCAACAGCAGAGATAGTCAGGAAGAGTTTGAAAGAATAGGCTATGTTTGAAGACTGGGGAATGCTCACTACACCCCATGGCTACCTGCAACCTCTGCTAGTTACAAAGCAGCCCAAGCAGGGCCCTCAAATCCTTAATACCACCTTCTCAGCTCTTAAGGGGGCAAGGTGCACGCCACATCCCCCATGGGCAGAACAAGGCAAAACTCCCAACATAGTCCAAAGATACAAACAACTGTCACCTCCTCTCAAAACTGGAACTGGTTATCAAGCACAATAATTGGTGAAAACAAAACCTCATGACCAAGCTCAAAAGCTACAAAAAGACTGCTGATCAAATCAAGCTCACAAGCCTTTTTACAAGCGTTTGAGATTAGCCTATTGCACTAAATGTGGCTGGAACAGCTATTTCACATGGAGAGCTTTGTGGAACACCATGTCCCAGCCCACGAAGGAGCGAGGTTCAGCCATATGAAGGGAGGCATGTCAATCTACACCTCAACATGATTCAGAACAGTCAAGGAATTGAAGGCGCAGTCAGCAGAATATATTGAGCTGAAGACAATGAGTGTGACAGTGTGCTGAGAAGAAAGTAATTGAAAGAAATTGATCCTAAACACATATTTACATCCCAATGTCAAGGCAAAGGGCTCGGTGCTAATGACTAGTGAAATCAAAAGACTTATGGGGGAAGACCAATACCCTAACTCTGTTCTTTTGGGGGACTTAAATCTAAGCCAACTGGGCACATCGGAGGAGGTAGAAATCATAGTAGCCCAATCATTGCATTGGGATATTCCACAGCAGAGGGAGAACACGACAGGCTAGGAAAACAAAACAGGCAAGCTGTTGTTGAGAGAGCTATAGTTTCTTGGCTTTCAGGCCCTAAATGGCCACTTCCCTGTAGATAACCCTCCCTGCAGCAACGTTTCACTGCACGAGGGCCACTTCAATCCCAGGCTATACCCTTACTACTTTCTCATAATTCATAAAGTTTCAGCATACTAACTGGTAAAGGAAGAATACAGTGATCATCTCCCACAGGTGATCACACTTAAAATAAGGCTTGCAGTCACCCGTAACATGACCAAAGTATCATGCTCTGCCTATACCATCAACAACAAAATAATTAAATGTAAAATCACTTCCACAGATAGACAATTGGTATCCACTAAGATCATCCTACAATGACAGCAAAACAGGACCTCAAATCCATTAGTCACATTGGAGGCCTTCATTAAAGAACTGGGAGACACATTTGCTACTACAGTGACTTGGAGGAACACGCAACCGCAAGGGAGGGGCTACCTCACTCTTCCACAACTAGAGCAAGTAAAGTCACAGAAGAGAGTCATAAATTTAACCCTCAGGAAACTTCTTTGACACCCGTGTGACAATACCTGCAACAAGAACTTAGACAAAATAAGGCAGCACCAAAATAGCTAACCTGGATATTTAAAAGAGTAGGAAAAGACTCGCTCTAAGCAAAGATCCCCTCTGACATAGGAAACCTAGGTAACATTTCTCCATGAGTACTTCAATCTTCTCAAGGAGGGGAAAAGCCATACGAGCGAGGCAGAGGAAACCTCACCACTTTCAAAAGAACATCAAAGAAGGAAGAGGAAAGGCCAGCCTATGGTCATTGGTCTCCACAGGATCTGACTGTGGATGCTGTTACAGCAAATAGACAGTTAATAAAGAGAGACAGATTATGAAGAGGAGATGGGAGGGGGCTCCAGGCCCCAATGGGATACCACCAGCACTCTTCAAGCAGGATGTCGGCTACTGGTCAGAGGAACTGGAGCTAGTATTCCAGAAGATTTCAGAAGATGCTGTAATTCCGGCCTCTTAGACAGGGCCATCATAACACCGATTCACAAACAGTGACAACAGCAGCGCGTAAAACTTGTGGGTGCTGATCGACAACAAGACTATTGGGCTGATTCCGATGTCGGACGGAATCAGAGACAGTTTCCGACTGCCTTTTCGTGCCGGAAATAATGGCACAAAAAGGCAGTGGAAAACTGCCATCGTTCTCCCTCGGTCGTAAAGAGCCGACCAGGGGAGTACTGAAGGATTTCCGGATGGCAGACGGGCTCTCCAAGCCTGTTGTAAGCCATCCAGAAATCTGAGTCGGATTCCATGCCGACCGAGCCCATCAGAATGGCTCGGTCGGAAAGGTATCCAGCCAGCACATTCCGATGCGGTCGGAAGGGTTCTGAACATGGTTCGGAGCCCTTCCGACCGGAATCGGAATCGGCCCCTAAATGTTTTTCTGGCCCTCTTTAAGAGGAGTTAACATCCTAGACCTCTGCCAACCACAGCATCCCTTCAAATAAGTCTGGTTTCAGAAAGCATATGGGGACTACAACTAACAAAAGGCCCTGTCTTTGCTAGTAGGTGGGGCCAAAGGAGCTAAGTCAGCCCTATACTACTGTTGCTTTATCGATTCCCGGGCCACATTTGGCCACATCGATCGCAGCAAATTATGGACAAAATTGGCCAAACAAAATATTCTACCAACCCTCTTGAAGATAGCGATCACAATACACACAGACACCTAGGTGCAGGTTAAGTTAGGGAAAGGATGCATCTCTTGGGATGCATACCAACAGCTAAAGGCCTGAAGCCCCCATGCTATTCAACCTCTTTCTCACTGACTTAATGATAAAATTGGACTGCTGCAACTCTCTTGCCCCGAAGCAAGGAGGACTCGCCCTCTCCAATCTCCTCCATGCAGATTATCTGGTCCTAATAGGCTGGACACTAGTCATTCTGAGAAATGTATAGCTCTGCATATAAGTACTTTTAACCGATTCTGTAATGACAATGTAATTTAGTGTGTGTTTTGAACCCTATTCTGTGCACCTGTCACTACTGTGCACATAAGAATCCTTTTTTAATCTATTTGTAGTGATACTCCTAAGTTTTATCCACTGTACTTCGTTCTATGTAACTATTTTACATGTTGGTGTAATATTGTGTTTCATTTGATGCAAAGGTTTTAATTAACCATGCTCATTAATAAATAAATAATTAAAACATTTAATAAAGCATATTTTTGTAAGCATAAGAGGTAAAGTTGTGTCATATTTTCATAATCATAAGAGGGTAGAGTTGTGTTGTTGTGCGGAGGTATCTGGTAGATATTCTAGCATCTCACCCCAAGCAGGTAACTTGTAAATGATCGCGACACACAAGGAGCTTGGTTTTACACACCTTTATTCATCAGCATGTAACCATGAACTGAACATTCTGTATCTTGATTTCTCTTACTCACATCCACGCACTTACGCCACTTTTCAATGGAAACTGTCAGGAACCAAAAGGGTCCTGTCATTTCTAACTCACAAGACACTACATCTCCCTCTTTGTTAAATAAAAAGAACCAATAATACATATATACATTACAACTCTTCAATGAACCTTTTGGTGCTCGAACTAATCACCCAGATCAGGTCTAGTGAGGCTGCGAGATACCAGAAAAGGGTCCATGACTTGCATCTGTGACAGAGACAGTGTTACAGTATTGGGCTCTCTGGACTCTGAGGAGGATAAGGCTCATACCTGACATCTGGAGTTGGCAAATATCAAGGCAGGTGCTTGAAATATGAAGAATCTCACGTAATAGACATTTCAGGAGAGTGAGCAGTCCCCATGTGTCCTTTACTGGTCACAATCCTCAGTGGACACATTTCCAATGGTATGGTCCTACCCCATCCCTGGTACTTGTAAATAATCCCACCACACAAGGAGCTTAGTATTTATAACACGTCTTTATTCAACAGCGTGTAACGGTGAACTGAACATTCTATATCATGAATTCTATTACCCACACACATGCACTTATGTCACTATTCTCCGGAGGAATCAAACGGGTCCCGTCATCTCTAACTCACAAGACACTACAGATATCACTGAATTAAAGTACTAGAAGAGGGTTTTATAGAGGCTCCCAAATTCTTGTTTTAACAAATGGTATACTGCTATTCATGTTCCAACAGAGTGCAGGCATAGAATAAATAGGACAAATAAATACTTAATAACAAAGTAGATAGCGTGGCATTAACTGGTCTCTGAGAGTTGCAGCCTACAATAGGCAGGTTGCACCGAAATGGAGGACTTTAAAAAAACAACGAAAGGGAAAGAGGAAAGACAAGCTAACAAACAAGAGACAACTTAAAATCAGGGCAGAGATAGATAATAAAATGATAAATAAATATCACAATCTCATGCCTGTAGTTCCTAAAACCACCCTCGAATCTTTATACTTCTGAATTAATTTGTTTAGACCGCTTTTTCAAGTGAACCAAACACACCCAGGGGATGGAGCCTTCTGCATTTGGGCATGGGCCATGGTGCCCAATATGATGGCGAGTAGAGAAAGGAGGTTAGTGGGCTGTTCTGCACCATCGCCACACTAACGAGATAACTAAGGAGGGATAAAGGAGAGATTAATGTTCTCACTCACTATGCATACATACATGTGGGGACCTTAAATATAACCTGAGGTTGGTGTTTAAGTTTTCAAACTCTGAGAATAGAAATACTTGTTTTTTTCAGTGTCTAGAATTTCTCAGCCAGATTTTGATGATGAGTTTGAACAGGAAAGAATGAAACCACTCTTTGCTCTCATATGGCAACTTGTTATTTCCTGCAGTCATGATAGGTTTTCTCAGCAGGTTTAAAAGATGAGAAATTTGTCATACTAAATGAAGTGCATAAAACAGTTTCTTCATAATGTTTGAATCATAGCATGAACATTTCCGCTGTTACATATATAACCTATATTGACTGAAGACATCAGTCTTTACGTTTATAGTATGCTAGTATGCTTACCGCATAAATATGCCGGTTTTCATATTTTTAAATTCTAAAACACATGCTCTTATTTGCAGCAACATTATATATTTTTTTATTGGATCACAATTTCCCCTACAGAATTGTTATCAAATGTTAACACCTACAAAAAGTTAAAACAATTTCCTAAAACGTATTTAAAGAATGTTTGCATAGATTCAATGTCAAAGGGCGTCCCCCTCACACAATAGTTCAGTATGAATCTGGTAAAGCGACAATTCCAAAGCATATGATGTGACCTTTGCGTACAGTAAAAAAGATGTTCTCATTTCTAGGAATCTGAAATTATTTTTCCAGTACCACAAAAAGTGGCAAGTTGTGACAGAAATTCTTATGTTGTCAGTAACCTGAAAGAAATCATGGGCCTGAAGTACTAGGGGGAGTGTGCAAACCAGCTTGTAAACTGGTCTTTGTTTTGTGCTGTGACCTATGTACAAATCTGTTACTTCACAAAAGCGGCATTTGCAGGAGGGTGTAAAACCAACCTCCTGCTCATTAACCCCTTGGGCGCGGCCGCGAGTCTGCACCTGTGCGATGTTTCCGTAGTGGGCGGGTTCATGACGGCCCCAGCCGTCATCAGCACACGCCCACCGTAATGCATGACGGCTGGGGGCCGTCATCAGCATCGAAGGGGTTAATATGCCTGTGGCAGAGCAACAGAATGCATCTTGCAATATCCCTCCCACCAATGAATGGGAGCAAATGCAGAGATAGAAGCCTTTAAGAGACAGCGAACCTCTGTCCCTGCTTTCACATTCCAAGGATGTCAATTATTTACTCTAGAAAAAGAGGCAAAACATTCAAAACAATAAAACTGCCACTAACACGTAGAGGTACAGCTTTACTGTTTTAAATACATTTTATATCCAGTGAAGACATCAGGGAAAAACACAGTGGTCCCTTGGACTGTCAGCTTCCCTGAGGTCACCCGCAGCGGATCTCTAAAGAAATCTGTGGCAGAGACTAACCTGTAACCCCCCAAACTTGAATAAAATAAATAACTCAGAATTATCCACTGGTGTACAATATTTCGATCTTATATCTTTGAACAGATCGTTATGCTAAGAGCCCAATTAGATCTATCTTGCTTCAAAATTGACCAAGTTCTTAAAAAATGTAACATATATAGGGGGATCTGTACAAGGAAGTGGCGAAGCGTGTCGTTAGCCTCCTTGGCTTAACGACATGCTCTGCCACCTCTGAAAGGCAAGGCTGCACCATATTTACAAGAATGTGGTGCAGCCGTGGGATTCCCCCTGCGATGGCGCTACGTTTAGCAACTTAGCACCGACGCAGGCACCCTTGCACCAGAGTGCAAGGGTGCCTGCGTGCTGGGGAGCATTGTTAAGTGTAGGAAGGTGTCCCTTCCTGTACATAAACAATCCAAAAATGCTGTTCTGTCACTTTCATGTGTGCTGCTTCATGCAGCACACATGAAAGTGACAACATTGCATTTTTTTAAAGATTTGTTTATGTACAGGAAGGGACACCGTCCGTCCTGTACATGAACAAACCATGGCATTTTTATTTTTCCATGTGTGCTGCACACATGGAAAAACGAGGAGAAATAATGCATATAAAAGACCATGGTTTTCCTGGTCTTAATTTTGGCGCTGTCTCCTATGTACTAACTAGAAGAGGGCAACCCAATAGTCCTCAAGGAACTGGGTAATATAAACTAATTAGAAAAATGCACCTTGAGGAATTATTTCACACAATTACTCGTTTTTCATCAAGTCATATATATGTACAGTGAATTGAAAGGAACATAAGAAACTTGGTATCTCTTATTCAGTTTTATATCACACTGTGAACAATGTTATAAAGAATTATTACAAAAACAGGGCAACAGAAAACACTACCATCTTCAATACATCTTTTTGTAGTGTATTACACCATTGGTAAACTATGTATCAAGCATATGTATACATAAAATGCTCCTGAAACATCAGTCAGCTGATTAATCAATAATATGCACAATTCCTGTTGCTGGTGATTGAAAACCAAACGGTATAGGAGCGTCGACGTTTCGATCTTTTTCACAATATTCACACCAAGACCATCCTCAGGACTATACGTTGCACACAATATTGAACTGATACAGATCAGACAAGCCTTGTAGATCACAATAAGGCTTCTCACCGAAGGCCACTATTGTTCAAATATAAAACTCCATTATACCTCCCAAATTAATGTCAAGGTATTGCAATAAGTCGGGATCAGTCCGCTGGTATTATAAAGGGCATACCATCTCACTCGGATACCAGGCTATTGGCGGGATTTCTCCTCGTCTACCTTAGTCAAGCGTCACTTTTTAATAATTCTTTATAACATTGTTCACAGTGTGATATAAATCTGAATAAGAGATAACCGTGTTTCTTATGTTCCTTTCAATTCACTGTACACATATATGACTTGATGAAAAACGAGTAATTGTGTGAAATAATTCCTCAAGGTGCATTTTTCTAATTAGTCTCCTATGTACACCACCCTTGTACATAGTGGGCAGCGTCAAATACAATGTTTTTCCGGTGGAACGCCCACTACAAAATCCACTGCAAGCCCCTTTCACACTAACCATAGCGTGAAAGGGGGTCTTATGTAAAAAGCAGCGTTAAGCCATGTTAAGTGGCTTAACCCTGCCTTGTACATAAGGCGCAGTCCACATCACCACAACAACGTTCGTAAAAGTGACGTTGTGGTGGCGATTAGAGCTTGTACATATGCCCCCTAGGTTCACAATAGGTGTGTGAACATTCGTATTTGTGAGGTCATAATCTCATTAATTATTCACAGAATCAGGAATAATTGGATTATACCATAACAAATTAAGGGTGCTGGTATGGAAAGTTCACCAGTGTGGTGAAAAGGGTTCTTGTGAGCAAAACTATGATTAGGGGTGGTCTTCTGGGTGTGCCCAGCGGCAACAGTTTGTGAACCCTCACAAACTCACATATTTGTTGACATTCAGCAGCACTTTGTAGATATTTTTCCTCCTCAAAAACGGTTGTACATTGTTACTGACAAGTGCGGTGGCGAATGTTTGTTAATGGTGAAAGTGGGAAGGTACCGCATAAAATCACTGGGAGTGTATGGGAAGACGCTTCTCTAACAGGAAAACATCCTTTACTCGCAGATTTTTTTTAACACATTAGACATGATTTTTATCAAAGTTCGTCATGTTTGAGTGATCCTCCCAGAAAGTATTTTCGATATTTGCATGCAGAGAAGCATGTTCTGCTTTCGGCTTGTATTCATGAAAACATCCAGGGCCATTAAAGCAAAGATTTGTAAAGTCACAATTCATCAGCACACCTGCTTTGCAGCTCCAACAAAGCTATGCCACAATTACAAAAGTTACTTTGTGGGTTAGAAAAGTATTTCTTACTTGCAAGGTAACTTTTATGATGCATCGAAAATCGCAATTATCAGAGAGCGTGGAAATAGCAACCCTTTGTTTTTGTGAACAGCAATGCAATGTAATATTGTTTTGAGGCAGCAAAGCATGACTTGTGATAGTAACTGATTAGAACCACCTCTCCTTCAGAAAACAACTAAAAACTTGGATATTCGATAAGTAAAGTTCCCCCCTCTCTCAAGCGCCTTGAGACCTCTGGGTGAGTAGTGCGCTATACAAATTTAAACTTGACTTGACGTGAAAGGGGAAGTTGTCCCACAGGATGAGTGGCCTTGGGTAGAGATGCTAGAGCTCCAAAGGCCCACTCCTTGCTTCCCTTGATGTCATTTATTTCGGGAGAAGTTTTTTGCTTCATCAGCACTTATACTTTAGAGGACATTGGATGTTTTTGAAAAGAATTGATCATTTGGAAAACATGCAAATGCAATGAGGGCATTCCACTGTACCTCACAGGCCTCCATTCCTCTCCTTGCAAACCTCACGTAGGGATACAAATGCCATCTGCCTTATTAATATCAGTTTCAGGTCCCTTGGAAACACGTTCCACATTGTGGTGGCATAGGAAGAACATGACCAGTCCAGATGATTCCCCCCAAAATAATCTATACGAGAAGATCTAGAAGGACATGATGGTTGATGGTGTCAAACATTGCGGTCTCCAATAAAATCTCTGAACTGGCACAACTGCTTTTCACCACCCTGTGTTGACCATCAATCACTGACCTTTTTGTAGAAGCAACCAGAGAGCATTATGTCAGTGGTTTGCTACTTTTGTTTTTAATTAGACAAGCATATTCATCTATGAACATTTATTTAAGTGTAGTATTTGGTCTATTTCAAACTAACTTACGCATATTGCATATAAACATGCCCATCTACACATCACGGCCCTACACTCGCACCTCACATTACAGCGTTGGAAAAAAAAGATCTCAGAAAAAAAGCCGCTTTTAGGGTGCCCGTCGGGCATTGCAGTGCCGGCCAGACGAGGAGCAAGCCCAATAATGAAGCATGACACCCAATCGGGTGTGTGGAGGCCACAGTTCCAAAAGAAGCAGACTTCTGTACTACCCATTGGATACTAGACGACCAGTCCTATATTCTCTTGAGTTCACTCTCTCTAAAGGTAATGCATACCTGGTTGATACTACATCAATACCTGAGACCAAAAACAAACTTACCAAATCAGTAAGGACTAAAATGGGTGAATTTTGAGCAAAGACAACACCACACCATACAGAATAAGCTTTTCCAGAACATAAAACGCCGAAATGTTTGAAAAAGTAAATTAGGCGGCCATAGGTACTCAATGGATCCAACACATCAGCTGTTATTTCCTATATTGTGAGCAGTGCGGTTCATTAGCCATCAGGGGCCATCAAAGAAGATGACGGCTTTGAAGGCTGAATAGTCAGTCAGTCAGTCAAAATTTCTTTATTCGGCTTATTAAAAAACCATACAAAGAGATGAACAATAAAATACATTTCATGCAACATTTTTCATAATACACGTGATACAGAAATCTAGCAGCAATTTTAAGATTTATAATAAACAGTTAAAGAGTGTGTTTGACATTAATAACTAATCTTGACAGACAGCTTTCGCCCTAGAGGCGGCTACTAGGATTTTAGCAACGCAAAAAGTGATGTGGGGGTTAGGTAGTAGTTGTAAAAAGAGCAAAGCCGGTCTCACCTGGGTGAAGCCGGCCTTCTTGAGAATTGGCAACAAGAATTTTTTCCTAGGCTCTAAATATAAACCACAAAACATAACAAAATGCATTGTATCTTGCACTGAGAACTGGTCACAGCTACAGGGCGGGGCTAGTTCTGGTTTCTGCCAGTTGTTAAAAGAACCTAAATAATAATGCAACAAATTAAATCTAAATTTGGTTAAAAGAAACCTGTGGAAAGGGAGTGTAACAAAACCAAGATATGGCGCAAGTGATGGTGAACTAAGCAGCAGGCAATGATCCCTCACTGCCGGCTTTGCTAGTTCGCTCTCTTCACGGCACATCTCCTTCCTTCCCATAAAAGACTTTTTGACAAAGTCAAGATCTTGGATCCTAATGATCTCCGGGGAAGTAAAAAGCTCCGGGCGGCCTAACTCAGCAAAAGCCTTGGCCAGATAGGCCAGCCAAGGAATTTTGTTAGATTTATCGAGGGACAGGACATCGGTCAGGATCTTGTGGTTTAATGGGAGTTCTTCGTTCATCCATATTTTTAACCAAAGAATCAAAGGGGCCATGCTCAACTTATCAGAAAGAAACTGAAGGCCAACTTCTTTATGTATGGAATACGTTGGGGTGGACTGGGGTACAGAGAGCAGGGCTCTAATGAATCCATTCTCTGATCTCTGTATTGGTTCCACGTTTGCATATCCCCACAGTGCGGAGCCATATAGTGCAATGGCCACAGATTTGCTATTGTAGATTTTTAAAATGCCTTCCATAGGCCTGGCCCCTAGCCTGCCAGCAAAACTCAAGATTGCTGAGGATGATCGTGTGACGGCCAGTCTCTTAGCTCTAACCTGTGGACCCCAGGTCCCTTTCTGGTCGAACAATATGCCTAGGTAGGGAAATGTGGATACCCTAGAAACCAAGTCCCCCCTACAAGTGAATGTTTTGTTTCTCTTCCTACGACTCTCTAGGCCCACCACCATTGTGTGTGACTTGGCTACGTTTATTTTAAGATCTAATTGGTCCATAAACGTACCAAAAGCATTCAATAGGCGCTGGAAGCCAACTCCCGTACGGGCGATCAGCACGGCATCATCCGCGTATAGGAGTGCCGGGATCTTTGTTACTCCTACACGCGGGACGTCGGCTTCCTGCCCCTCTAGGTTGAAGGCTGAATAGTCAATGATTCACTTGTCAAAAGACTTCTTGAAATTGGCATATGAATAACAGGGAGTTTGTTTTAGAAAACAAACCTTGACATACTTATAGGGTTCCAAACTGTAAACAGTCGAGTGATATTTGACATTCGTCAAATTGTTGAAGACTTGAAAACCCTCCACAGCAATGTTTTTGAGGCAGACATCTGAACCAAATAATATGATGCTTTAGCAAGCTAAAGTTTGGATTAATCAAGGAACGTCTTCTTAATTCTCAATTAATTCTCCTCACTATTAGGCAGGAAACACAATGCTGTGATTCTATAGATCCAGACTGCTTTGTTTAAGTTCTGTAAACAGGAATATACCACTAAGGTTGAAGTTTCACCTTGGATGCAGGGTGCATTTCCGAGGTCCTGTTTATCTACTGTTTGAGAAATCTAATTGTGGAAGGTATTTGCAGCAAGCCTGGAACTGGTCTTTTTTTCTGCTTTGAGAAAGTGTTGCTTTAGTTCCTTATATTGTTCATTAATGGCACTATGCCCAGGATTGATAGCTGCACTATTGCGGAAGATGTGGGAGAAGAAATCCTTCTAGCAGCAAATCAAGATAGTCATTTGGAGATAAGCAACTTCAGGCCAGATGTACAAACTTTTTATTGGCTGAAAACTCTCAGATTCACAAACTCAAAGGGTTGTGACGGCCAAAATGTTATTTAGCATGAACTAAGCACCTTTTAGGAGTAGGTAGAGTTGTATTAATTCCTATAATGGGATTAGAAATGCACACTGAATTGTAATTTTTAAGGAGTGCATTGTGGGCATCCCTTTGAAATTGCGGGTTGGTCCCCTATAAATTAATGGCTTGTGGTAAAAAAACTATTGCTCAGTTACTGACTCCCTAGTTAAGTTGGTAACTCATACGCAATTTGGGTGGCAACACAGTTGTGAATTTGGGTTGCAACTTCCACTGCCAAATCTCACTGACTTTTTTCAAAACTGAAATCTTTTTTATTTTAAAAGCAGCCTAGTGTCCTTTAAGGAAGTTGCTGCACTTTAAAAAAAAAGGTGTTCAGTTTACAAATGCAGAGACAGACATGGTGGTCTGCTATCTCTTGCAGGCCGCTTTGTGGTCAATCGGAGGGAGCCCCAATTTGCGACCTGCTTCAAAAATATTCATGAGGCAGGTCATTTTGCAACTGTCTCTGCATGTTTATTCAACAAACTGACCTAATTGTACATAGGTTGGTCACAAAATATGTTAGTGATTGCAAACAGGTGCCACTTTTTGTGGCTGCAGTACTAGAACATACAGCTCTTTGTATCAAGTCACCAGCACAGGGATTTGAATGAATTTGTTTTAAGGTTACTCTGCTACCCTCTGGCTTGGGTTCATAATGAGAAACGTGTATGTATTACATTTTTGTATGAAAAAAAAACCTGTAGTTTCCAAGTTCCAATATTCTATATTTAGAAGACAATATTCTAAATTAGGGACGGCACAGACAATTGATGGATTTTTACAAATTAGGAGTTTTGCTGGTGTACAGGGAAGGGAAGAGGATGCTTCAAAAACACCCAAATGCACGGCTTAATGGGCCATGCAGTATGTTGGACCAATTTCAAATCTGTTCAGTTATCATGAAGGTCAGCTGGCAAGAAAGGGAAGCCTTCTAGCTAGAGGATTGCAGTGCTGTGCTCTGTAGTAACACATTTACTTCAATGAAAGTTCACTTCAGTAGGATCATGGGTGAAACCAACACTAGAGATAAAGCTCAGAGGTGCCTCTACCCAGGATACGCTAGGGGGAGGTCAGTAGCATTTGGCAGCTGTACAAACCATGCAATCCTTCAGTGGTTTCACCCTGAGAGATATTTCTTTGAAATATGTGAGTTGGAGGAGGACAAGCAAGAGTAAGACCATAAGAAAGCTCTCAAATGCCTAGCCACCACATGCATGTTTGAAAAGGCAACATAATGAGTGGATTAGGGATGCTCAGTGGAATAATAGTGGAAGGCGCGCTCAAGGGTGATGCTTTTCTGGTGAATGGATGGTGTACATAAGGAACGAGAAAACCTTTGTGTGTGGGAGAATGGCAGAGCACCTTAGAAGATGAAATAGAGCAGGTTAAAAAGCAGATCCAGCCAGCAGTAAGGATTGAGATACAGATGTATTTTCTTCTACTTGTTGTTTGTATTATAGCTCATATGGTATTATCCCTGTTCTTGTGCCTCGGCTTATTTAGGTGTTTTCCTGGCATTTTCTAGTTGGAAATGTATGATGTAATACAGTTGGATTGTCAGCTTCTAATTGGTCCTGTGCTGAGATGAACCAATGTATGTACATGCAATAACGCTGTTACACCTGCATCTTGTGTTCACTGCATACTTCAAATTCTAGTGAGGATATAATACTGGTATGAATGGGTCCTCAATTCATTACTAACTTTAATACAAAAAAAAAATCTACAGAAGCAGCTTACAGATCATAATGTTAAGGATGTGGGGGTGTGAGGCCACCCTGTACATCATCCTTTCTTTAGCGTTGCTAATTTGAACTCCAGGGCCTAGATTTACTAACACTTTGCAGCTGGTTTGCATCACAAAAGTGAGGTAAACCAAGTGCAACATGCTGTGCTGGGATTTACTTTCTAACACAAATCATAATATGTGTTGGAAAGTTGCCTAAAGCATGGCAAAAAGCGCTTATATTGTTCTTCACTTGATGCCTTAAACTTTTCTCATCCATTTCATACTTATACAGATGCTTTGCCTTCCAAAGAAGCAAGTCAGTGGTTAGTTGATACTCACAAACAACTTCAAATTATATGAAGTCATAGCTTTTGGTGTAGTATGAAAACCTGTTTACCTTATACGATCAGTAAAACCATCATGAATATGTTTATGACTAGGGGCATGATCTGGAGTTTGGCAGATGGGTTACTCTGTCATAAGCATACCTGGCCTCCTGTTCACCTTATTACAAGTGCCATAGGATGTAATGCACTTGTAATAAGGGGACAGGACATCAGTCACTTTTCTGGTGGAGTAACCCATCAGTCAAGCTCTAAATCAGGACCCAAGTGTGATTGGGAACCATGAACTTCTCTAAACACAATTATTTATGTTAGCATGGAACACTGAAACAACCTGTAACTTAATGACTTTCTGTCCATACTGGGAAATGAGAGGGAAAATTGTCAGATTTAAATACATTTTCCTTACATATTGAAATGTATCAGTGTGTCTTTGTGACAAGCTTCAATAAAAGGTTTTGTGTAAAGACCACTGGCTTTCCCATACAAGAGTGTGAGGAAAATGTATAGGGTACTATACTCTTCCACATCCCTGCTTTCCAATCCTATTCAGAGTCGAAAGCCTCACATCTTTCATATTGATCTCTATCACTCTTCTTACAAGCCAGTTTGTTTCTAGCTGCTAAAAGGGAAGGTCTTTAATGTTCAATGCCGTTGTCCTTAAGACAATTCTCCTTGCTTCATGAGTCTGAGCTGTGCGTCTGTAACAATGAGCAGTACAACTAAAATCCTAAAGCTGATCTGCAACAAGCCCGCCTACTCAGGGCAATAATAGATGTGCAAATTCATCACTGTACCAAGGAACTACTCACAGTCCACTTTGTGACGATTAAGGAGGAAATTAGGTGCTGACCTCATTGTGCACAGAAGCGCGTGCTGCGTTAAAGGCCTGCAGGAGACAGAAGAGCTCTAGGTCCCCGCATTCACAGAACCCTATCATTGCAATTGGTCTCCATAAAGAGTACAAGCATTACAATGGTATAATTAATGGCAATTGTGGAAGGAGCACTGGGAGAGCTTGATGCATCCTTGAAAACTACAACCTGCCAGTTCCAGGAGCCAGGAGTGTAGTGTAGTTCCTATATTCCCAATAGGCTCTGCGCATTGGAATAATATATTCTATAGATTTAACTTAGGACTTAGGTCAACTAGGTCTCTATCAAATATATTAGACTTAATTGTGAGTGCCAGCTAGCTCAGAGGTCACTAGAAACTTTCTCGAATACACAAGAAGGAATTAGTTTCTGACAACCGCATAAACATGACAACTTTGTTTCCCCAAGAATAAAACTGATCTTCAGAGTCGTGGAAACAATAGATAGATATTTTACCCCAGTCAATCGTGCATGCTTCGTTTCATCAGAGGTGCAGAGAAATAGAGAGACGGGCGTTTTCAATAAAAGGGTTTATTGGACAGTCTTCTTTCTCATGCAAGTAGAGTGAACTGCTACAATCGTAATACTGGTTGCAAAGTATAATGCGTGCAGTAAGAAGAGTATTATTAAATAATACTGTAAAAGCATTGTATTTAGAATTTAGAAACTACACTACATGGTGTGGAAGCGGCGTCTAATGGACTGTTTTCTCATTGCGTTTGATTACCACCTACCCTTCGCTGTTGATGATCATTCAAGTGGAGTGAGGTTTCATGCTACTCTAGAGGTGGGTCAATGGGCAAGACTGGTCCAACACTTACAGTTTGTCGCGTGCTCTGTTCATCCTGTTCAGAGTGTATACATGTGAGTGAACTCTATATAGGGCAGACAAGACATCTGCCAATTTTTGGAAGCAGTCCCACATCCACCAAACTCCAAATAAGCCCATTAGATCCGACCTTTTCAGCTCATGGATTTGTCTTCCAGAAAGTGAAACTCAGCCATGCACAGTGCTCACATGCCCAGATGTAGCATATGATAAGCATACTGTGGACGGGATGAAAAATCTTTTAAGTAGAAAGGACATTTTCTTTGACAATAGTTTTGGAGGCGGAGTGACTGGGTGTGTCTGGCTGCTGGCCCTAGCTAGGGACTAGGCCACAGAGCTGTACTATCAAAAGTGCCACTGGGCGATCGCGAGCTCCTGCAGCGAGTCTAGTGGCCAATAGGCACCATTAGCTGCTGACATTTATAGGTGAGACTTACATTGTCCAAGACAGGCCTCACAAATGCACATATCTTTGATAATATTGAAAGCGGCGGTGGCATTTTTAGAGTAAAATATTGTAATTTTTTCTAAATGTCATGCTGCACTTCAAAGTGTTAGAACTAATGGGTGACACCTTTTTATTGTAAATGCAAAATAATTTTAGGTAAGACACATGTAAAGACCAGATCTATTTTTATAGGGAGAACCTGCACAAACGTCAGTACTTTTATTAATTTAAATGAAGGACATTTCGACAGTTTATATTTTGTTTGTTTTTTAGATGAGAAAAGTTTTACACTTAGATAACTATTGAGGAATAATTCGAAAACTGGTAACAATAGTTATGTATGGGGATAATAGTGAAGCAGGATGTTGATTAACATTACAGGTAGAGGCAATGTGAATGTTAATAGCATACATAGGGGGAACAGCTGAACTTCTGAGTTCATGGGGAAAGGCCCTGAACCCAGTGAGGGCTTCTTTGAACAGTGTAAAAAAAGCGATTGAAAGAAAGTGACTGTTAATGGGGCCTGTCACTGGGATGGTTTGGAGGTTGAAGATTGAACACTTACCATGTTTTCCCAGGAAAGCTGAAGATTGGATGTATATTATGACAACTTCTGGGGATAATAGCTGCCAAATTAGTAACAGTTAGAATTCTTCATATTTACTGACTGTCTTTCTAGGGGCTTATTTCATGTTTTCCCAGAAATCACTTTTTTTTTTACAGTTTTGATGGTTGTACCTCTTTTACTAACAGGATAAAGGTTCAAGAATAATAATTTTTATTTCCAATTAATTTGTCAACACTTACAGTCCTCCCAGTAATAGGGACACATTTCCTGCTGGGGTGTGAAAATGAAAGATTAATCAGTAGGTATATTTAAGGAGGCCTCGCATTGGCTGTGATATAATGCAGGTGCTGATGTTCCCCTTTATGTATTTGTGCCTCTGCCTACCCTATCTATGGGCGATCAAAGCTCATTACAGACTGATTTTAAACCTATACCTATTTGCCAAGACAAAATGGTCATTCCCTGCTTACTTCTCCTCTATTTCTCTATAGGTTACTAATTTTAGCAACACTCCATATTCTTGAACAAGGGCTACCAAACAGAGGTCGCCAAGGAATATTTCTCATAAAAATTTGGGATGAAAGATACTGAGTGAAAATATTTTCAGTTTTCATGATGGATGAAAGGATAAGAAGAATGATGGGTTAGTGGATGGATGCCTGGAGGTTGGATGCTGGTGGTGGCTGCTTTCCTGTTGGTGGTTTGAAGTTGCACTCCCTTCTGCAATCGCTCACGAATCCATATGTATACTCCTCATTCACCCACCCATGCACTCAGGCTTGTCACCATTCATCCACCCATGCACTCACTCAAACACTCATTGTCTCATCTTTACTTTCAAGCCTCATCTATCCACACTTCTAAACACTCAAGCGTGATAACCCATGAGGAACCACTTTGTCATTCAAATGTTAGACCTATTGCCTTTGTCAGTGACAATTTTCATTATATTAAGTAAAAAACAGTGCAACTTATTGCATTAAAGTGACAGTAGCCAGCTCTTGTGCTCTCTTATAAACAGTTATTCTGACTGAGAGTGGACGCACAATAAGGGATTAAACTCTGCTCTCCATTTAATTTTTATCTGGAGAGCCCATATATAAGTGGTACCAGTTCCCATATACCATGCCAGGTATTGTTTCAAATCGAACACACACACATTGCTACTTCATTAACCTTTAACCAAGCATTGCAAAGCAACTAATTTAGTTTAATTATGCTTTGTTGGCAACGTTTCTATGGCAGCTCTATTGAGCTGTGCAATCTGTTTAACCTTAATGAAGGAAGTTACTGCAAAGTAAATACAAACTAATTATGTTATTTGCTCTACTTTAAGCAATATTTATTTTTTAGGGCCTGTGCTTCACTTTGATTTACATGAATTATACATAGACTATGTACAGAGAAAACTGACACATTTCTAAGTTACTCATGTATGACCTTTCCTTCTAATATAGGCCAAGTTTTACGTTGAACTAAATACCGTTGTTTATGTCATCAATCAAGACCCTTTTGCAATCTCTACAAGGCATGCAATTGTTTATAATGGAGAATAATTAAAAACTGTAGCGGTTCGTTTAGGGCCACAAGTTCTTGCGTTAATTACTTGGACTTGTTTTTATAGTTCTGACATTCTTTTGAAAGTCACTGGAACAATGCTAGGCTTTGATACCGATCCAAAATGGCACTCATCTGCAATCTCCCGGAAGTGTTTGTTGAGCTTCTTAATCCAAGTACATAAATAATGGATAAAGTCAGTGGTGAAGCGGAATGTTGGAGCCTATGAAGTAAATAAGGAATAAATGAACTGGAAGAATCGGTGCTATCAGAAATAAAAACAACTGCGGGACACATGAAAACGTATTTCATAATGACTGCCACAATGGTGCTGTAAGTGGTCAGGGACAGTGAGAGTCACTCCCACCCTACCTGCGGACAGCCACTCCCTGAATTATGAATCAAAATGTGAAACTGATGAAACAGGGTGATGGAGATAGGGAGTTTCCTTGGCTCCAGTTATATTCATTGAAGGAATAGCACACTCTTCTGGGAGTTTTAATAATATTTACAGAAAGTGAAGTGTTTAGTTGCAATAATTTTCTTTGATATTGTACTGTATACTCCCCCAACACCGGAGAAATTAAAGACACATAAAATCTCTGAAGTGTCCACCATAGCCAACAGAGCCAGAAGATGACTTGCCCCATAGTCACATGTTACGTCTGTTGAACTAATGTTTCTCCAAAGATTGTGGGAAAAGGACACATTTATCAGTACAAACTTTCATTGCCTCTCTCTGGTTGGCCTCTGAATTTAATTTGATCATGTAGAACAGACTATACTCCCGGTTCTAAGAAGATATCAAATGATTTCAAGCCATCAGCACTGCAACCCAATACATGTCTCACATTTGAAATTGACAAACAAAATCTTAACAAATCAGCACCCTGTATAATGACACCATAAAATGTCATTTATTTTGACCCAGATATTGACTAAGAGGAAGTCCCACAGTAATGCCCTTCTAGTCTGCACAATTCTTTTTACACCTATCCAAACTTTGTTATTGGATTGCCCAAACAAGGCCCATTTCCACGAGCGTAGAGTATGAGGATGTGTGGAATTTGTTTGTCCTTGGGGCCTGTAGTCAGTATGATTTATGGGTGATGCACGTTATTGGGAAGGCCACTCTCTGTTTAAATGGGTCAGAGTTGAGTGCTGTCAGTGCTGCCTTGGCATACCCAGCCCTTTTAAGAACCTTTGCTGGCTGGCTGCAAAACTTTCAAAGGTATGTAGCTCTTTAGGTCTTTCTTTAGTGGCCACCCTATGATAGTGTGCTTGACAAGTATGAGTTGCCCTAGAATTGCCAATAAGTTTGCAGAATCTTTAAGAGCTTGATGCCAATATATCTTTCCCCACAGACACACTGCAGCTCAAGATTATGGGTCAAATTTACAAAGAAATAACACAATACAGTGCAGCAACCAAAGTTGCGGCACTGTGATGTTTGAAAGGGAGAAAGCAAAACAACAACACATCTAGGTGTTTTTTCGGGGAAGGGGAGTTGTATTTAACGCAAACTCGTCACAAAAGTATCAGAGAGCTTTACATGAGCACCAGTTGCATTACAGACGGACACATTCATTTTGTTAGACACTGCAAGATGAAGTGATTCGCCCAGAAATGCGGGATGTTGAGTGTCCCTACTGCAACTCGAAACTGGTTGCCCAGCGTTGCGGTCTACTGCTCTATCCGTTAGGGGACAACCCAATCTAGATATGGCACTGTTTTTCTCCTTCTCTAAGGTGGCCTTTGGGCTGTCATGCATCCAAAACACTCATACCCTTACACTGTAGTGCAACGATGTGTGAGTGATGTCAAACAAAGGTTTTTGTTCCGCAAGGCGATCCTTCCAGTGCAAAATACTATACTCACTTTGTATGTGAACACAAGTAAATGATGGACGGATGGCTGAAACTTTTCAGACACTCACCCCCAGTCACAGATCTGGGTTGAGTCCATCATCATTCTTTAGCTCACTTTGCCACCTCAGTTCAGGCTCAGCCATATGCAAATCAGTCTTGACCCTGTGCCTTATATGAACAGTCCAGCCCGAACTGCCAAGCCAAGTCTTCCCTGAACTGGAAACAAGCATTCTGGGACCCGTTTCTGAGTAGCACCCTTCATCAGTCAGGCTTGCTTGAATCCAGAGGCAAAGTGAGCAAGGGACCCATGTCTGGGCATACCCTGCCTACTTAGGGCAAACAAAGCAAACACAAGTAAAGTTTGTATGTGTGGTACACATTATAGCCCTCATGCAAACATAGAACCGTTTCGAGAGAAAAACCTTTTCTTGAGAAGGAATAAAGTTTTTTGCAAGTCCCTATCTACCTTTTTTGGTAACTAGGGATTTGTATAAAAAACTAGGGTGGTTACATGGGAATACCTATGTACCTCAAATGGTACACCTCCAGGATCACAAGGAAGCACAAAAAGCTATAATGTGTTACTTTGGGTCTACTACTTGTGACTGGTGTCCTACCTGTCTTCAGTTCTATGTGGTATTCTTGCTTCTTCACTGGAAGTGTGTGGTTTATTATTCCTTTTCTTAGATTTAGTGAATAGCAGCCACATTTTAAAAACAGTTCTAATTCTAGAAGATAATCTATCAGTGGAATTTCCTTTCATACACTATAAGAGGATTCATCATCAAGCTTAGTCCTTACTCTAGAAATTGGAGAACTCTCCATTTATCAGGCAACTCTAAATCAGTACCCAATCCACATGCTGCAGTAATACTTAATTGGGAGCAAGATAGGACTTTGGGCTCAAAACTTTAAGGCCAAGCACAGTGAAATTACACTACTTTTTTCCAAGCATGAATTTAAACAGATACAATCTGGCAAAATATTTGAAGAGATACAAAATGCACTTCTCATACCCCTAGCATTGACTCAAAAAGTTAATTACAGGGTTCGGGCACTAGAACTATTTGGAACTGTGTAATGCCATAAATAAAATTATTAGAAACTTACTTAATTCCTGACACAACCATCTATCATTAAAATTACAAACAGAAAACCTTACTAACTACTCTACACTGTCCTTGGCTGAATGCCATGCACCTGTAACTATGAATGGAGTAGGGTGCTGCACTTGTGTGTATTACTGCGATTTAATCCTATATGGCGATATGTGTGCTGTACCAGATTAGTGCCTGCCAACTGGTATTCGAACAATGTATATGGCCTAGTGTTGAAAGTCACTAGGACTCTAGTACGCACTACTACAAAACAATTCTTGAAAAATTTATGTCATTCAATTTATTTTAAACCTTTTTTTTCACAAAAGCATCAAACATGTGATGTTCTCATTATTCTCATCAATTAGTATTTTCTAACACAAATGATACAGGCATCAAAAACAAAATGATTAAATTGTAGGCAACGAAGGCAACATTTTATCAATACACAGATTCACTGTAAAACAATAACAAAACAGTACAAAAGAAAAAAACCCAATGCATTTCGGGGCTAATGCCCCTTCGTCGGGGGTCTGAAAAAGAAAACAGAATATCAGCAAACAAGGAGGCTAATATATATCAGTTTGTCACAATATATAAGTGCTGTGACCCTATGAATTATAAACCAGGGCTTACCTAATGAATGAATGCTGGGATGTAACCTGCCTGTGGTTGTTCCTAATTAGCCAAACAATTTCTGTAAAGCCATGAAAAAAAATTTAAGTTATAAACGACTTATCCAAGATATATCTTGTTCAGCTACGTAAGCTTAACCAAATAAAAATTGTGTGTTACCTGTCTTTTAATCAAGTATGCATCTGTGAGGAAAGAGATGGTTCTCAGTAAATGCATGTTGCCCAACATCGGCATATAATACATGTGTGCAAATCAAGAAATAAAGATGGAAAGCTCACCTGCATATAGAGCTTTAAAACATGAAGAAAACCTATTGAAACAAATAGTTTCTATCAGTGCGCTACTCAAAGTCAACACCAGAAACATCAAAAACAAAGCAAAAGGGAGACGGCGTCTTTTACCTGCGTGTCTACACGTTGGTATCTCGACCACGCGAAAGTTTCTCTTTACGATGCTGTAAACGCGGAAAAGGAAAGACTGTAATTGTTGCCCACTTTGCTTTATGGGATCGCCTATTTTATGAACAAGCGGAGTGTAACAAACTAACTCACCGTGCAAAATTTCGGTGTTCATTCCTCAGGGTAGTCTCGTCATCTAGCTTACCGGCCAGCGGCGGTTTAAGGTTACAAAGTCCTTCATCTGTTTTAATGGTATGGAGAAAGAAGGTAAACAGCGTCGGCGGACTATTCCTAAACTACGCGAGCGAGTGAGCTTTTTTTCATTCATTAACGCAACTTTATATGTTTACCACGTCATCAGGCTATATGCCTCAACACACATTATCCATCTATTCTAATATAATATATGCATGAGTTAAGAATCGGTCATATAATCAAAATTTACAGCAGATCACCATTTGTCTATATTGCTTGAACTAGCGGACTTTGTGGCAGTATACCGGTTCCTTTCTTCCATTAATTTCACTGGGTAGATATTCGATAGAAATACTCTCGTGGACTACCATAGTCGTCACGGCTTGACGTCTTTTGGAGTATGTTTTGCGTTTACTTATATTAGCGATCGTGACTAAGATTATAGACTTTTACATCTCGTTATAAAGCTCTTCTAAACTGATGATTTATGTGTTCCTGAATCGTCTATTAACGTCTGACTTATAGCTCACCATGGTATAATTATCCTTCTGCAACGGACTTTGAGCTTGAGCACTTGTGTTTACGTGGTAAACATATAAAGTTGCGTTAATGAATGAAAAAAAGCTCACTCGCTCGCGTAGTTTAGGAATAGTCCGCCGACGCTGTTTACCTTCTTTCACCATACCATTAAAACAGATGAAGGACTTTGTAACCTTACACCGCCGCTGGCCTGTAAGCTAGATGACGAGACTACCCTGAGGAATGAACACCGAAATTTTGCACGGTGAGTTAGTTTGTTACACTCCGCTTGTTCATAAAATAGGCGATCCCATAAAGCAAAGTGGGCAACAATTACAGTCTTTCCTTTTCCGCGTTTACAGCATCGTAAAGAGAAACTTTCGCGTGGTCGAGATACCAACGTGTAGACACGCAGGTAAAAGACGCCGTCTCCCTTTTGCTTTGTTTTTGATGTTTCTGGTGTTGACTTTGAGTAGCGCACTGATAGAAACTATTTGTTTCAATAGGTTTTCTTCATGTTTTAAAGCTCTATATGCAGGTGAGCTTTCCATCTTTATTTCTTGATTTGCACACATGTATTATATGCCGATGTTGGGCAACATGCATTTACTGAGAACCATCTCTTTCCTCACAGATGCATACTTGATTAAAAGACAGGTAACACACAATTTTTATTTGGTTAAGCTTACGTAGCTGAACAAGATATATCTTGGATAAGTCGTTTATAACTTAAATTTTTTTTCATGGCTTTACAGAAATTGTTTGGCTAATTAGGAACAACCACAGGCAGGTTACATCCCAGCATTCATTCATTAGGTAAGCCCTGGTTTATAATTCATAGGGTCACAGCACTTATATATTGTGACAAACTGATATATATATTAGCCTCCTTGTTTGCTGATATTCTTTTTCTTTTTCAGACCCCCGACGAAGGGGCATTAGCCCCGAAATGCATTGTTTTTTTTTCTTTTGTACTGTTTTGTTATTGTTTTACAGTGAATCTGTGTATTGATAAAATGTTGCCTTCGTTGCCTACAATTTAATCATTTTGTTTTTGATGCCTGTATCATTTGTGTTAGAAAATACTAATTGATGAGAATAATGAGAGCATCACATGTTTGATGCTTTTGTGAAAAAAAAGGTTTAAAATAAATTGAATGACATAAATTTTTCAAGAATTGTTTTGTAGTAGTGCGTACTAGAGTCCTAGTGACTTTCAACACTAGGCCATATACATTATGCACCTGTAACTAACATACAGGAAAAACTACAGCTAAGCAAACAAGCACCCTCAACTATTATGTACAGCACAGGTAAAAACACAAAACTTGCAGACAGTAAGTGACACTAGTGCATCATGTGTTCTTGCTTAGCCAGTTGAATCCCTTGCGTTTGGCTCAACCATTCCTTTAATAAACTGTCTGCCTTCCATATTTGACATCTTCAGGGGTTGGGTGGAGGCAAAGCTGCAACTATTCCCCCTCTCTAGACCACAAGGACAATTGGTAGAAGGAAGTCATATATTTCTCCTTTTCATCATATGTGACTTGAAGTAAACAAGGAGGCGAGGTATCTATCATGTTTTTTTTGCTCATGTAGGTTCAGTTCAGAAAATTGTGAATACCCCATTTGCCCACTGGAGTCTCATCAGTGCTTAGTTTCTAAACCACTAGAAGTGCTGGTGGCCTAAATTTATTTTACTGAGCCCACCACCATCTTGCACCACTCATGCAACCCACTTCCACCAAGGGCATGGTCCACTTCTACAGCTGGTGCCACCACCACCCTGGCTTGGTAGTGAGTGAAGGGTTGTTCTTATTCATAACTTTTTAGCTTAGGTTCAAAAGCTAATAACTGTCAGACATAATGGTTTGTGACCATGGAGGGGTATAAGAGGGTGTGGCATCAGGAAAGACACACCTGAAAAGGGCTTCAGGAGGGCCTTACCCTGCAGGTCTATTAGGAGGGGAATCCCTAAGTTGAGAAGTTGAGGCAACAGAAGTTGAAATAAACGTGCATGGGCATTAAGAAAAGAAACACACATAGCAGGGGAAGGCTTTTCATCCGGGCAGAGCATATCCTGGGAGAGGAACAAACCAAGATAGGAGTTATCAAAAGTGATGCATCCCAGGGACAACAAGAAAGAGCAATTGGTGAAAGAGAGACAACCACATCACGAAATAGCCTCCAAAACGGGGCGCCTCTACCACAGCATGACCCCCAGAGGCAGGGGGGAGCAGTCCCACAGAAAGCAACCTTACCAGAGCGGATAGCCTGACTCCAACATGGTGCCCGCTGTAGACAATAACAACTCACAACTCCAGCTACAGCACAGGACATCCAAGAACCTGCTGCCTGAGGTTTTGTACAGACAGCATCCAGGGTAAAGGAGGCTTTTTGAACAGGCATGAGTAGGAGTGGACCACCGTGAGGACCTAGGCATTGTGGAGGGGGAGGGCCCATGCCTGACCCTGAAATGGAGCTGGCCTGAACTCGAGGGAGGGCATCTACAGTTATTTTACTTCCAAAGAGACCCAAGTAAGCCCTTTTCTTGCCTAATGCTATCAAGCCCTTTCTCCTCACCAGTCTCCGTCCTGCCTCAGATGCCGGACCTTAATATGGCAGACCTACCTGCATTCGACCACCATGAAATTGGGCTCCACCCACCCCTTCTCGTTCCACCGGTCTGCAGCAAAGAGAGAAGCCCCTCCAACCACACCGTACATGGACTGGCTCTCTGAGCTTACACCAGCGAGGCTAGGGATGCTCTCCGACCATCCTCCCCCACTCGGCTCACCCATCATGACACTGAATATGCGATTCATCTATTTTCTTTAAGTGTTTTACTAGTAACTGATGTAACTTTTTAAATGATGTTTATTTTGTAACATTTTGGAGCCTCATGTACAGCGCTCTGATACCTTCGGGTCTCCCATAACCCTAACACCCACCTACCTTTCTACCAACACCTCCTCAAGACCTTTCATCATTTTTTTGTTGTGGCTAATTTACTGTTAATTGAACAGTAAGAGGGATATACTTTGGGCATATTTTTCCCTTTGTCTTTCTGTTGTATCTCCCCCATACCCTGTTACCCCACCCCTTACCCCTCCACATGTCCCCTGACCTCGTCCTCAAAAATCTCTATATGTTCCCCCTACAACCGAAGTAACCTGTAACTGATGTAATTTTGAACAAAAAGCATGTAATGTAAAGTGCTTTGATACCTTCAGGTCTAAGCTATTTCAATCCTGAATTCTGAGACCTGAGCAACATGGCTGATGCCCGGTGGAGCTGCCAGACAGCTAATGATGAGATTGGCCCTGGTTTCTCCCTCGACCGTCACCTACCCAGATGGACATTGGGCACAGTTCTTACTTGTTTCCCTGCTATGGCTCCTTCCTCCCCTCCTTTCAATCGAATTCTTTCAACCTTGTTATTTGTTTACTATACCTTACTACGCTATGGTAACTGATGTAGCTTGAAACGCAAAGTTCCTATGGTAAAGTGCTCTGATACCTCTGGGTCTAGTCAGCGCTATATATATTTATCAAAACAAACTCAAAACTGGTTCCCCTGTTTGCTAAGACCTGAGCACCATGGCTGATAACCGGTGGGACTGCTAGACAGCTATTGAGGAGGTGGGCTCTGGTTTCCCTCCGACCGTCACCTACCCTGCCAGATATTGGGCACCGTTCCTCCTCGTCTGCCCACTACTGATTCCTTCCTTCCTTCCCTCCTACAAATTTTTGCAACATTATTTTTGTGTACTGTACCTTTCTATGCTCTTGTAACTGATGTAACTTTTAACGTAACAATCCTAAATGTAAAGCGCTCTTATACCCTTTTGGATCAAGTTCACGCTATATAAAACTTTATAAAATAAAAAAATAAAAAAATGTAAGTAGTTCCAAAAGGGAGCATATACCAGAGAAGAGGCCAGGGACGAGGGCTCACATGCCATTTACTGCACATTTGTCAGAAGTGGGAGCCATGGCTGCAGGACAAGATTGAGTAACACGCCACTGTTGACCAGACATCACAGGATCCACTTTTTTTCTGTTTCTATTTAGTCACGTGCGCTCCAACGAGCTGTGCTGCAGATATCTTCCTAAGTATCAGCTTATTCCAGACATCCATCTGTTGGCTGTAAGCCATCAGTCCAGTGTTTAAAGTCCTCTTCCCAGGAGCAGTGTGGTGGTTACGCCTTGCCCACGCATGGTTGGGTCTTTTGCCAGATCTGGCCTTTACCGTACTTCACAGTTAAAGAAAGTCTATGAGCACAGTATAACAATATTAACAATTTCCAATAAAACAATACAGTAAACATAATAGATTGCAACCCTGCAAAAGGAGTCTCAGGGGCTTGTTAAAATGATGAGGTGCATGTAGGTCTGTTACAACTCGAACGGGGACATCCCGAAATCAATGTGGCATCAACATTTTGCAATAATGGTAAATGTTCACGTTTTTACTTGCAATTCGCTGGCCTACTGGAGGTGTTTTTTTTCATTTTTAATAAATACCGCAGTTAGTTCAGAGTATCATATCTGGGTCGTACTTCCCCATTTCTGATCCTGGTGCACAGATGCTCATACTGGTGATGTGATGTATACCTGTCGCTTGCTGTGCATATCTGCTGCCTCTGTGCAAGTCACTATACTTTCTGTTAGTGAAAACAGATTAAATCAGGGATGATCTGTGAATGTCCGGAGCCTAACCTTCCTGTACTGGCTGTATCATTAAGTCGTGTGGTCGATGGGACTCTCTAGTGCAAGGAGGGCAGTGTTGAGCCTATTAGACAGCAGCAGTCAGTAGGGAAGCTGCAGATTGGCTGCACAGCAGCACACGCAGGCCTTGGCAACCCCAGCCGGTCCGATGAAGGTTGGTTGCACTGTCACTGAAGCTATTATTCGTTGGGCCTGCTGACTCACAATTCTCTGTTATTCCTCTCACTGACATTCACTCCTTTCTTTGAATACAAACTCACTCTCCACTTATTCTCACATTTGTGCTCTACTCATGCTTCTCTAAGATGCTCACCGTGAAAGGTAGCCTAGGCAACACATCTACTCGCAGAACAAGAGAACCATGGGGTAAGCACAGAAAGCAATAGTCTCACTACTCTTGAGGGCAACACTACATACAGCTCCCTTGTCATAAATGGCCAGGGAAGGACCATTTTTCCACACCTCCCTATACTGCAGCAATATCTGGGCTGGGTACATCTGCAGGTCTACTCAGAACCTTACTCAGACCATACCTAGCATTGGGCAGAAGAGAATAACTCAGTAACTCTACTGTACAGTATGAAGCTCTGCATCACATTCAAACCTGCCTCCCCATCACCACCACCCCACTCGGGTAGCCTAGAACATCCCAGGAGACAAGTACCTTAGGCTTTGGGGTTGAGAGAGTCAGGAGTTGGGAATTGGCAAAGAGCAGGGATATCTGCTGAGGAATTCAGTTTGGAAAGAGAGAAGGAAATGCACCATACCTTGCTCATGGGCCAGCAAGATGCGTGTCTGCACCTCAGGGTCATCATGATGCAAAACCCGCTACAAGCATGCCTGGACCTCTACGGACCATCCTGCAGGCCCAGGGCAACCAGTCACTCTTCTACTGATGGTGATTAGAACTGAGTCCGATGGGCGGGATTCAAGAATCCTTGTTTCCACAGTTAAGCACTGGAAGTGCCCATGGGAACCACCGGCACAAATTAAGGGGGTCATTACGATGGCGGATTTCCCGCATCCTCCGGGCCGGCGGAACCCACCGCCGGCCCGGAGGATGTGGGAAATCCGCCGCGGAGGCATGAAAGACCCACCGCCAAATTAGGATGGCTGGTGGGTCTTACAATCTGTCCTCCGCTTTTCCGCCGCAGTCGGAAGGTGACCGCGTCGGAAAAGCATTAACATGGCTGGCGGTATATATCAGACGCGCCATCCATATTCGGATGGAGTACAAAGTATGCTTTTCCACTGCGGCTTTTCTGCCATGGAAAAGCATACAGAGCTTCACTTCGGGGGCCCATTGCGGGCCCCCTGGGTGGAGGGGGGTGGGTGGGGGGTGCACATGGGGGGTACCTATGGTACCCCCTGCATTTGCGTGGACAAAGCGGCAGGCACCGCGCGGTACCTGCTGCTTTGTGCACGCAAATGCTGTGCATGCATTTTTAACATTGCGGCGGGTGCAGCTTGAAGCTGCACCCACTGCAATGTTAAAGATTGAGGATGTGACCGCCAGGGTGGCGGTCACATCCTAATTGCACAGGAGGGAACTCTGCAGGCAATGCGGAGGTTCCCTCCGACTCTATGGTGGCGGACGGACTCAGGTCCATCCGCCATCATAATCGACCCCCATTTACTGAGAAATACACTGAAAATACTATCTCGAAGTGATGCAGTGCACACACCACCAATCTGGGCTAATTCTGTGTTTAGATATTTTAGTGTGCAACCAAGACATGTATTAAATTGATTCCATCTCATCGGTATGCAGAGCAACTGTACCTTTAAGATACTTCTGTACTGGTAACTTAGTTCATAAGCACATTTTTGCATGCCAGTTACCACTTTACAGATTTAAATATATTGATATTAGCTAAACATAGTTTCCATCATTATTTGTGTGTACAACTTAAAAACATGTACTGTACATTAGCCAGAAGTGTTTTACAATGAAAAAATCACAAGGCGAGGCATACCTTGAGAAGCTTTATGACTTTTTTCCAACTGAACAGTCAAATCACTAAAGTTTCATTATCTCAAATGGAGTTTAGCATTTTTGCTTTAGGGAGACAGCACTCATCACCCCTCTCCCTCCCTTCGCATCATCTCAGCAGGGATGCACATTTATGAAGTCTGTGCACTTTACAAAGAAAGCAAAGATATTTTTTGTGTCAGGTTCTGTTAGCTCTGATATCCTTTGCGTGGTATTCCCCCACACCTTTGCCTTCACCTCTCCTTTTTTGCTAAATTTGTTTCTGTTGGATTTAAGACTCTGGGCACTTTACCACCGCTAACCAGTGCTAAAATGCTTGTGCTCTCTCCCTAAAACATAGTAACATTGGCCTACACATAACTGCCACATTTAATTTACTTTTAAGTCCCTAGAAGATGTTACTACTCGTACACAGGGCCTGTAAGGTAAATGCTAACAGTTGCGCCATCCACTAAATTATCTATTTAAACATGTCTCAGAACTGCCACTGCAGCCTGTAGAAACTGCCATTTTCCCCTTGGAAAACAAATCAATATTTTGCCAGGCCTAAACCTTCCTTCTTAATACTTGTAAGTCACCCCTAAGGCAGGCCATAATATCTCATAAGGGCAGAATGCATTGCATTCTAAAAGTAGAACATTTGCATTTACATTTTACATTTTCTGACATTGAAAAACTCCCAAAGTAATTTCTTTACTGTTGCCCATCACTCTCGTAGAATAACACTGGTACCCTATTACATTTAATAAGTTATATCATTTGGGAAGAGATGAAGCTATGCTGTTTACGCTCAAATGAATTGTAGTTCAAAATCCTCTTTAAAGGTAAGACATTGGGATTTTAAGTTAGAATTCTGAAAATACCGCTATACAGTTGGCATGTTCCTGTCCCAACCATATGTGTCTACTGTCAGTGTCCTGAGTCACATGACTGTGAATGGCTCTACTGGAGGGGTTTGTGTATTGCCTTTAGACAGTAACACAAATGGGCTTAGCCATGGACAGGATTGGCCATCCTGGCAGGATTACTGGGGATGGATTACGCCCAGCTCCACTTACACTTCAAAGGGATTTGCCTCCGGCAGAAGCAAAGGAACCTGACACTAGACCGTCCATGCCTTTTGTCACCACCAGGCAGTTTGGAGCATTGACAGGGTAAAAACTTCCCAGAATCAGATGTGGGGGTAGGACAAGAGTCCCCCCCACAATGGCTGGTGCACAGTAAAAATACTGGACCACTAGAGTCACTCATCAGTGCTTTCCTGAACCTGTTTGAAGTTACATAAGAAGAACTGCTCGGTTGCTTGAAGGAATGCCTTTCTGTCTGAGAAGAAAGATTGGGCTTGCACTTGCCTTCAGCCCAGGCCACCCAAAGTGTCTCCAAGGGCCAGTTAGCTGACCTCTTGTGTGAGCTACAGTGATACAATAAGCTTCAGCGGCCTCCTTGCAACTGCCCAGCTGAATTCCTGCAACTGGACCAGCCTGAGCCCTACTGCTGGTGGAGGGAGTCCTGATCAACAAGAGGCAAGTCCCAGGTCCTGGACCCTAGGCTGTTGTCAGAGTGTACTTCTCCAGGTGCAACTGAAGGTCTCCTCGGAACCAACGCGGCACCGAGCAACTGGGTGCAGGACCTCTCATTGCAACACCGGGCAACATCGGGCAGCCTGATCGGAGGCTTCATCGGAACAAATGGAGTGCAACAAAGACAGACACAGGACTTCTCATTGCAACACCAGGACACTGAGGTATAACTTTCAGTGAGCTAAACTCGGTCCATTACCTAGCTTGCGCTCCATCGCGGTTGACCTGAACTTGTGACTTTATCCTAGTCCAATGCTATCATTTAACCGCAGTTGGCGCTTTCTGTGCCTTGGTGCTACCTTCACTTCAATTTATTCAATCAATACCTCCAGATCCACTGATTAGATTTTTGACATTCTGGTACCATTTTATTTTTTAAAGATTAGTCTATCTTTCTAAATTGGTTTTGGAGTGTTCTTATACAGTGTTTTCACTTTATTGCTTATGTGTCGAATGAATACTTTACACATTGCCTCTAAATTAAGTCTTACAGATTTGTGCCAAGCTACCAGACGGAGGGCTAAGAACAAGTTAATCCAGTGACATTTTGTGGTTCAGCCTTACAAGGATTGTGGCTATTGCCTGAGTGGGGCCTCTACACTCATACCAATAACCACATTTCTTGCAGGTTAAATTTCTTTTTAGTTTTCCCTTTCCCACCTTACTTTTCCAGACAACCTAAAGCTTTGTAGGCACTTTGTAGCTCACAAGTCATTGAAATGTCTCAATTTTCAATTAAGTGAATACAAGGGCCTGTTTTGAACAGATTTAATTACATTTAAAGCTTTTTAACAACCCATACTTCTCAATGTCTAAGATACATTTCTTAGCATGTCTAAATATTCTTAGATTCCCATAAATCTCTAGTTCTCTCAAAATATAAATTAATGTGCAGCAGCTAAGAGTGGTAACCTAACAGCATATTCTTTAAAGGAAATCGATAGATTCATCATTTAATGTTCTAATGTATTTTTTCCTTTCAATCTTTTCCATTATCATTTATATGAATTCCTAACAGTAGGATGTGTCACAATGCAAACAGATTGAAATTGATCCTGGATGTGTTTGTTCCTTTCTTGGACCTTGTAATACTAATAAACACATTCAATCTACTGCAGCTTGATACCCTGTAACTTCTAGTTCACTTCCACTGGCTGGACTATAATTCAATATGTATGACTGATTTGCTCGGTATACCTCGTTTTCTCTTTGTGTCATACTTATCTTGCTGTTTGAAAATGTGCCAGTAATTGTGGATCTAAAGGATTTCGAGAGGTGAAAATACAAGACAGGGTCGAAACACAGGTTTGATATTGATAATAACAAGGTAAATTCCTTAGCTTTGAAAAGGGATTTTTTGACATTGCAGTCTGCTACAATGGCGTCACTCTGGCTTAGGGTGTATGGAATTCGGACAATATGGTATGGAAGAAAACAGATGATATACCCCACAGTAACAAGCAGAATATTGATGAGTTCTTTCTTTACGCTTGGGTAATCGTCAGTGCCTTGGTGTTTGCAAAGTTGCTTAATGGCAAGGAAATTAGACATCATAATCATTACTGTGCAATTTATGAATATTGCTATACTTATGAAGTTAGATAGCACATGCCAGTTTCTTCCAACCTTCTGCTTTATCTCCATGCACCCCAAAGTAGGCTTCTCTTGGATAGTCTTAATTGGTATCAGCATGTTGGGCACCATGATGAGAAGAACCAATGCCCACACTACTGCAGATATCATTTTGGCAAAGCCACGTTTCTGGATTTGATAGAATTTGAAGCTGTTGAGTATTTGAAGAGAGCGGTCCATACTTAAGAATCCTAGAAATATGATTGATATATACATGTTAATATAGATCATGCATGCTGTGACTTGACAGTGAAAAATTTTCAGTTTCCAAGGAGCAATTCCCAAGTCAATTGCAATCTTAAAAGGAAGTGCCAGAGTCAATAGAAAGTCAGCTGTCAGCAGGTTAATAAGGTACACACTGGTACTCTTTTCATTGAATGCTTTTCGGGTGAATGCCCAAAGTGCAAAAGAACTGCCAATGAATCCAACCAAGAATATCAAGTAGTAGAAGTAGGTGAAAGGTTCCATATCACTGTAGATTGAGCAATATGAAGACCTATTAGACCATATATCAGCCATCTTCTTTTACAGAAAGACGAGTCTCGGTTGCAAAAATTCAGGACCTGAAAAAAGACAAATTGAAGAAAAATAAATTAGCTAAACTAGATTATGGCAAAATACAGTACCAATACAAAAACTATTAGGGCATTGTTGATTTGTTGATGTGAAATGCAGGGCGATATTCACAAAAGTAAATTTACAAGTGGAAATGATTTACTCTTACACTTTGTAGCAACTTTGCTACAATTGGTTATTCACCACTTCCAAGTGCTAAGTTACTTGTAAGGGCCCGATTCCATTGGTTTGGAACTGGAACCGAATGACCTCCTGTCGTTCGTTTTAGCCCAGGAAGTAGGATGCGACTGAACCCTGTTCGGTTGCAATCCTATACTCTACAATGGGACAATGTATTCCGAAAAGAATACATGCTCTCATTGCAAAGAACAGAGGTGCAGTTCATCCCTGCACCCCGTGGCAGGCCCCTCAAGGTGCCTGCCACAGGGTGCAGGGTTCAACATGGGGGCACCAAATGTGCCCCTGAGGCCGCCATTTGGTGGCCTTGCACCTATGGAGTCCCTGCTGGGGCCCCCAAAGACACATCCCTAATGCATTTCTGTGTTGGAAAGGCTGGCAGAGAAAGGCAGTGGGAATCTGCCATTGTTATCCTCGGCCAGAAAGAGCTGGCCGAGGGATTACCTCAGGGTTTCTGAATGGCTGACGGGCTCTCCTAACCCTTCAGAGGCCATTCGGAAAACTGATTTAGATTCCTTTCTGACCGACCCGATCAAAATGGGTCGGTAGGAAAGAAATTCGACCAGCCGATTACGATACGGGCTGGAGGGCTCTGACCGACGGTTGGAGCCGTTCCAGTCTGCATCGTAATCAGGCCTTTGGTGTAGGTTTACATATCCCCACCTTATGAAATCAGGCATGGAGCCAAACTTGCAAGTGTAACATTACTCCTAGTAACTTTTCACAGGGAGGTGGGGGTCTCTAACACCAGTGTGGATATGTCATTATAGTAAAGTAAAGGGAAAAGTAAAAAAGTTTATTAATCTTTGCAACAAATTAGCAAAAATATTTTAATGTTACAATTTCAAGTAAAATAACTGTACATATTTTTAACACCTAGCATAAATAAAGCATTTTTTTTACATCACTATCATTTGAAAAAGGGTTTGGAAACATTAATTAATTTAAATATATTTAATTAATGTATAAAAATATGTTTGAGGTTAATCCCATCTACAGTAAAATATTTATTTGTATGTAATATGTATTAAAAAGTGTTTAAATGTGAATTTATAAACATTTTTTTAAATAATAAAAGGTAAATGTACTTTACATCTTAAACAGTTTGTTACAATTATATTAAAATATTTTTTACTTTGTAATTATTTTTAACATTAAATAACATTGTTAGATTTTCTTAAAAGTCAAAATAAGTGAAGTTATTTTAACAATATTTTTTCATGAGGTTTTATTTTAAGTCCCTGCAACCATTAATTTTTATACAAGGGTGTTGCTGTTCTGATGGTAGGCCATGTGTGATGATGGACTTAATCAAGCTCTGAGCTGGAGTACATTTATATTTGTTTTGGGAGCTTTTTGGCTACACAAACTTTGGGAGTTTGTGAATAGCAATGGGCTTATTCTTTTTTGGGTGGGTGTTCATCCCTCCGATAACCCTTTCTTAACACTCCTTTAACCCTTTTTAACCCTACAAAAATCTCTCTCATTTTGTTGTAAGCACTCCCCATTTTCAGACACTTTACTGCCGATGTACTGGCGTAGAGATCTTCGAAATTAGGGCTGAGATCCCAGCATAGAAAAGATAGGAGATGCGAAGATATAGGTTTCCACACATAGATTAGTGAATTGCATGTTGTATTACGGGAGTCATACTTTTGTAATATTACTAAATGTACTACAAAGTGAAGGTTGTGAATAAGACCTGCAGTTTCAGGTTTGTAAGGGGCATATTGCTCCTTGAAAATGTGTGCATTATTTTTTTGATGCACCTGTATGTCTTTTGAAAAAATACTTGAGCGCAAACTATAATGCAATGTTGCAGTGAATGCAGCAAATATAGACATCTGTAAATTAAGCATTATTTTCTGATTGTGAGCATTTTGATTACTCTTTTCTTAACTTCAGCGTTGCAATAAGGAATAATAGTTCTTCCAACTGGACTAATCGAGCCAATCAGTGATCAGTTTTGTCATTCTCTGCATACTGTATAGGGATGCATTCTCAATAGTAAATTGCCTTAAGCCTGTCTAACAATTGAGTGCATTGTTTCCTTTTGTTACAAAGGTAATACATCAGTGTGAGTCCTGTTACCATCAATCTCTTTACCTGTCCCTTGTGTCTCGTTTGGTCCCTATGCAGGTCTATGCAGACTTCACATAAGGCGTTGTTAAGGTCCTTTTGACTATACCTTTAAACACCACCTATTTCATGTGCATTGATGTCACCCACAAGACCTGCATTATACCAAAAATATGCAGTGATGGAGTCTCTTAGTGCTCTCCTAAAAGCAACATTACGCATCACTATGGTCTGCATATGCCATCTGAGGACAGATGTTTGAGTCCTACCCAGCTCAAGATCATGAATGCAAAATTGTGGTCCGATATTACTGAGGTATTCTGTATTTAGAAAGGATCCACATAGCTGTGCTCTGGTAAACAACCTTTACAACACAGTCATTACATCGCAACATCTTTTACAAAGCATGTCACTACAACGTAGGCATTACAGCGCATACCATTACAACGCATGAAACTATATCACATGTCACTACAACGCAGGCATTACAACGCATACCATTACAACGCATACAATGATAAAACAGAGGTAGTATGCGATGTAATGGAATGCCTTTTAAAGGTAGTATTTTTTAAATGAGATGTAGTGTCATGCAATGTAATGGAAAGCGTTGTAGTGGATGTTGCGATGTAAAAATTGCGTTGTAAGTGCATGCGTTGTAAATGTATGCGTTGTAACGTCATACATTCCTGTGCCCTGTAAGATCATGTAGAGTTTCCAGTGTAGGTTCTAAATATGTGTGTAATAGAAGCAGTCCCTGTTTCGTGGTAAATCTTCCTCTTCAAATCAGTGAGGTTCCAGTCCTCCAGCCAGCTGTGTAGTTTGTCTGAGGCCTGACTCACCTCTGTGCACAGTAGCAGGGGCCAGGATTCTCTACAGACTCACTCACTATGCAGTTAAAATCTACCTCTATAATCATATGAGGATGTGGCAATTAACCCAGGTATGGTGATGTAATTGAGCTCTTCATCTTTTTTCCAATTTTTCTCACTCTGACCCAGTCAAATGTGTCTTTGGAACAGAGCGAAGTGCACCTCTCTCCTCCTCGAAAATGCATGAACCCTATTTTTATTTTTATTTTTTAAAATTTCTTAGTCCTCATTGTGCAACATTTATAGTAAGGAGTTATCAGGGTCTCCCCTTTTCCCCTCCGACTGTGTATTGTACCAAACCCAACGTGTGGGAACCATCTGGGAACAACAGGGGACCCTTTACTTCCAATTACTATTCTGGAAGGTTACTCTTCGGAGTGGGTTGAGCTAGCCATTATGGCTACTCTATTTGGCCTTCGACCATTGTAAATGATTACTTGCACTTAATCATAGGACATGAGTACAGAAGAAGAGAGGAGGATGACCAATATGCATTACCAAACATTCCCTCATTATAAACTCAGTTGATGGTTTTCCCACAACTCCCAGAACCTATATTTTTTAGATAATGGCATCTTCTTTTTATCTAGTTTGTAAATTTTAAGCACTGAAGAAAGCCACTCCTCAGGTAACGGAGCTGTTGGTGTGATCCATTTTACACATACCTCTCTCCTGGCTAATAGAATTAAGAGGAACACCAAATTTTCTTCCCGTTTTGTCAGCTTATCTGCTGATAAAAACCCCGTCACCCCAAAAAAGGCTAAATCCATACTCACGATTAGCTGTTTTCCCAAAACCTCTTCTAAGATCTTACCCACCGCCTTCCAGAAACCGTCGAGATGGGGGCACTGCCAGAACATATGCAGGTCATTGGCCTTTGGTAATCCACATTTCGGGCAGCACTTCACCGTGGATCCACTAAATTTTGATAGTTTTTCCGGCGTCCAATAAGCTCTATGGGTGGTATATAAATGATTTCTTCTTAATGCCGCAGATGTTAGTATTGACCAGCATTTGCTCATTGATATTTGCCATAGGAGGTTTGTATCCAGCGTCGGCAGGTCTTTCCCCCAGATTCTCTCCGGTATCCGAAATTCCTCCTCCCCATATGCTATGAGGGCCCAATACCAGAATGATTCTTCTTTCTTGAAAGGTTTCTCCAGCATTTTACCCTCCAGGGTAGCATTGCCTGTTTTTGCTTCCTTGATTGACTTTGTCCAACTTAGAAGTTGATAGTATTTGAACTTAGATGAAGAAAAGTTCGTGATTTGGTTTAATATTTCCCACTCCAAAATTTTATTCTAATGTAATAATTGCCCCCATACTGCTATTCCTGCTGATTTTAGGGGGATCGTCAGAGAGTCTTTAAGGCAATCAGGAGTAGAAGGGGAGTCCCAAATTGGAGCTTTGTCACTGTAAAGGGGGATATTTACCGTAGACCTAATGCAGTACCACAATTTAGCTGCTGCCCTTAAAGTCTTCAACTTAACTTTTTTGAAAAATTTGGGGGACCAAATTTAAAAAGAAAATGACTGGTGTTGTTTGTCATTTTCTGTAGGTATGGTGGGTAGTCTTCATATGGGCCTAACATGATTCTATTATTTTTAAACTGGAATGCTCTGCAATATTCTAAAATATCTGGGGTGGCTAGTCCACCCTGGTTTTTCCTTCTCCTTATTTTACTCCAAGCAATTCTAGGTTTTTTCGATGACCAAATAAAACTTGATAACTCTCCCTGGATTTTTTTATAGACTCCCTATTAAACTCTAACGGTATGGCGCCAAAAATAAACGTAAATTTCGGCAAGACTGACATTTTGAGGACATTTGATTTACCTAAGATAGACAGCGGTAAGCCACTCCATACTTTCAATAGTCTTTTAACTTCCCCCTGAACTCTATGGATGTTGGCCTGAGGAACCTTATCAAGATCTTTAATTAGGTCGATACCCAGGTATCTAATTTCTATCTTATTATAGGGGCTCAAGAATAACTCATTCCAAGACATGGTCTCTGTTTTAGACTTGTTTATTTGGTAACCAAAGATTTTCCCAAAATTGATTAAAGTCTCCTCCGTTGTTTCAAGAGCCTCTTTAAGTTGACAAGTAAAAATCATGAGGTCGTCCGCATAAAGAGCTACTTTTTTATACCAGCCTTGGTATGAGAAAGGGATGATAGAAGGATGATTCCTAAGACATTCGGCTGCTGGTTCAATATAGAAATTGAATAATAACAGGGATAGAGGGCATCCCTGGCGAGTACCTCTCTTTATCAGAATATGATCTGTTAACTCCCCATTGATTAAAATTCTGGCCTTTGGAGCATTATAGATATTTTCTACCATCTTCAATATATTTGTTCCTAGATCGAATATTTTTAGGACCTCACTCAGATAGGGCCACTATGCAGTTAGAATCTACCTCTATAATCTTATGAGGATGTGGCAATTAACCCAGGTATGGTGATGTAATTGAGCTCTTCATCTTTTTTCCATTTTTCTCACTCTGACCCAGTCAAATGTGTCTTTGGAAGAGAGCGAAGTGCACCTCTCTCCTCCTCGAAAATACATGAACCCTATTTTTTAGACAAATTCCTAAGTCACCTGAAATTTCAGGAGAAAAATCAGTGGCTGGGTATTGTTGCCATTGAAATGTGTAGTTCGCTTGTTTCTTTTCCTATTCTGAAGGTCCCCCATCATGCATACATTCCACACCTTTCACTCATCTTTCATCCAGCCAGGAGGCACTTCTTATGATCATATATTTAACTACAGCTTTTTCCATCACCTTAGTAGTATAGATTATGCACTGTGTGGATCCAAAACACTCACCTAAAGTCCTCAACAACAAACTTTCCTGGGGCTTTACCAGAACATACCTAAGCCCACACAAATAATAATTTAGTGACCCAATGCCTGGTGAGGGCAGTCCCAATTCACAAACGTAAGCTGAGGCAAACTCCTAACTTTACGACTTTTGGTATTCACAGAAGGCATTTAGGAGTATTAAAGTTAGGATTTTGAGATAAACTTAACTTTGCCTGAGACAAAATCCTAGTTGTAAAGTTAGGATTTTGTCTCAGTTAAACTTAAGTATGTTTTAAGTTTAACTTAAGACCAAAACTTAAGATTAACTGAGACAAAATCCTAACTTTAGTACTCCTAAATGCCTTCTATGAATATCAAAAGTCGTAAAGTTAGGATTTTGTCTCAATTTACTTTTGTGAATCGGGCCCAATGTGACTAACATTCAGTCTCTCAACTGTGAGCCATCCACCATGCTAGTGCAGTCTGAGACCCCATCACTAAAATAATCAATTTAGAGGTCTAATTATAAATGCTATGGTTTGTACATATTTCCATGCAATGAGCATTACTTAGATCACACAACATCGTCAGCTGATCCAGGAATAAAATGTGAGCTGTCTCTTCCTGCAGAACTCCAAGGGCCTGATTCACAGAATGAACTGAAGACTCAATCCTAAACTTACTACTATTTTGGTATTCACAGAATGTGCTTACTACTTTTGGCATTCACAGAATGAACCTACTACTTTTGGTATTCATAGAAGTTAGGATTTTGTCTTAAGTTTGTCTTAAGACAAACTTAAGACAGACTTAAGACAGACTTAAGACAAAATCCTAACTTAAGTCTGTCTTAAGTTTGTCTTAAGACAAACTTAAGACAAAATCCTAACTTCTGTGAATACCAAAAGTAGTAAGTTCATTCTGTGAATGCCAAAAGTAGTAAGTGCATTCTGTGAATACCAAAATAGTAGTAAGTTTAGGATTGAGTCTTAAGTTCATTCTGTGAATCGGGCCCTATGTCTTCTTTATCTATGTCTACTCTGATACAGTTGTATTGGAGTTGCAATGTACTACATTCTACCTGGTTATTTCAAGTATTGTTGCAAGCCTCTCCATTGTCATCACATTATCTGATGGACCCATGTCACAATGTAGTTGACATTGGCACCTTTTTCTCTTGCATGGGGGTTGGGAGATCGATGACAAATCAGGGCTTCTTATCATCAAGAACTATTGTTTTTGCAGGGAAAAGCAGCATGTATTTGAGATCAAGCATTCCAAGTTTACCCTTCACCCCTTGGAAGGAGTTGGATTTTTATTGTACAGCCACAGTATAGTCAGGAAACAATAGCAAATTGGTGTTTTCTACCTCTAATGGCCAAATTGCCTGGCACATATGAAGTAAGTCAAAATCCCTGTAACTGGGCAGGAGTGCTATGGCTGGCCACAGAGGTGTCCAGGGTTCTAGGATACTGCATGCACTGTGCTGGCATGCTTAACCATGAACAGTTGGGAGACCCTGGAGGAGTGTGGCTCAATGGTTAGAGCGGCAGACCCTGATGCAGAGTTCTGGCCCGGGACCAGGGTTCAATTCCTGCCTCGGCAGGCCTTGGGCTCACTTTCCTCGGACCTGACAATTCTCGCCTCGGTGCCTATTCTAATCATGGGCCCCACGCTGCAACTCTGGGCAATAGCTTGCTTAACCTCCACATCGGCCCCAAAAGCGCTCGGATGCCTGGCTTCACCCTGGGGGTGCCCAGGAGTGGACACTTCACAGGGAAAGCCAGGAAGGGTTCCACAGTGGTATGAGTAATAGCGCCAGGAAACCGCTTGGTGACAGTGCGCTCTACAAATACCTTGACATTTACATTTACTTAGGGGCATCTTGATGAACCAGAAGTAGTTTCCTTGGTTGTCTCTCCAACTTCTCTAGCAGACCTACAAGACTCACATTATTTTTTCAAGAGTGGACTTCTGAATCTTTACCTTAGAACTCTAGAATCTCGAACCCTCTCCTTCGGTTCATTAACAAATGCCAGTAGAGCTTCAAAATCCAGTTCTACTATTAGTAATTTGCTTTTGTTCGCTGTTACCGTTTCTCCCAACACATATTATCCAGTCTCAGAAGTCCTAAATCCAGGATTACTGTGCCAATCTTATTCTCTAGGACCACTCTAATGTCCTTTATGTCGTTTGGTATGACGTCCAGTTTACCTGGATACATCTTGAGTGAGATCAACTGCTAAGGATGCTAATGGTGTCTTATAGTGAAAATTCCTAGTGATAGCCTCCAATCAAAGTGAGTTGGAATTTACAACCTATCCCATGCATGTTAATAAGGTTGTTCATATTTCAACCAGTATTTAATGAGCAGTAAATAGTACAACTGGTCCTAGAACCATTACAATGGCAAATAAAATAGTTGACACATTTTATTTAAAATAAATCATACAAATTCTGTTATAAACATTTAGCAAGACTATCACGAGGCAGGACAGGGGCTTGGAATGTCCAGCATACAGGCCCCAACGAGTTATACAAAACAAAGGAGTATGCTGTTCCTAGGGGAGAAGGGAGAGAAGAGAGATGGAAAAAGGGAAATGTGTGTACACCAGCTGCTAGAAAGATAGTGCGTACTAGCACTGGGATAGCTGCAATAAGGAGCAAGGGCACTCACATACCCCAAGGAGTGTCATGCTTCATCATTGGGCAGCTCATTGTTGGGCCAGCGCTGCAATACCCAACCGGCCCCACGAGGCGGCTCTTCTCTAGTTGCCATAGTGAAACTTTAGGTGTTATGAGAATGCGTATGTGTTGTGAGTAGAAGTGGAATGATGTGAATGTGAACTAAAAATAGCTACACAAAACTCCGAAGGTAATTTTATTCACTGGGTTCTTGTGCTATGTATTAAAATATCGACTGGTGAGTTATGGACTGAAGGGGGTAATTGTACCCGCTTCCGTCTAAATAATTGTGTATGATGTGTGGATGGTCGACATGTTTCATGCCCTATACTGTCCAAAAGGATCTAGGCACTTCATCAGGAACTAGGAATCTGAAGGTGATTGTTGTAGATATCTCTTCCAAATACTGAATTGCTATCGTATGTATCAATCTTTTGGTACCAAAATCCAGTCGCAAAATATTAACATTTTGCAATCTTTCAACTTTGGGTAGTTATCATTCACAAAAGGTTAGTAGCACACGTTCCCCTTTGTGGAATAATAAAAAGTTTGTTGGAAGTAGGCAGTTGTCTGGAAGTAATTTGAGGAAAATGGGGTGCATTTCAATGCAAAGCTTATTTTATTGAAAGACAATCAAAGTTAATGTGGTCCGCTGGCCCCAGCAGGCAACATTCATGTGATGGCCACCAATAGGAGTGTGTTAGAATTTGCGACCTACCTCATAATTAAATATTGAGGTTGTTTATATTGCGCCCAATGTTTTATGAGCAGTAAATGGTACATATGGTCCTAGAACCAGGACAAATGCTATTAAAAAAGTTGACACAGGTCATATAACTTAAATCATACAAATTCAGTTATAAACTTTTAGCAAGCAATGAAGGAACAGTTACAAAGCCAGGTTGTTTGGTCAAATATTATAAGGAACTAACAAATCTACAACCTTTGAATTACCTATTGAATGATTTACTACATTACCAAGAAGGCTACTGCTCCTCCTCACTGGGTCCAAATCTGGTTTAGATAACTTATTGCTATGCTCAGCTTCAAAAGGAATTATTATTAAAGGGTTTAGCCCTATTCATTGTCAGGAACGCTAGTCCGCTCTTTGGGGCCCATTAGCATGGCGGGCAGATCGCCACCGCAGATCCACCAAGTAAAACACCCTGCCGGATTGCCTTTTACCCCCGCCACATTAGCATGACGGGGGTCCCACGGCGGACGGAAAGACCGTCTGCTGCTTTTCCGCCTGTAGGCAATCGTCACGATTGCCTACTGGGCAGAACAGGTCTGCAATATAGTGGAGGTGCCTTGCAGGCACCGCCATCCATATTATGATGTTGGCGGTTTAATGCCATTCCATGGCGGAGACTCTGCCATGGAAATGCGGGGTTGGGGGGTGAGGGGATGCACTTGGGGGTACCCATGGTACCCACCAACATTGGCATACACAAGGTGGCAGGCACCACACGGTGCTTGCCACGTTTGCATGCCAATGTAAAACATGCATATATTGCATTGTGGCGAGTGCTGCTTACAGCACCGCCTGCCACAGTGCAATTTATGTGGGATGCCACTGCTACAGTGGTGGTGGCATCCTAATTGACATAACTATAATATTGGACCCCTTTGTAAAGATGAAACAAGAAACCCCCAATTCTGACACCACTTAATGAAAACTTATTAGGTAACTGGTTACAGCTAGCTATCAACAGGATCAAATCTCATTTCTTCAACTCTTCATTGGAATGAATTTAAGACACTTAATTGAATCAATGTTTAAGTGTCCGTCGACTACATCAAAACACAAAACACATGGCATACATCTTTTTGAAAGAATTTTTGCAAAAAACTATACGTAAATGACACAGATTTCAATACAAACACCAACGTTCACATCACAAACAAACAGTCAAACTAATACCAGTTCTCATATATTATTAACACACCAAAAGGACTCCTACAATTTGCTGAATTGGCATGGGCCCACTAATGCTGAAGTGAAGCAACATGGGTATTGCTACATCACTCTATTTTACAGCGCTATTCAAAGGCAGGGACTTAACACAGGCAACTGCAGTCCCCGCGGTGCGGGAGGCCCCGGAGCTGCAAGGCCCCCCCTCAGCAAGTACTCAGGCCTGAGAGCTCTAGATTAAATGTGGACCGGGGGCCTGTTTACCTTGCAGGGAAGCCCCTTCAACTTTCGTTACGCCACTTTTTAAAGGCACCTGAATTCAAGATTCAGTCAAGGTGTCCATGAAACAAGGGTCCCTACAAAAGCCAATATGTCACTATTAACATAAAGACCTCTCTGGCAGTTCTAAAACTTGTTGGCGTGTTTTAAACCCTAAATTGTTTGGGGTTCTCTAAAGAACTTCGAACTGCAGAATCGCTGAAAATAACAAGCATTTGCAATGCAATAGGTCTTGCATTTGCGAGAGTTTAAGCTATTTACATTATAAATTACAATGTCTTTTATTTTTCTGTTTCGATAATTAATACATAAATAAAAGGCATTGTCGTTTACAATGCCAATAGCAAAACCGGATGCTGGGATCCCCAGCTCAAGGGTCTCAAACTGGTAATGATGGCTTCCTGTCAATCCCAGAATACCTTCAAGACCCTCTAGCTCGTATGAAAAAAATGTGTTACTAGGTAAGCCTCAAACTTCAAAACAAAATATGGCACCACACTTCTTGCACTCCCATGCACCTGTGCTCACAGCACAAAAACATTCTACAGAGGCACTGAATAAGTAGCAACTTTAAAAAGGCAGACCCTTTGCTGACCATAGACTCACGCCCTTTCACACCTAAGGCCAACTGCCTCTCTTTCAGGAAAAAAACTCACCTTTTATGAAGCATCAACGTACTCACTCATATAAGAAAGCATCTTGAGGTGATTCTATTTGCTCACCTATGCTATGCCAGGGATCTCCAACCTGTTCTGTATTAAGTGTTATTTATCATCTATAAAAATCATCACAATCTACTAATATCATTATTGTTGTAAAAGTGACCACATCAAGCAAGATTATGTTAGTGGTCACTCGATGTAAAATTACCTGTAGTGATTAGGTCAATACATCACGAAGGATTGCCAGCAGTAACGAAAAAAAAGACTTTGTCAATTTGGAATGCCTGTAAGTGGGTAATAATACACAATAGCCAAAGCTTGAATGCCCCTGGCACCAAGGTAATAATTTTAGTAAGAAACCTCCCAAACGCCACTTGATTCCTTACTTAAAAAAAAACTTTATTCGATCATTAGTTGATAATAATCATAAAAGTACATACATACATAAATCAGTAAAATACACAAAAATGCAACTTATTTAAAATATATTCATGGGTCAAAGGACATATTATTTCTCAGATGTACCGACTTTAAAATATATACAGCAGTAAAAAAGCAAATGTCATGCGAATCAAGTCCAAATAAGAGCCTCATGGCAGATTCAATAGTGGATACATTATATTTTTTAAAAAGTGGTTTCAAATAGGTTTTACGCAAATGAAGATAAAAGGGGCATAACAATAAAAAGTGCTCCGAGCTTTGCTTTGTGATCCCATCACATGGACAGGGGGCGATAGTGTGAATCTTAATATGTGGATACGCCACAAGCAAATGAACGGTCCCCATCCGCAGTCTTGTCAATACATATTGATGAGAACGAATGGTAACCAGTTTAAGGTATCCTGCAAATCCCGGTTCTACCATATTATATCTATCATAAAAAACATGTGTAGAATATTGGGAAGTAACAGCCTTACGCTTCACAGTGCTGGCCCTTAAAAATACATCTTTAAGCTCTTTCTTGGGGATGTCTATAACACAGAGTGGGTTTTCACGCACAAATAAATTAAAAACATCTTTGAATGCATGAATGATATAATTGAGCCAGGGGATACGGGAACATTTGTCCAAGTGGAGACAGTCTAAAATGATCTTTTTTGTGAACCCCGTCTGCTCCTTGATCCAAATAGATCTCCAAACTAGAAGTGGTCTTAGACTGATCAAATCAGAAAGATGTTCCAGACCAACCTCCTGATGGATCAGTTTGGTTGAAGCAGAGGATGGTAAACACAAAAGCTTTTTGAGAAATTTATTTTCCTCCACCTGGAGCATATTATGATTACAATGGCCCCATACCCCTGAACCATAAAGGGCCAGGGCAACACATTTATGGCGATATAGGTACAACATGTCAGGTATCCGCCTGGAGCCTAACTTCGATGCAAACTTGAATATACCAAAAGCACACTTGCCCATTTTAGCTCTTACATTGATCATTTCAGACGCCCACATCCCTCCACTATTAAAAGGGATACCTAAATAGCAAAATTTATCAACCACTTGTATTGTTTGATCCATAACTATAAAAGGTCTTAGATTTTTGACTTTCTTACCGCAGGCCAAAATAAAGGTTTTTGAATTATTAATTTTTAATTTCCTCTCTTTAATGAAGTCCACAAATTTGTCCATGAGTTTCTGCAGCCCAAGAGGGGTTCTCGAAAGTAGGACCGCGTCATCCGCGTAAAGCAGTATTGGAATGGGTATGCCATCTGCGGTTGGTGCGTCAGCACTGACAGTACGTAATTCAGACTCAATGGCGTTAATAAAAAGGGAGAAAAGGAGGGGGGCAAGGACACATCCCTGCCTAATACCACAGCCTACCGGGATATTCGGGGAACACTCACCTAATTGCCCATAACGTATCTTTGCCGATAAGTTCCTATACAATTCGGCCAGGAAGTAAATGATTTCCCGTGGGGCACCCATATCCAGTAAGGTTGACCACAAAAGACCATGGTTAACCAGGTCAAAAGCACTGGAGAGGTCGGCAAAGCAAAGAAACAGTGAGCCTTGCTTGGCACGTGTGTATTTGCCTATAATAAGGTCAAGTTTATACACTGTTCTATCGTGCCTAACCCCTTACGGAATCCGAACTGGGAGTCCGCAAGGACACCTTTTTCTTCAGCCCAGTCCTCCAGGCGACTCAATAAAACCCTGCTCATAATTTTTAGGGAGGCAGTAAGGAGTGAGATCGGCGATAGTTTTTTGCCTCTTCTCTCTCGCACCTTTTTTGTAAATAGGGATAATAATAGACTCCCCCCAGGCCTGTGGAGCCATAGTCATTGCTGCTGCATTAAAAACTTTGGTCAGCAGTGGGCTCCAAAGGGATACCACTGCTTTATAAAGATCAACGGGTACCCCATTGGGGTCAGGTGCCTTCCCCCCCTTGCTACACTGAATGGCAGTATTCACCTCGGTCACTGTAATATTAAGGGGTAGGGGGGTAACCACAGCATCCCTATCAGCCCCCGCATCTAAACCATCAGGGTTAAAAATGCTGGAAAAATGGGCAACCCACTGTTCTTCGCTCACCTGAGCAGACAATGCCGGGGCTTCATCCTTTTGTAGGAAAGGACTATTGACCGTTGACCAGAATAACTTAGCATCCTTAAGGTCAACGACCATAGTCAAATTGTTCCATGCCTCTTCCCTCAATTCCTGTTTCCTGGCCTTCAGGTGAGTTGTATATTCCCTCCTCAAAGCCCTTACTGCTTCCCTATCCCTGGGTTTGCAGTTAAGGGCCGCTTTTAGTTTTCGTAGGGATTTAGTACATTCCTTGTTGAACCATCCGCTGGTGGTCCTAGTGCCTCTAGGTTTGGTACCAGTAAGAATTTTTGCAATATTTTTATTGATGGTATCAAAGCTAGCTAATATATCAGCACTTCCTTTGTCGGGTTCAAGACAACATTCTACCTCGGCTAAACAGGCAGACACTATGGTGTTTAATAGGCGTTCCTCATTATGCCTGCCCCATTTAATTCTGGGGCCATTTGGTCTGTGTGGAGCTACGTCTGTCACTGTACCGTGCGACACCTTTGACTTGACCCCCCACAAAGAGAGATACATGGTTAGGCAATTATGGTCACTGAGGGATAAGTCTACTATTACAGGGATGGTACACAAAACCATAATACTGGAAGAGACGATGAGGTAATCAATAACCGTCGCGTGGTTCCTACCTGTAAAGGTTGGTACCGGGTTACCTTCACTGTCTACACCAGTTGACATAATACATAAGTCCAGTTTAAACATGAGAGTGTTTAAAGAGTCTCCATAGGCCGAATATGAAAAGTGGGCCAGATCTTCCCCATCTTCCCCTCCATACCCGCACACCCTCATGCCAACAAAGGGGCACATGTGAATGTTAAAATCACCTCCCCACAAAAATTCAAAAGACATTCCACTACGACCACACAGCCTATCAACCTCCGCCTCCAGTTCTTCAACCATAACAGTATTAGAATGGTTAAAGATGTTATTATAGTGGTTTATTACTAAAACATTCCGCCCATTTCTATGTTGCAGCCATAACAACTGCGAGTGCCGACCAACAGTCAGATGGATTTTCACTTGTACCGGCAGCCTCACAGAAAGCAGTATCACCAACCCCCCACTGGCTCTCCCCATATTAGATGGCTGGGCTTGACAGTTATAGGCAACATACCCGTCAAGATAGACATCTTCAGTCGCCCAGGTCTCCTGAAGGCACATGATGTCAAATTGGGTTAAAAATTCTAACCACCCTAAACAATCCGTCTTGTTATTCCACCCAGCAATATTCCAGCTCCCCAACTTATAGCCCCTCTCTGTTGAAATTACAGCCTTGATGGGTAGAGGACTCATTTGGGGAGGGGTTATATTCATGATCGTTGGGGCATCAAATAACCTGGGGGTACTACCACACATTGATGAGCTTATAGATGTTATGATACCATCTCCCTGTATAAGGGATCCTGGGTTGCTTTGAGTCTGCCCACTATTAAATCTATTGCAACTGGAATAATGGGCTGTATCATGCCCCTTAGGTAGGTTGTCCGTAGTAGAGCCTCTCGCCACCACACGCGGACCCACATCCCCCGCTGCATCTTCACAAGTTCCCTCGCCCACCTCCCCCATGGCTGGTTGGCTTCAATCACAGTCCTCCAGGCTGCTGAACAGGTCAAACCTATTGCTGGTCTCTAGAGGCGTGAAGGGTTTGAGATGGTCCATTCTCCTATGTGTTAGGGAATTATGCCGTGGAGCCACAATGTTCCATCCGTGCGGCTCAGCTACTATTGTGGTATAATGACCTTTAGATGTAAAGCCATTATTATAGACGGGTGGACAGTATGAATTTGGGTACACTTGCCTCAGCAATGGGGGGAGAGGGGTTAACAGGGATTGATGATGGGGTGGGAATACCACAGAGCGAGGATAAAAGTATGTAAGAGGGTGAGGGGTGATACGATTACTGGCGTGATCAGAGGGCCAGTTAAGTATAAACTGAACAACATTCTGGTCTCTAAAATTTATGACCACTATATCTCCCTCAATGTCTTTGGGTCTTCCCCCCAGCCATGGAAGACGACGAACGTGGACGATTTCGCCATAGATGTTATTTGCAATGGGTCTATTTATACTCAACCAATGCATTATTTTATTTTTCAATTAGGCAAAACCCTCACGTTTGTTTACCTCTAGCTCTGGCACCCCAGTACGGACCACCACAAATGGCACTGCTTCCGGTGGAAGTTCTGGAAGGGGGCCCTTATTATAGTTACCCCGAGTAGATCGCCCATTCCCCCTAGCACTCTTCTGGTTCCCTGCAGCTTGATCTAAGCTCTTCGTCGATCCGCTGGCCATTACAGCAGAGGACGGTATGGAATTAGTTTTTGGTAATACGGGAACAACAGTGCCAACCTTTTCATTAAAAATTCTTTTTTGGTGACACACTGTTTTTATATTTTTCCCTTTCCTATTATTTCTGGACACTTCTACCTGGACCAGAGGTAGCCTCGAGTGAGGCAGGCATACCGCACGTTATTTGACTACCCTATGAATATGCCATGACGCCTGACGGGCGGATAAAAGATACACCGCATCGACTAAATCAGGCAGTCTATGAGGGGTTTCAAAGACTAACCGAAGGTTTAGTAGACACCAGTGTCCATTCCCTTTTGATTAATTCAGTAGCATACATTTGGTCTGTGCTATAGATGGGGGGAGTTTATATTTAAATGGTGAACTTCATTCCATCGTCCAGATGATCTGGAAGTCTACTGAGGAGCAGTGTACTTCCCATTTGGGCTGTAGTTGATGTAAACGATTTGTGGCTTTTGGACGTATGAGAGAGCAGATTTTGGAGATGTTGTCCACGTTTATATAGTTTAGGAACAATTGGAAAGATATAAGGATATTTTTTTAAAGCTGGCATTTTGTTCAATGAGGCTTTTATTTAAAAACAAAATGCATAGAACTCAGTGTTATTCAGGTTGAATGTATGTAGGAATTTGCAAAGATTACAGAATCTTTACAGGACCATAGATTGCCTTGGATGCCCATTTGCGACAGTCAAGAGTGTTATCCATTGGATTGATTTTTTTTGTTATGCCAAATTGAACCTAGGTTGGAGCTACTTAGATTGACTTCCGTTTTTGAGTCTATTCTCAGAATAGCTTTTCAGTCTCAGACATGATGTATTTTGATTGAGCTGTAAGCATTTTGTTGGATGTAGGATATGAGATTAAGTTTACATTTGTATGATTGGGTTTTCTACTGCTAACCATGGTGGGTAATGAGTCAAGAGGGATCATTCTTCTAGTACTGTGTTTAAAAAGAAAACATGATTGATAGTCCTTAAAGTTTGCTACAATAATACCCTTTTTCTTCTTAGTGAGTTTTAGTGGTTTAAAAGATATTTTAGGATGTTTATTTTTCCAAAGGATTTCCACCTTAATTTATACTTGACCTGCCATTAGACTTTTTCGCACATTATGCACTCATGACATCTTTCCGTTTCCACATGAGCGCACCACACCTCACCAAACATCCTTGGCTCCTCCAGCTAGACTCAACCCACTCCATATCACCAGTGTGTGTATCACAGCATACCGTTTGGTGTATTGTGATACACACGCTTCACTGGCAGATGATTTAAAAAGAAGAGCAAGCATCCCTCAAACTTACTACTGATACAGCTTCAGCAGCAGTTGTCAACAGGTCTTGCACACGCTCAACAGGCACCTTACAGCCAGAATGTGAGAAAGCTTCTCTTGCACAAAGTATATAAATTGTGCATGCTTATCTCATAAAGAACAAGCATGACACACCCTGCAGCTGCTAAAACTTTACTTACCCATGTAACAGATACAGCAAATGCAGGAGTATTGAACACCCCTCGCACATTAAGCAGTTACAAGATGAGCTGCTGCTGTGCATGATTCCCTCACACTGCAAAAGGAACAGCTTGTGAAGCAGTAGTGGACATTTTCTTGACACAAAACAGATGCAGGTAGGGGGTGCAGACAAGAACAGGGCAAGTGTCCTCACAACAGACAACAGGTAAAGCATGTAAGCCAGGAATGCTAGCCTCCTCACAAAGAGAACAGTTAGAGCAAGGCAGAAACCCTGCTAGGTTCAGACACATATTTGGGCACACACACTCACAATATGTGATGTTTGGCCATAAGCCATAAAGATTTTCCTTACATACATTAAATAGTGACATAACTGACAGTAGAAGTGTAGTGTAAACTTCCATCACACAGTTAGTGCAGCATGACCAGCAGAATTGATAGCTTCTCAATATAGTTGGTAAGAGGCCTTTACAGGAAGCAAACAAATTAATGACTGGATGAGGAAAACCTCAGTATTCCAAGACAAGTTGGTTACTTAGAGAAAAGTTTCAGCTGTTTAAAACAGATATAAACAATCAAATGCACCAGTGGGTTAAAGCCATTAAATGATCTATCCACCCTAGATAATCATTATCAATCACACTGGGGTGTGGTAGGGAAGTGACTTGGTCAAAGGGCTCTATTTAGAAGACTATTGTATTACTCAATACTTGCCATTCAATAGTGCAGACAGCGCAAGGTCAAATAAAGTGCTCAGTGTATGACTGTATTTACATATGTAAACAAACACACCAGAACAACAAGGTATCACAAAGCAGCACAACAATCAGTACAACGTCCACATAGAATCATCGTTTGAGGTTGGCGAAGAAGACAAGCCTGTTAGTGTATCGACATTTCTACCCAGACAGAATAATCCAACAGGTCTGGTTAGGGTCAGCTTTAGTGTTAGTGGCGACAGGTGCTACAATCTTTTTTGGTCCCCCCCATGACCCCCTTCTCGTATTCTCTCACTACCACCCTGCAAAAGGGTCTATACCTTTTTATTTTTGTATTTAATATATTTAGTAAATGTTTACTAAAATCGGTGGACTCCAGAGGGCTAACATTTGCTATTCCCTATCCGGTCTGTGCAACAGTAGGGAAAGTAGAGGCGCCCTGAACCCTAAGCTTAAATAGCCTTAGCAATCAGGTAATACCTTTGGCCAATGGGAACCCTAGTCCCAACCAATCAGAACACTACCCCTAAGCCCTAGGTCCAATAGGAGACCATGCCCTTAAGTCAAATCACAGCCCTAGTCCTAGTAGCCAATTAGATACCAAACCCTAAACCCTAAGCCCAATAGAACCTCTAGCCCCAGGAACCAATTAGAACACCATACCTATCAGCCAATCAGAAGCCAAAGTCCAATAAAAACACCAGATACATTAACCAATCAAAGCACGTAGCACAGATGTAATGTCCAGTGGCTAACTTATAAAAGGAGCATGTGATCTCAAGCACAAGCACAGGCACCTCAAGCACAGGGAGCAGTGAATGCTCCTGAAGAACAGAATCTCCTTGGAGACATACAGATATCATCCACCCTTTGCTGGTTCTGGTTCACCATGAAGATAGGCCCAAATATAAACCACTTAAGTACTTATTTTGACGCACTTCAACAAGTCCCTTTTTTAGCCAAAAACAAGGGTTAAATGCACTTTCCAAATGCAGGTGAAACCTTAAGGAAGATTCCGCAGTCTCTTAAACACACTCGGCTTAGCCTCTTACGGTGTAGTTTGCCTTTTTAACTATCAAAAACTCCAAATAGAGGTGGGGCCCTAGACGGTTGACCCTGCACGCCTAAGTGCAGTACAGGGGAAACTAGGACAGAATTTTAAACAGTCAGAGGCAGGCAAACAGCTGTTTAAACAGTACCAATTGCACAAACATCAAGAGTTCAATTCAAACAGTCACGAGCAAAATCAGCACTTTTAACAGTACCAATTGCACAGAGGATATGAGCATAAATATAAACAGCCATGAGTAGAAAAAAACACAGCCATTTTAATGTGTCAAAAACACAGGACAAGTCTGTATTCTTACCACTTTCTCGCATGGTATAGATATGTATATATAAACAAATATCAAAAAATTAAGTGGGGAATGGATCACTTGTCCTGCATAACCTGGGTTACATTTTGTCGTATTCTGTATCCCAATAAAAAACCCTCACTCACGCGTAAAAGATGGATATGGCGGTATATCTTGATTCTCCGCCTATTATTCACGTGATAGCATCATCATAGGGTTAGTGATCGTGCTTTCTCCACCTGGAGATATGCCCCTGATTAGTGCAGTAGTGACCAGTGATATAGGGGTCATAAGTGAATTAAAAATACTCATACAGCCAGTGGTTGATTTATTGGTTCTTGATTCGAGATATTAGTTAAAAATAAGAGATAGTGCATACTGAGATTGGGTTATGGGTCTCCCGCACTTTAATAGTCTTTTTTAAAATGGTCTACATGTTTCAGTCCCTGTTACGCCTATGTAGGTCAGGTGGGCTTTCTTCAGGACCAGGGTGAGTAGTGTGGTGAGAAAGAGGTGTCTCAAAGTGAGTTGACCATAGAAAATAAAGTTTATTGTCAAGAGAATGCGGGAATAAGATATATTAATCAGTTTCCATACTAGTTCCTCAGGTACCTGTAATCAAAATAAGGGGGGAGGGGGAGAAAGAGGGGGGGACACAAATATAAATATATGCAAGGGTTTAGTTAACTTCTAAATGATGCCTCCTGTAAGTATTGTACTTAGAGGTTAAATGGTCAGCAACTAGAAAATGGCAATACTTAATCACAGGACCACCACTTATAATGTTGGCAAAATCTCTCTACTAGTTCACTCAACAAAGCTGGATTGCGAAAATGCTATATGTAAAGAAATCATTCTTTTGTGGCAAAATATCTCTGCTTATTCTATACGCTATCTCGTAGTGAAAGATCAGCCCCCTATTTTTTGCATGTTGCTAGCAGAGGCAACAAACGAGTATACTCTTTTACTGCCAGTTGGGGGTCTAGTTGTGTAAAAACAGGAGTTCTGTCCATTGCAATTTCAGGAGTTCCGCTATAATATCAGAAATGGATTATGGAGTCTAAATAGGGAGCGCGGTTCGTGTTGGGAACAGCGCATAGTCTCTATAAGTGTTTCAGGTGCTTTAGCTCGCAATTTTACGTGGCATGAATCTCCCACTGTTCCAAAAACACTTAACATCGACCTGGATAAACACCACAATACCCGGGCCAGGACGGAAGAGTCAGCACAAGTTGTGCCAACCACAAGCCGCAGGTAGCAGCCACCGCTTGGAGCAGAGCAGAGAACGAAACCGTAACGTATACCAACACTTGCCAAACTAGATCCATTCTTTTACTCAGTAGGCTGATCAAAGACTCACTGGCAGCCCGTTGAAGTTCAAATGAAAAACTTCAAAGGTATGTGTGCGTCCTGTGTGCGTCCATTGCTCAAAGTTATGTGTGCGTCTGTTAACATGGGCACCCTGCGACCTTATAACTAACAAAATACCTAGCCGAGTGATCACATGCGAGCCACGATAATATATGCATGCTCATCTGATCGCGATTACTGTAATCACGCATCACCGACATTTAGTGATTTTTGCCAGGAAGATTCATGCCACGTAAAATTGCGAGCTAAATCACCTGAAACACTTATAGAGACTATGCGCTGTTCCCAACACGAACTGCGCTCCCTATTTAGACTCCAGAATCCATTTCTGATGTTATAGCGGAACTCCCGAAATTGCAATGGATAGAACTCTTGTTTTTACACAACTGGACCCCCAACTGGCGGTAAAAGAGTACATTCGTCCGTTGCCCCTGCTAGCAAAATGCAAAAAATAGGGGGCTGATCTTTAATGATCATTTGGATGGCGAAGCACTGGAGGACTACCTGTCAACCTCCACTTTCGTGCCACCTACAGATATAAATGAAGCAGCTGAAAGCTATACAAATTGGTTAGAGGAAGCATGTACCTCCCTAGTTCAGTCCAAACTCTGCCGCCCAACGCGTATAACACCTTCTGCCCCTTGGTTTACCGAGGAACTACGCGATTATAAGGTGTCATGTAAAAAATTAGAGCGCCATTGGCGCACAAAATACTCAAAGGCAGACAAAATGACACTAAATGCCAGACTTAAGATATATAAAGGAATGATTAAAAAGGCAAAAAGCGCTTATTTTTGCGCAAAAATTGAGATCGCGAAGAATTCCTCTCAAGAACTTTTTAAAACCGTGACTAATCTAAGTACTTTGAAATCAGTCACTATTCCCCCTAGTCTGGAGCTATGCGAGACTCTTGCAAAATTCTTCTTGGGAAAGGTAGAGCAAATATTTACCACCCTGGAGGATCAAGTGAGGCTCACTCTCAGTGAGAGAACCCACAAGCCCATGCAAAAGAACTCACAGTCCCTGGAACTCGTGGAGTTCAGCCCAGTAAAAGTAGAAGAAACTACAAAGTTATTACTAAAAACCAAATCAGGCTCACCCCACGATCCCTGCCCAGCTGCTGTGGCCCAACTTGCAGCCACTCCCATCTCAGCTATGCTTACTGAAGTTTTTAACATGATGTTTAAAGGAGGAGAATATCCACTGTGCTGGAAGCAGGTCTCCATCGCACCTTTGCTTAAAAAAGCTACCCTAGACATCTCAGATCCCAATAGTTACCGGCCCATAGCTAGACTCCCATTGCCGGCCAAGCTTATTGAGAGGGCCATGAATGCTCAGCTCTGCGACTTCCTCAGATCCTCTCGGGGGCTTGACATGGCGCAACATGGATTTAGGGAGGGCCACAGCACCGAGACTGCCCTCATTAAGTCCACGGAAGAAATTAGGAAGGTGATGGATGCGGGCGGGCGGGCGGTCCTGGTACTTCTCGACCTGTCCGCGGCCTTCGATACGGTCCACCACAGTATTCTGGTGGACCGCCTTGAGAGCTGCGGAGTACGGGGAGCTGCGCTGAGCTTGCTGAAATCTTTCCTCTCGGACAGAGTTCAGGTGGTTGCCCTGGGAGATTTTGAATCTACACCGTTCACACTCCCAGGAGGGGTGCCTCAGGGCTCCTCCCTGAGCCCCACCCTTTTTAATATCTACATCTCCTCCCTCGCCCCGGTGATTCGGTCTTTTGGCTTTGAACTTACATCTTATGCAGATGATACACAAATTGTGGTATCTCTGCTCCCGGGCCGAGAGGAGGGAACAGCAGCAAGATTTCAGGACTGTATGACCGCAGTAAGCTCATGGATGGCTAGGAATTGTCTTAAATTGAACTCCTCGAAGACAGAGGTTCTTCTCTTTGGCAATGAAACCAACCTATGGACCCCCAACTGGTGGCCTCAAGAAATGGGTGATCCTCCCATACCTGCCACAACAGTAAAAAATCTAGGGATACTCATTGACAATCAACTTACTTTTAAGGCACAAGTCAATGCCCTCTCATCCTCGGTCCACTGGATAATAAAAACAATAAGGAAAATTCTCCCCTTCCTCTCCAGTAGCAGCAGGAAAACTGTCGTGACAGCATTAGTGCTGTCACGCCTCGATTACTGCAATAGTCTTTATTTACAAGCACAGCAAGGGATCTTGAACAAGCTACAGACGCTGCAAAATGCTGCTGTTCGCTTAATTACGGGTCTACCCAAGTTTGCCTCCGTCTCTGGGGAACTGAGCAAATTGCACTGGCTCCCAGTACGGAAACGTATGATGTTCAAAGCACTGTGCATAGTGTTCAAGGCAGTGAATGGACTAGGTCCGTCTTTCCTTCAACAACATTTTCAGCTGTACAAGCCAGGTCGACATTTAAGATCATCCAATAAATGGCTTGTCAAGACTGACCGTATTAGGAAAGTTCGATGGGGAGGTCGCAGTTTTATCTCCGGAGCAGCTGGCATCTGGAATAAAATGCCCCTCCCCCTAAAACAAAGCACTGACCTAATGACATTTAGGAAGAACATTAAAACATGGCTTTTCAATTTATAGGACTTTCATCGCATGGAGAAAGCATATCATTTCAGCGCCAGGACACCTGCCCGGTAACAGTGCGCTTAATAAATGGTAAAAAATAAAAATAAATAAAAATAACTGTGATTTCTTTACATATAGCATTTATGCAATCCAGCTTTGTTGAGTGAACTAGTAGAGAGATTTTGCCAAAATTATAAGTGGTGGTCCTGTGATTAAGTATTGCCATTTTCTAGTTGCTGACCATTTAACCTCTAAGTGCAATACTTACAAGAAGCATCAATTAGAAGTTAACTAAACCCTTGCATATATTTATATTTGTGTCCTCCCCCTCTTTCTCCCCCTCCCCCCATTTTCTGATTACAGGTACCTGAGGACCTTATAGGGAAACTGATTAGTATATCTTTTTCCCACATTCCCTTGAAAATAAACTTTATTTTCTATGGTCAACTCACTTTGAGACACCTCTGTCTCACCACACTACTCACCCTGGTCCTGAAGAAAGCCCACCTGACCTACATAGGTGTAACAAGGGCTGAAACATGTCAACCATTTTAAAAAAGGACTATTGAAGTGCGGGAGACCCATAACCTAATCTCAGTACGCACTACCTCTTATTTTTAACTAATATTTCGAATCCAGAACCAATAAATCAACCACTGGCTGTACGAGTATTTTTAATTCATTAATGACCCCTATATCACTGATCACTACTGCACTAATCAGGGGCATATCTCGAGGTGAAGAAAGCGAGATCACTAACCCAATGATGATGCTATCATGTGAATAGAAGGCGGAGAATCAAGATCTACCGCCATATCCAGTTTTTTACACGTGAGTGAGGGTTTTTTATTGGGATACAGAACACGACGAAATGCTAACTCAGGTTATGCAGGACAAGTTATCCATTCACCACTTGATTTTTTGATATAGCTTAAGGAAGCTGAATGGATCATAGCTTCTTCCTTCTCCCTCTTCCTTGATTATTTATATAAACAAATACACACATATATTTTGTGTGTGAATGTTTACATAAGTATATATTTATTTTTATTATTACATTTTGCTTAATTTTATTTAATATATATTATATTATAGTTATGCATTTAAATACAACGAGCCAGAAGTAGCTTTCTCCCAGACACTTTGCTGTGGTGAGTGTACGCCAGGATAGCTAACCTCTTACTATTCAAAAAAATCCACTTCCGCAATCCCCCACTTTCGCATGCTAAAAAGGAAACGTGCCTCCACTCTACTGCAACTGTCAGTGTACTTTATTTCTTCATCAAACAATGTCATACATTAGCCCAATGCGTTTCAGAGCATGCACCGTCTGTAATTGTTTGATGAAGAATTTCAGCATGTTGACAATTTAATGAATATTTGTCTTTACAACACATGTTTTAGATCGCATGCCATTACAACACGGTCATTACAACTACTGGGTTTGTTGTTATGATGGAGAACATGTTCACTTACAACGACTGCGTTGTTACAACACAAACCTTTACATCACAAGTCGTTACAACCACTTGCAGTAGGGGGCGCGCTGGACATAGGAATAATATAATTTGCTATTCCTACTCCAGTTTGTGCAACAGCAGTGAAGGTGTTGGCTTGTAAATACAACACCTTCTGCTCCCTACAGCAAGTCATTGTAATGACGTGAAATGTAATGGTTTGCGTTGTAACAACGCAGTCGTTGTAAATGAACAAGTTCTCCAAACTGTGTGTTGCTTCCAACTTGTGCTTGCTAAATGAATCGGAAAGGCAGCCATCGATGATTCTGAGATGTATAGCTACTTCGTTGGTGAAATCACAGAACTTGCAATGTTTAATGAGCGAATCAAGTCTTTCAATAAACCCATCCATCGCTTCAACAAACTGTTGTCATGCTTAGTTGAAAATGCATATGTTTGGCATTGGATTGAACTTGGCTTCTAATGCTTCTTTTATCTTTTGCTACGATTTGGCTTCAGTTGGCGAGACCTTCTTTATCACTTCTTTCACTCCATCACCAGCAAGGTTCTTTAAGTATTTAATGACCTTCTTATCAACTTCTTCTTCTAGCACATCTATGAAGTCCTCAAATATTTCTAGCCATGCAGCGCACCTGGTATCAATGTTCTGCTTCTTCACAGTGTCGAATGGCGGTGGTGGTTTTGGGCGTGCGGCTGCTGCGTATTTCGCATTCCCCTCTCCTGACATTGTTTGGGCATGTGCCATCTGGGTTAACGTGATGGAGGATAGCCCCCCAGCACTTGCAACTTTTGCAAACACAACCCATGTGTTTGTGCTTGGGTCTCTATGCCAGATCAAAGGTTGTAAAGTGTTCCACTTGCTTATGTCGCTAAATAGGTTTCTGCTTTTCTACCTGGTTATCACTGCCTTCAGAGTTTGCCCTGCATGGATGACAGCTCTGTGTTATGGAGCACAAGAATATCTCATCTTTTAGCCTTAACAGCAGATTCGGGAAAGCTTCTTGAATGTGCCCCTCTTTTGGGCCTTCAACCTCTTCTAGGACTTAGTATGAGCTAGAGTGGGTCTTTGACTCGATATACGCCAACATCAGACCGCTCCGCATTGATTGGGGTGAACATGGCACACACAAGTAGTTTGGTATACCATTGGAAACTGGTGCATAATTTGCAATAACTTTTTGCTAATACAATCTAAGTAAATCAGTCCTGATGTATCAACTACTAAACAAAATTGTCTAGAAACCTCCGTGGGGTCAGAACTAAATGGAATTGACACGCTTCTAGAATGCCCAAACATCAGCTCCAGCAGCACTTGACCTGAGCCTAAATGGCTTTTGGGTTTCTTACAGGACCCTGCACTGCTCCTGGCAGCATTCAGGGAACACCCAAAACTCTTTAGGCTTGACTCTGTAGTGTATCATTTGTTTTATATGAAAAAGTGTACACAATTGTTACAGTGAAAGGGTAAATTGTTGTAAAAACTGTTTTTCCTTCTTGTTTCATTGTGAGTTAAACATAGAAGTACCCTATATTAATTCTCAATGTAAAATTATTGTTATACTTACACTCGTGTTTAGATATATTAGTCTATGATTAGATCTTGTGTTATTATTTTGTGAATGAGGGAGCTATCTAAGTACGTTTATATTCTACAAAAAGACATTATAAACAGAAATTAAATTTCAAGTAATATTTGCTAGCTTGCCTTGAATTGTGAACTAAAAGAGTAAAAACAAGGATTGAAATAAATCCCTTGAAGGCGCATTTACCTGTTCATTTGAATCTGCCCAAGCCGTCAGGGGTATATTGGGTTTCCCATTACATTAGATATCTCGTAGAAACCAGGCATTTCTCTGTGCTTATGGCTCTATGTGCTTTGCAGCCTGACTCCAATCCACATCTAGGCCTGGTTGACTACTGCACATTGTGCATACTTTCCAGACAGCCATCAAACAAGAAGGCTTTGGTGTAACAGGGTTGCATATGCCTTCATATGCATACTGAATGGTCTTCCTAGGCTGGGAGAGAGGGAGACAGGGCGCACTCACATTTGAAAAGGCTGTGTCCTGCCCTCACACAAAGGGCTTGTTTCCCCCTACTCTACGTCTGGAGGCAGGGTTGAGTTGAAAGGGGGTGTACACTTCCAAGGTTTCTTTGGAAGTTCCCCCAGATCAAACTTTTTTGGAGTATAAGTATAGGGGTCTGACCCTATGTTATAAGACACTGCGTCGGACTTGTAACCAGTTGCTAGTGGCTCTACATATTGCAACAGAGGATTGCTGTACTGCCATGAGACCACCACTTAACTTTGCTTTGCTCTGCTTTCCTTATTACCTGCTTGACTGCTAGAGTGACTTACACTTTGCTGAAGAAACCAGTGTGCTGCCTTCTGACTGCGAATCTGCTCTCATGCCCCCAGTTGTTCTCCTGGGACCGGTGATGGCACATAAGTGGCCATGAGACTCTGATTCTGGCCTCGTCAGTCCGCTGCAGTTAGCATGAGGAGAGCCCCTTATTTGGGATTTGTGTTTTCCTTAAGGAGAAGTGCATGGTGAGTGCCTTATTCCTTTCTTTTCTTATCCCACATAGCTTGTGGTGAGTGCTTGCTTTTATATAACGACCCAGAGCATTTCGAGCAGTTCCCTGCTTTCAGGATCGGCATGCTGTCTTTCTCCCAGCGAGTTGCCAAGACAAAGAAAAGGTGCCAGCAAATCTTTCCATGGATTCCTGCAGTTGGTGTCTCCCCCTCCTCATGGGCTAAGCCGTACCCTGGGGACACGTGTTCCTTGGAGTGGTTGCATTACAGAGGTCCCCTGCTCATATACTCGCCACATTCCGAGAACTTCCTGAATAACCATAACTCACACACTGTGTGTGCAGGGGTTCCTGTGCCCTGAGCGAATTTTGCGGATCTCGCGTTCGCGAATTTTGCGGATTTGCGGATTCGCAATACGCAAAATCCGCGAATTCCCGCGAATTTGCGGATTTTTTTTTTTTTGTGTTCGCCCGTGTTTCTGCCAGTTCGCGAGGGTTTTGTACACTTTCGCAAATTGCGAACTTACCTGTCGGGTCGCAAGTTTCGCGAACTTGTTGTTTCTACGTGTCCAGCCTGTTTGGGACACTCTTCTTCATCACTGCCACTCTCTGTCACCACTGCCACTCTCTGACTACTCATGCCACCCTCTGGCCCACCCATGCCACCCTCTGTTTCATCACCACACCCTCTGGTTGTCCAGTGTACATTATTTTCGGCAAAGCAAAGCACACCTTCCCTGCCTCAAGTGACCTGAATTAATTTGGGGCTGATTAATGTGTCACAGAATATTTTTTTAGCTGGCACCTGCTTCCTTAGTGCGCCCTGATTAGTGATCTTTTGCACTTGCTAAGTGCTTTCATTGTTGCAAAATTAGTTACAACACCTGCCCTGCCCCAACTGACAATAATGAATTAGGGGCTGATTAATGGATTTTAACTTCCAGCCTGGCTCCTGCTTGTCTCCCTTAGCTGTAATTCAGGACCTTTGTGGCATATGTGTAACTATTCTGAGGTTCAGAGCAGGGTCACATAATAGTTTCAACTGGCAACTGAACTCTGGAGGGGCCCCTCAGGAAGCACTACAGGAAATGGCTACTAATGATGAGCCTGAACTTTTGAACCTGGTAAGTAGTTACTTTCAGTTTTTCTAAGATCGTATTTCTGCAATTTTGCACTTATTCGCGGGGCGCGAACTCACGCGAACAGTGCGAGCAGTGCGAGCAAAATCCGCTGCTCGCGGATTTGCGGATTTTGCGGGAAATTCGCAAATCTCGCGGAGTGCGGATTTCCCGAAAATCCGCAAAATCCGCGAGCGGAACGGATTTTCCGCCCATGCCTATTACCATACTACACATAAAAAGAGCACAGATATGCTGTGTCCTTCGTGTTAAGGGTGAAAATTAGGGATTCCTGTGCCCTACTCATTCCATGCTGTAATTCATGGTCTGATATGGATATATGTTGTTTATATTCCTTTTACTGGTCAGGGTAAGGAGTACTATATCATGGGACTTCATAATATGCCCAGCAATGTTTTTTTGATGATGCTTGCAACTTATAACCTTTGTTTTCACATATACATATTGCACTCATTGGGAAGTTTTTCTAATTGCCAAGTTGCAAGTAATTACTGATTTATGTCTGTTTGGTTTATGATTTATGCATAAAATGCTTTATAGTTTTATATAGTATTGTGTGCAGTCTCTTTTGTGGTGTATTTATTGTTGTACTGGTGTGAGTGTGTTGCACAAAGACTTTACACATTGCCTCTGGGATAAGCCTGACTGCTCTTGCCAAGATACCAAGGGGGTGAGCAAAGGTTATCTTGCCCTGACTAGAGTATTGGGTTCTGTCTGGCTTAGGTGCATACCCTAGCCAACCAGAAACCCAGTTTCTAACAAGAAGGAACACTGGCAGAACACCTCATGAAGTAAAAATAATGACCACTTGACCAGACGCTTCGCCACCCACCACTGAGTACTCTGCTGGGATCGAATTCCATATGTCTCCCCATTAGACCCATTTTAGTATACTACAAAAAGATGCTGGGATGCACAGCAAAAAAACTAGCCACACAGACACAGGGCTTCAGCCCCCAAGCCACCCTACTACCAATATCTATGTCACCAGGCCTCATCAAGTTCTTTGACAGTAATCAAAAGTCAGCAAGAGCTATTGGATACAGGGTGCAAAAAGGAGCACATGAACCAAATCACAGTTTCCGAGTGGCTCTGACAAAATGTTGGATTGGAAAAATGGGTTACCAGGCTCTGACATGATGGCTGGAGAGTGAAAAGAGGCATACTGGGTTGATTGTAAAGAAACTAGGGGACTCAGAATCTGCCAAACCAAAAAAGAGGCACTGGCCCACGTTTCAGAGAAGCACGAAGTCCATCGCCCATCCTGCATTTCACCAGGATGAACAAGACATGCAGGGAATATGATGCTGGTAGGCAAGCCATCTTCACAGGGATCAAGCGAGAGACATCTGAGGTCACAGTGGTAGCAGGACAGGGCCAGGCCAAGAGGCGAGGAAAACCAAGAGAGCAAAAAGACACACACAGCCGTTAGAAGAGAAGCAAGAGACTAGGAACACCTGGTTTGGGTAAGTGAGAAGACAGAAGCAATAGAGAAGAGGTGTCAGAGCAGACCACAGAGTAGTGTGCATCAACCCATAGTATCTCACCACCCTATTGGAACATCACAACGCATGCTGGCACAGTGGGTGATAAAAAAGGCCCCAGGGGCCACAAAATGGGTGGAATGGGCACCATTTGGGTTATAGCTGGTGAGCAGCAGAGGAGGAAGGGACAAGGCTCAATGGACTATGTGGGGAAATCAAGCCACATGACAAAGCAACGGCAATAGTAGAGAGTGAAGGCAGTCAACCGCACACTGACAGAAAGGTTCTTGCCACGGTACAAGCATAGCCAATGTATGGAAGAGACTCCTCAGCTTCAGGCCACTGTACAGTCCTTTTGCAGGTCAAGAGGGAAAGAATAAGGATGCACGTGGGTAGAAAAGAAAGGTCACTATCTCTGTGTAGCAAATATTCATCACCAATATCAATGTGAGCTTGACAGAGAGTTCCTTGGTTTTCATTTTGAAATATCAACTACAGCAACATAGTGCTACCAAAATATTATGACAAAACTATAAAAGGCCCAAATATTGGGAAGGGGATCACATATAAGGATAGATATTCTGTACTTAGCTCCAGATATGCATACGTTGAAGATATATACATCCTCAAGCTACATATATGTGGTGTTAAGTAGAGTAAATCTATATTTACCTACATATTTACTTTATCAATATTTTGGTCCTTGATATTTTGGCCACAATATTCTGCTTACACAATATTCTGGATTCGATATTAGGGTAGAATAACCCCTGTACATCCAGTTCACCTCATTGTTGGCCAGTTTGAGTGTGGCCTATCTGGGAAAACAAAAACTTACACTTTTGGGAGACTGTAACTTTCACTTGGATAATACATTTTGCAATGTTTCTCAAACTTCCCAAAAGAATTGTCATGTTGTGGCCTATCTCAATTAGTAAAGGCAGCCACCCGTGATGCAGGACATATTCTTGATGGCATTTTCTCTAATGATCCTTGTCTCACGGTGGCTGAACATCTTCCCCTCTTCTTCTGAGAGAAACAATAGGGTGTTCAAAAGAAATTCTAAACACGTCAGCAAGGGATCGTTCTCTCGGGTCCTTAGTAACCAACGATGGACTGAGCATAATGGGCCCGATGTAGGTAAAAGTCATTTACCGATTTTAAAATACCGATTTTTACCGAATCGATATTCTGAAATCGGAAAATGAGATGTAGAGAAAAAAAATCTGTAAAATACCGATTCGGTAAAAATCGGTATCGTGTTTCGATACTTACCGAATCGGTAATTACCGAATCGTTAGATACCGAATCGGTAATGGCAATGCAACCCTATGGGCCAAAAGGCCCATAGGAATGCATTGGAAAAACCGAATCGGCATTTACCGATTCGGCAAATACCGATACGGAAAATACCGAATCGGTAAATACGGAATCGGTAAATACGGAATCGGCAAGCAAGTAAAAGTGAAACCAATGAAAACAGCCAATGAGGTGGAACCACCCTCCCCCACCCTAGCAGGGAGTGGCTACCCAGGCAGGTGCAACTAATTAGAACTTTCTGGAGAGGCAGCCAGAGCTGAGCAGTGAGAGTGAGCAGCAGAGAGAGTGGTAGCTGAGTTTGGAACACAGTGGAAATGGCAAGCAGCTCAGAGAGTCAGAAGGCTGAGAGAAAGCGCAAGGTGAAGTTCAGCAGCATGGAGCTGCAAGTACTGGTGGAGGAGGTGGTGAGGGTCCACAGGCAGCTCTTTGGGAGGCTGTCCCTCAAAGTCCCTGAGTCTACCAAGAGGAAACTGTGGAGTGCCATCAGTGAGAGGGTCAATGCTGTTGGTGTGACCCCCAGGAGCCTGGAGGACCACAAGAAGAGGTTTTATGATATCCGGAGCCTCACCAAGAGGAAATTGTCAGAGCTCCACAAGCAGGCAGGTCTGACCGGTGGAGGCAGGAACCCCGCGCCCCCCCTGACTAACCTGGAGGAACTGGTGGCCACAACGATCGAGACGGAGAGTGTGGTGGGAGTAGGGGACATGGACAGCTCAGCCAGAGCTACAACAAAAGGTAACAAGCATGCGCAGCATGACACACCCAACCAGACACCTCCCCTTTAGCCTCAATATACAGCCAAACCCCAGTCCAGTACTGCTAGCACCATACATGAGCAATGCATTATGGGAAATGTAGTCAGCTAATGTAGGAACAAATGTCAGTGCACATTAATCTGCAATGCACTTTAAAAAATAATCAGAGTAATGAAAGTGACATGTGCAATGCTTTTATTGTAGTGACTGTAAGACATTTGCACTCAGTTCACAAATGCTTCTTTATACCTAGGGGCGCCATCAGGCAGTGGAGCAGCAGCTGCACAAGCGACAGCTCCAGCAACAGCGGACAGTGTGGTGGCAGGGCCAAGCACCATGGATGCCTCGCAGGAGGAGGAGAACAGCAGTGCCATGGCCAATGAGGACGACCCAGGACATGCCCTCTTATTTCCACACTCCCCCCAACTGTCACAATCCACCCCATTGCAGTTCGCACCAGAGAACTCACCCACACGGTCCCAGCCAGCACCTGCCACTTCTCCAACCAGGAGGAGTATTGTGGCCCCAATTACCATCATGGAGGGAGTTGTGGGTCAGGCACCAGCACCCACACCTGCGACACCCATGGCACAGCAGTCCACCCAGCAGGCCAGCTCCAATCGCCGCCGCCCACGCACTCCCAGCAGTGCATGTCCATCACGAGAGGGCACCGTCTTCCAAGGGCTTGAGGGGAGCATGGTGCGAATCCAGCGGATGCAGGCCAAATCCATCCTGGCTTGCCACCGCCAATTGCGTGAACACAACCTGCAGATGGTGGAAATGGCAAGGGATTTGGTGAGTTTTTGGCAAGTAACAAGGAGGTGGCACAAACAAACAGGGAAATTGCCACAGGACTGGGTCGCATGAAAACTGCCATTACACATCTGTGTGCCAAGATGGAACAAAATGAGCACACAAGGCGCAGGGATGCCCGTGTACAAAACCGGGCAATTAACCGGCTTGCCGCCGCGACGTCCCTGCTATGCTGCCGAGGGGCAAATATGGAAGAGTGCCTCACTCAAAACACTGCGGAGGTGACCAGGGGCATGGCCCGGATCACCAGTGCCATGGAGGCCCTCATCATTTCCAACACAATGGTGAATCCTGCCCTGGACCTGGCCGAGGCTGGGGACAGCAGCAGCCGCAGCAGCCCGGCCAGCGCTGTGTCAGAGCCGCGCCGGAGCACCAGGCGCTCCGCAGAGGCAGCCGGCCATGCAGAAGGGGGGAGCAGCATCCCAGTGGTTCTGCAAAGCGCAGCAGGAAATGACTCTGCCAGTGTGGGTGAGGCAACCCGGCCCATTTCCAGTCCCCACCTTTCATTTTATTATTTCATTTGTTGCACATCAGTGCTGTAACGTTGTGCCAACATTATTAAAAAAAAAATCACATCCATAACCTGTCTGTGCATCTGTACTCACTCAGAAATAGTTTTCTGATATCTCCTCACGTCTGTATCTGCCATCACTTGGTGTAGACACCCCAGCAGGTTGTGTTTGTGGCACAGCAACGTCGTCGTCATGGTCCTCGTAGTCTGACAACTCCACCTAAGTGCCCTTCTTCACCTCAAGGTTTTGCAACATTGCACAGACAGCTATTATCTTACAGCAGGTGATGGGGGTATACTGCCTTGCACCTCCACTCTTGTGTAAGCATCTGAACCTGCTTTTCCAGATGCCAAAGGTCCGTTCTACTACATTCCTTGTGCTTTTGTGGGCCCGAATATGCCTCCTTTGGCTGGGTGTAGAGGGATTGAGGTAGGGGGTGAGTATGAATGAGCGGAGGGCATATGCACTGTCGCCTAGAAGGAAAAGGGAATACATCACTCACATGCATACATGTACTTCACAGTGCTATTTTTGTAATGGGGGTCTGATGATGTGTCTCACCTAGGAGGTATCCTTCACCAAATTCCCCTGCCGTCAGCCGTGCATAGATGCCGCTGTTTTGGAAAATGTAGGAGTCGTGGGTACTCCCTGGGAATTTTGCAACCAGGTCTGTGATGGCGCACTTAATATTACAAATCACCTGCACATTGATGGTGTGTGTAGACTTCCTATTGCGGTATATGTATTCTGTGTCAGCAGGGGGGCAAATCGGAATGTGCGTGCCATCAATGCAGCCAATGATGTGGGGAAATCGTGCCATCTGGTAAAAGTCTGCTTTTGTTTGTACCAGTTCCGCATGGGTTGCAGGGAAAGAAATGTATTGGTCCATCCTCTGTATCATGGCGTCAAGGAATTTGTGGAAAAACCTTGACTAGCTGCTCTAGGTCACCCCTCCTACCGCAGCAACTGCACTTTGATAGCTGCCAGACGCAAGCAGGTGTAGGCTGCATAGCACCTGCACGTGCGTTGGGATGGCGTGTGCCCTTGGGGTGGGGTGGTCCAACAGTGGTTTTAGGTCCCTGATGAGCTCCAGAATGGTGTCTGAGTCCAGCCTGTACCTCTGTAGGATCTCTGCCTCTGTGAGCATGAACAGGGTGATCCTCTGTCTGTAGACCTGCTCCTCTCTTTGCCATTCCCTCTCTCCTTCCTGCTGTAGCCGTAGCCGCCTTGCAATGACATAAAATGCCGCCATCCTGCAAGTTGCATTGCATTTTGGGTCTCATTTTATAGGTTGCAGTTGATTACCACCTGATTACAATCCATGGTAAATACCGATTTTGAAATACCGATTTTGAGCCAAAATCGGTATTTCTGTGCTTCCCTACATCTTTTAGCCTGTCCGATTCGGTAATTTACCGATTCGGTAACTCTACCGATTCGGTAGATGGTCCGAATCAGAATATTTACCGAATCGGTAACTCTACCGATTCGGTAAATGGTCCGATTCGGTATATTTACCGATTCGGTATGTTAGCGATTTGTTAATTTACCGATTCGGTGTATTTCCAAATCGTTTTTTTACCGATTCGGTATCTATACCGATTCGGTATAAATACCGATTCGGCCGGATTTCTGCCTCCTACATCCCGATGGCTCGATACCGCTCGGTAAGGGCCGAAAATCGGTATTTTCGGTCGTTACCGATCGGTATTGGCCCACCTACATCGGGCCCGAATCGGACAGGCTAAAACTCAGATAGAGATGTAGGGAAGCACAGAAATACCAATTTTGGCTCAAAATCGGTATTTCAAAATCGGTATTTACCATGGATTGTAATCAGGTGGTAACCAACTGCAACCTATAAAATGAGACCCAAAATGCAATGCAACTTGCAGGATGGCGGCATTTTATGTCATTGCAAGGCGGCTACGGCTACAGCAGGAAGGAGAGAGGGAATGGCAAAGAGAGGAGCAGGTCTACAGACAGAGGATCGCCCTGTTCATGCTCACAGAGGCAGAGATCCTACAGAGGTACAGGCTGGATTCAGACACCATTCTGGAGCTCATCAGGGACCTAAAACCACTGTTGGACCACCCCACCCCAAGGGCACACGCCATCCCAACCGACGTGCAGGTGCTATACAGCCTACACCTGCTTGCGTCTGGCAGCTATCAAAGTGCAGTTGCTGCAGTAGGAGGGGTGACCCAGAGCAGCCTGTCAAGGTTTTTCCACAAATTCCTTGACGCTATGATACAGAGGATGGACCAATACATTTCTTTCCCTGCAACCCATGCGGAACTGGTACAAACAAAAGCAGACTTTTACCAGATGGCACGATTTCCCCACATCATTGGCTGTATTGATGGCACGCACATTCCGATTTGCCCCCCTGCTGACACAGAATACATATACCGCAATAGGAAGTCTACGCACACCATCAATGTGCAGGTGATTTGTAATATTAAGTGCGCCATCACAGACCTGGTTGCAAAATTCCCAGGGAGTACCCACGACTCCTGCATTTTCCAAAACAGCTCATCTATGCACGGCTGACGGCAGGGGAATTTGGTGAAGGATACCTCCTAGGTGAGACACATCATCAGACCCCCATTACAAAAATAGCACTGTGAAGTACATGTATGCATGTGAGTGATGTATTCCCTTTTCCTTCTAGGTGACAGCGCATATGCCCTCCTCTCATTCATACTCACCCCCTACCTCAACCCCTCTACACCCAGCCAAAGGAGGTATAACCGGGCCCACAAAAGCACAAGGAATGTAGTAGAACGGACCTTTGGCATCTGGTTCAGATGCATGCACAAGAGTGGAGGTGCAAGGCAGTATACCCCCATCACCTGCTGTAAGATAATAGCTGTCTGTGCAATGTTGCACAACCTTGCGGTGAAGAAGGGCACTGAGGTGGAGTTGTCAGACTACGAGGACCATGACGACGACGTTGCTGTGCCACAAACACAACCTGCTGGGGTGTCTACACCAAGTGATGGCAGATACAGACGTAAGGAGATAACAGAAAACTATTTCTGAGTGAGTACAGATGCACAGACAGGCTATGGATGTGAATTTTTTTTTAATAATGTTGGCACAACGTTACAGCACTGATGTGCAACAAATGAAATAATGAAATGAAAGGTGGGGACTGGAAATGGGCCGGGTTGCCTCACCCACACTGGCAGAGTCATTTCCTGCTGCGCTTTGCAGAACCACTGGGATGCTGCTCCCCCCCTTCTGCATGGCCGGCTGCCTCTGCGGAGCGCCTGGCGCTCCGGCGCGGCTCTGACACAGCGCTGGCCGGGCTGCTGCGGCTGCTGCTGTCCCCAGCCTCGGCCAGGTCCAGGGCAGGATTCACCACTGTGTTGGAAATGATGAGGGCCCCCATGACACTGGTGATCCGGGCCATGCCCCTGGTCACCTCCGCAGTGCTTTGAGTGAGGCACTCTTCCATATTTGCCCCTCGGCAGCATAGCAGGGACGTTGCGGCGGCAAGCCGGTTAATTGCCCGGTTTTGTACGCGGGCATCCCTGCGCCTTGTGTGCTCATTTTGTTCCATCTTGGCACACAGCTGTGTAATGGCAGTTGTCATGCGACCCAGTCCTGTGGCAATTTCCCTGTTTGTTTGTGCCACCTCCTTGTTACTTGCCACAAACTCACCAAATCCCTTTGCCATTTCCACCATCTGCAGGTTGTGTTCACGCAATTGGCGGTGGCAAGCCAGGATGGATTTGGCCTGCATCCGCTGGATTCGCACCATGCTCCCCTCAAGCCCTTGGAAGACGGTGCCCTCTCGTGATGGACATGCACTGCTGGGAGTGCGTGGGCGGCGGCGATTGGAGCTGGCCTGCTGGGTGGACTGCTGTGCCATGGGTGTCGCAGGTGTGGGTGCTGGTGCCTGACCCGCAGCTCCCTCCATGATGGTAATTGGGGCCACAATACTCCTCCTGGTTGGAGATGTGGCAGGTGCTGGCTGGGACCGTGTGGGTGAGTTCTCTGGTGAGAACTGCAATGGGGGGGATTGTGACAGTTGGGGGAGTGTGGAAATAAGAGGGCATGTCCTGGGTCGTCCTCATTGGCCATGGCACTGCTGTTCTCCTCCTCCTGCGAGGCATCCATGGTGCTTGGCCCTGCCACCACACTGTCCGCTGTTGCTGGAGCTGTCGCTTGTGCAGCTGCTGCTCCACTGCCTGATGGCGCCCCAAAGGTATAAAGAAGCATTTGTGAACTGAGTGCAAATGTCTTACAGTCACTACAATAAAAGCATTGCACATGTCACTTTCATTACTCTGATTATTTTTTAAAGTGCATTGCAGATTAATGTGCACTGACATTTGTTCCTACATTAGCTGACTACATTTCCCATAATGCATTGCTCATGCATGGTGCTAGCAGTACTAGACTGGGGTTTGGCTGTACATTGAGGCTAAAGGGGAGGTGTCTGGTTGGGTGTGTCATGCTGCGCATGCTTCTTACCTTTTGCTGTAGCTCTGGCTGAGCTGTCCATGTCCCCTACTCCCACCACACTCTCCGTCTTGATCGTTGTGGCCACCAGTTCCTCCAGGTCAGTCAGGGGGGGCGCGGGGTTCCTGCCTCCACCGGTCAGACCTGCCTGCTTGTGGAGCTCTGACAATTTCCTCTTGGTGAGGCTCCGGATATCATAAAACCTCTTCTTGAGGTCCTCCAGGCTCCTGGGGGTCACACCAACAGCATTGACCCTCTCACTGATGGCACTCCACAGTTTCCTCTTGGTAGACTCAGGGACTGTGAGGGACAGCCTCCCAAAGAGCTGCCTGTGGACCCTCACCACCGCCTCCACCAGTACTTGCAGCTCCATGCTGCTGAACTTCACCTTGCGCTTTCTCTCAGCCTTCTGGCTCTCTGAGCTGCTTGCCATTTCCACTGTGTTCCAAACTCAGCTACCACTCTTTCTGCTGCTCACTCTCACTGCTCAGCTCTGGCTGCTTCTCCAGAAAGTTCTAATTAGTTGCACCTGCCTGGGTAGCGACTCCCTGCTAGGGTGGGGGAGGGTGGTTCCACCTCATTGGCTGTTTTCATTGGTTTCACTTTTACTTGCTTGCCGATTCTGTATTTACCGATTCGGTATTTTCCGAATCGGTATTTGCCGAATCGGTAAATACTGATTCGGTTTTTCCAATGCATTCCTATGGGCCTTTTGGCCCATAGGGTTGTATTGCCATTACCGATTCGTTATCTACCGATTCGGTAAGTATCGAAACACGATACCGATTTTTACCGAATCGGTATTTTACCGATTTTCTTTCTCTACATCTCATTTTCCGATTTCAGAATACCGATTCGGTAAAAATCGGTATTTTAAAATCAGTAAATGACTTTTACCTACATCGGGCCCTAGGATTCTTAAAATAACTTCCTCCCTGTACAGCCTTAACTCTGAACTCTCATCCCTGCTGAATGCTGCACACATAGAAAGAGAAACAAACAAGGAGAAATAAAGTTAGTTCACCTCGTTTAGCCTCCCCTATTCCTCCCCTGGGGAGGCAAATGCTTTTGAAGCATTCCTAGGTTTACAGAATGTTGTAAATCTAGGAATTTGTTAAATGCCATGGGTGTTAGTGTATGTGGGAACACCCACTGTAACACCCTTGCCAACCCTCCCTATTGCAGTGTGAGAAAAAGCAGCGACTTGCACTGTATTACCTCACACCATATCTACAAGGCCATGAAACCATGATTGTTCTTGTTAGGTAGTCTTGTAAATAAGGTACTGAAAGTGGGCAGGGGACAGGTGTAGCAATGGTGCCATAACCACTACTGCAAGCAAAGAAAATGACCCTCCCTTTTTCTCCATATTGACTAATAAAGTAGCACCATAATTGTGATGCAGAAGGCCTCTCACTCCCCTGGGACCCAGTGCCAATCCACATGTCGCATTATTTCTAGTGCACTGCTGGGAGCTGAGGGCTCTTGTCTTTGTCACCTGGAATGGCAACAATGTATGTTAGCACCTATGTTAGAAGGGTAAGCATCACCTAGCTCCCACTACCTGACTACTCTCTGCGAACACAAAAAAGATCGAAACGTGCAATTCGAAATGTGTAAAATACGCAACCCCTGAGCACATGGTAGGCATGCAACTTTACAAGTCTAGGGCAATGATACAAAAATATCACCAACGTGCTTTTTTTGTTTTTGTACCACCAAAAGCACAACAATTTTAATTTTTTTATGCAGATCTTCAGTAAATATCTGTACACATTGTTCACAGTAGTTCAATTCACAGAAATGTCACTTTTACAACACTTATAATTATTAGACATACCTTTGCTATGTACTTTGGTTTCTTGCCTGCTTCTTGAAGAATCATCTGGCTCACTAAATGAAACTAGCACATGGTATTAAGAACTTATTTTCTCTTTCTACATAGGAGTGTCTGTGGGTTTGGTGGTTTTCCAATCTACTTGTTGACGTTTTCGAAACCAGGAAGTGCACGTCTAGAAACCTTTAAATGCAAAAGAGGAGTTTTCTTTATTGTATAAGCTAGTGGGCTAAGCAGTAGTTTAAACACCGATTGGAAAAGCAAATTAAAAGATAAGGATAACAAAATCACCAAAAATATAAATTGCAACTTGTTTTGCCAAAAAGAAAAAAATTATATTGCAGCTCAGCAGCCAGTTGGCTGTACAAAATGGCTCTGGGCCATCTGGGACATATCATAACAACGGGCTTTGACTCTAACCAACTTTGAGCTATATGTTAAAAATCAAATAATCTGCCAGGAGCCTAACTACAAGTCAGTGGGTTCTATATATTAGGATGAGGCACTAACTGCTACTCTCATTTAAAGACGCAGACCAGGTATGTGGAAAATTACTACCACTTTGCTAACTACTATTAAAAAAATATATTTTGCATGCAAGGTCAATAAACAGTAAGAGCAGTAAAGAGATTGGAGAAGCATGAACCATTTTAAAAGCAGCGCTACAGACATGCAATGCCACCTTGCACACCAGTTGCATCCCTGGCTCTCTGCTCCCTGTCTCTACTTGCTAGCTGAATGTATTGGACTAATAAAGCATATATCTAGCTGCTTAGCAATGGAGTGCTGTATAGGAGGGTGGTTTTGAACTGTTTGTCGGTGCAAGGAGGACCTGGATGAGCTGGGAAGGTGGGGGGAGTTCTGAGCCGATCTGGGAATCCAAAGTAGCCCTGGCAAATGTTGTCAGACCAACCTCTGCACTGTGTGTAGCAAGCAAGCGCAGCCAGTGAGCCTGACCACTACAAGGGTGATTTTGGGGCAGGTGCCCCCCCCCCGCCCCCAAGAACTTCTCAGAAACAGAAAAAATTGCAAAAGGGTGCATTCTACAACACATTTTTCATTATATATATTCAATTAAATTATATTTTGAAGTACAGTTATTGGTGACCTTAAAATGCACCACAATACACAGCATCACCCACAGACATTCCTACAGAGAACAAAAAAATAAGATGTCAAGCATTGAACATGAATTGAAATATAACATAAGTGCACACATCCATTTTTATGCACAGCAAAGAAACTGAGAACACAGTGAACGACCACTTTGATTGCTTTTAGATCGTCCACCCCGATAAGTGGCAATGCATGTCCGGCTTTAGCTGTTGTGGGGTCCGGTGTGACAATATTTTTGGGCACTGCTCCCCAAGCTCCCCTTCTCCACAGATTCCTTCACTATCACCCTCCAACAGTGACCCTCATCTCTCCATAGGCCCTTTCGCACATGTATTTAATTTCTTTTATAGTGCTGCTCCCACCAGTGTAGGGTATCAAAGCGCTTTACATCACATTCAGCGATAATAAATCATACTTGTGTAAATTAGTGTATAGAAAATGTTGCTTAAGACAAAGGTGACTACAAAGTGTAGAACTCAAATGTCATTCATACTGATAGACATTTTTAAAAGTGCTTGGTCTTGAGAAGCACAAACTCAGGATTCAAAATGTAACACAGTGGTTAGGGTTGGCTTAACTATTTTATTTCTACCCAAACAGACCTTTTTTAGCAACATTAGGATAATGAAAGACTGGGAAAAAGCATAACTTTCTAACCTGTTCAATGCAGTTTGCATGTAGCTCTTTGATGGCAGTTCATAGTCACTGTGCTCTATTTCGAATGTAACGTATAAACTGCAAGCAACAAAAGGATCTTTAGGGAAACAGCAATAAGCCTCTGGGCTAGCCACATAAAATACAGTTCTGTGATCTGCATGATACACATTCATTGTAGCAGGCGTGTTAACCCACTGTGCTACTTTAGAGAAGTCAAAACTACCACTAGACAAAACTCTGATTCTTCTCCAGAAGGAACATTAATCCCCAGAGTTATCTTGACATTGTTACTGTTGCCTAAAAATGACTGAATGTAAAAGGAACTCTGCAGAGGGTGCTTTTAAATCCATATCAATTTGCAAATCACAGTGCTCCCCGGCTCAGCTATAGGTCAGCCCCCAGTAACAAAACCAGCCCTCACCTGGGGGAGAGATAGTCGGGTCTTGGGGGGAGTTGGTAAGGGGTGCTCGTTGGGCCCAGGGGTACAGGGATAATTCATTGGAGGAGGAGATGACACTGTTTGAGGACAAGCTGTGGAGGACTCATGAAGGCTCAAGTTGTTGCTTGCATACATATGTTTTCAACTACTTCGGGAACTGGAGATGGAGTGTGGCCAGTTAGATTTCAACTGGGATAGTGTTTCCCATTCAGGGGCACTTAACAGTAGAGTGCTTGGTAATGATGTTTAGTTCTTGCAGTTCCTCCTTTCTAGTCTGGAGATACTACTGTTTCATGTGGAGAAGTGTGGCTCACTGGTTACAGGAGGCAGACCTGGAAGCAGAGGTCAGCCCGGGACCAGGGTTCAATTCCTGGCTCGGCAGGGTCTTGAGTCCTAAAATGTCCATGGACTCGACAATTCTCGCTCCGGTGCCTACTCGATTCACGGGTCCACACTCTGCGACTCTGGGCAATAGCTTGCTTACTCTCCACTACGGCCCCTCGTGGCGGGATGCCTGGCTTTCACCTTGCGGATACCCTCCTGGGGTTATCTCACAGAGGAATACCAGGACGGGCTCCCAAAGTAAGCGCTTAGAAACCGCTTGGTGATTTGCGCTATATAAATTCCTGTACATTTTACATTTATGTTGTCGTGCTATGCCGGAGCTTTTGATCTTGATTGCTAGGCGTGGTGTTGGGATGGTGTTGATGGCCTTGCGGATGTTTCAGTGTGTTTTGAATGTGATGAGTGCTGCCATCAGATGTTGTCAGTGTAGTTCTCTGTGAGTTGGAATAGTTCTGTCATATTATCAAAGACCTCTAATGAAACAGGCTGCTTGTGTTGCATATTTGTCAGTATTGTCTGGTAGATCTCTATGTTACTCGCAGTGGGGCCTTTGAAAAATCGCAATGTGTTAAGACAGTTACCTACATGGCTCGCCTTAGGTTTCCTCCAAAACTGAGTGAATTTCTGCAAGTTAAATATTATATAGTGACTGGTAAGCTGAGTGTGCTTCTTGAACTGGTGTTGTGGCATGCTTTTACTGGTAAATAGTTTGGGGAAAATAATAGCGCAGTATAACACTGAAAGGCTGATGGAGCAGGATAGAGCATGGACTTCATTTAGGATTCGCAGGTCCGACCCCTGGCTAGCCCGTGTGACCCCTGTCACTGTATTTGAGACACCTAGCCTCAGATGTGGCAATAACAGTGCCAGAAACACAGCACAGGTGGCACCTCATCCTTATGGACGTTGGTTGGAGCTACACTATATATATATATATATATATATATATATATATATATATATATATATATATATATATATATATATATATATATATATATATATATATATATATATATATATATATATATATATACACACACAAACAGGCCTTCCTCGGTGTTTACCGACATGCCAGGAGGCCGCCATCATTTTTATACACATTACAATTCAGTCGAAATGCAAGAGGGACTTCCTCAGCATTACCAATATGAGCGCCATTTTGTAGTATGCATTCATGTTATTAAACACAACCGATTCATTCCTCTACATCGTTTATGCCATGCATTTTGGTGAATTTATGCCCATGCGGTAGAGTCGAAAAAATGAGAGAATTAACCTTGCCCTAATTAACTAACAGTTGAAGGGCCTCTGGAATCAGGAATGGAGCATGAGTGTTTGGAAATGAGTAGTGACCAAAGTTACCTAAATTGAGATGGGATAAGTTTTCTAAATGAGTGGGATGTGCCAGGCACCCAGGGTCCGCGAAATGGGATGGATAAAAGAAAGGAAGACTAGAGAAGCTTTAAAAAAATTTGTTTCAGCAATGAAATAAGGGTCTGTTTCCACTTATTGAGACTTATTGGATCATTGATGTTGAATTCTTTTTAAATGAACATATGCCCCAGAAGGGGGAAAATATTGGATGGGTGACGCTTTTTCTCATTGTAAGGTGGGCACATTCAGTAGACACATAGATGCAAATCCAGGCAGTAGAGACTCTTGGTAAGTGTGGTGTGTGAATTGTACTTATAGGTGTGCAAAGTAATAACATTTCCCCCTCCACAAAAGCTTTCTTGAAGACTTTACAAACTTTAAAACTGTTACATACTGTTAAAAGGTTGTGGGCAAATATGGTATAGACACATTTTTATAAAAAATAGTCTTACAAGAACCTACAGTTAGAGAAAAAATGACAACATAAAAACGAAATAATTCACAAAAAAAAGTGTTTACAGGAAAACTCTACTGGAAATCCCTGCGTGAAAGCATTTTCACTCATAGGTTTCCAAAAATGTGTAATCTTTGTTAACCGCAAAGCTTTCAAAACAAATTTGTGTTACCACCATATCTGAGAGTTATGGTGATTCCTAACGGCTATAAGGATATTTCACAATTGAAGGACAGAGGATGTAATGGATTATTTAATGGAACTGCCCGGTAGAAAGGCCAGAAAACATTTCTGGGTCTGTCTGAGGATGGCTGTAGTAATTGTGTTTGTGTAAAAGCGCATAGAGCATAAAGGGTTGCTCAAACTTCTTGGTTTTTGGATGGTGTTGTGCGGTTCCTACTAATCAAGTAAGACTGTGCGTATGGACAGCTTAGATGTCAAAATTTGGGGACTGAGTCCATTCATATCATAAGCATATGTTGGCCCAATTCCTGGTTAGCTCAATTCCAGGAGACGGACGCATTAACAAAAATGTGGTAACTCTCTTGAATAGGAATAAGGACTAGATTTTGTGTTTCCTTTTCAGTAATTATGGAACCACTGGGGCTTAGCAGATTTCTTCATTAATTCCCTGACACAAGTAGTGTATGTGAGGAGGATTCCCCCACTACACGTTATAAGTGACATCGCTCCGTTTCTCTGTCATTTCGGAGCCCTAGAAGCCCATCAACATTTAAATCCTCCATCAAGTAAAGGGTGGACTCTGGTGCCTCCTGCTTAGTCCTGAGGAAGACCCCGGGGTAAGGACCCAAACAGCCTACTTACCTTTTGGGGTCGAAATGTTGACTACATCACTGCCCTTTGCCAGTTTGATCAACAGTGCTTGGTTCACTGTGATAGTGTATTGCAAACAATGGCCTTTTACATGTCTCCATGATTATTGTATAGCCGAGTAAAGCCGGCTCTAATTGTAATGTATTTGATGTCACGACCTATCTCTTTCACTCCCCAATCCTCACAAAGCGCACCCTACTATTTCCCCTTTCTTTCCCCCACTTCGTGGGTCACCTTATATAATACGCTGTCCCAGATGTGTTCTGAACTCAATATGATTAAATAATATTGATCAATTTATTGTATTGTGTAATTAGATATAATGCCGGCTAGCATTTAATTACATGTTTTTTTTAATTGTAAGACTGGGACCACTCCCTTTCTGTACAGTATTCTACCCAGGTCCCAGGACTTGTCTGGGTTTACCCTTTTGTGTAACTAGCTCACAGTGAGGCATCTGGACCTCTAAACCTGAGAGAGTACCAGATGGTGCCTGCAACCTTAGAACATGATCAGTCTGACTCCCCGTAGGAAATCGTGGAAACAGATCCACTGTACCATAGTTAACTTAAGCATGCCCGAAGGTAAACACAAGAAACACACAAATTAGCATTTCAAACATATATTGAAGCAATTGGATTATTGTATAAAATGCAAGAGCTGCTGTTTCTATCAGTAGAAGGAAACAAAGCATTATCACTAGCATTACAAGAATGGTGAATAAGAAGAATAATTTGACCATTATAACACTGCGACGATTCTATGAATATACGAAAATATTTCATAAGAATAATCCTACCTATCCCTAACTATACGATAGCGAGCATAGTAAGAAGTGTATTCTGCCAGATCTCTTGGAGCAGCTTAACTCCCCATTTCCCTGTATGAGTGATATATCAGGAAGCCAGTCTGGTGTAGAACAGGCAGCTGTCCTTTTCAGGATAGTGATGGAAGTCAGCAAGGCTGGCAATCAGTCACAGTGGAACGTCCAGGATAATTCATGGAAGTGCTCCTGTGATGAGCCAAAGCTCAGAAGCAGCTTATCTAATAAAAGCAAGTTCTGTTCTTACTGTGTTTGAGGTCTTTTTAGGTCGAGCTCTCGACCTATTGCTACCAAGTTCCTTTTCAAGCGACCTAGATCTGGCCACGAGCGCCGATTACACATCGTGAACGCGCCCCCTGGCCCCGCCCCCCCAGCCGTGCACATCTCCGATCTCAGTCAGCCATGCCTCTCTCAGTTCCGCGCACACACACACTCTGCATACACACACTCTGCATACACACACACTCTGCATACACACACGCAGGTACACACACTGCATACACACCCTCACCCCCCCACCCACCCACCCACCCACCCACCCACTCACGGGCTCACACACACACACAGTCACACACGTGCATCCACACACTCGAAGTGCCCATCTCCTGTCTCGCTACCCTGATGCACAAAAAACACAGTATTTACACGTCCCCCCCCTACTCACCGGGCTGACTCAGGAGTCCCCCGCTGCTCTCGAGGCCGGTCCTTCCCCCTAGGTGTGCAGGGTTAGCGGCTCAGGCTCGGCAACAGCAGGCGACGCAGAAGGTGATGACGAGCTCCCTAGACGTCCGATGTGCATGCTCACGGTGTGACTTGCTCCCGTACAGCTGAGGTGCATGCTCACGTACAGCTGAGGTGCATGCTCACGTCGTTATCCTTCGCTTGGTCTAGTAACGGGATCCGCTGGCGCAGGTCCGAATTGGGAGGATGGTTCGCTTCACGTTGGCCGTTCTAAGTAGCAGAGCTGTGGAAGGTAATACTTCAAGTTGTGGGAGAGTCGATTCAGGCTTGTTTAATGTTGTAAAAGGGGTTCTCAAAAGTGCTACCCAGCTTTGCTGGTTGGCTACAAGCTTGCGTGCACGTGCGCGTGAACACTCGGCCATCTGCTTTGCTTTTCCTGCGCTTTCTAGTTTGTACCTGTGGCTGCTGCGTTTTACAGCGCAAACAGAATGGAATATTTGTACATCATTCTTATCTCCGTAAGAAACTTGTTTAAACAGCACCTATATGTGAAAGTTAATCAAAGCAAGATTTAAACTTTCTCTCTATGATAACCATCTTTACAAGGGGGCAACATTTCACTTTATTGTGCCACTTCAGACTCCCATTCAAACACATCTACTAACTATTGGGACGTTTCACACCCAGACTTGGCGTTTCACACCACTACAGACTTGCGGGCGGCTTCAGTGGTTGTCTTTCAGAAGCAAGGTGTTGATGCATTTCAAACGCATTCGGCTGGGAAGCAACTTTGTCCTTTCAGCGAAGGCGGTGTCGGCAGCCTATGTCTGGAAATCAGTAGTTTAAATAAAAAATGTATATTTACATACCACTTTTTATAATCTGTTCAACCAGATGCCAACGTTTATGATTTTTTTTCAAACAGCATGGTGAAGCACCTTTATTTATTCTTTCGTTTCTGGTCTCCTCGCTCAACGTCTCCAGCTGCCTTCCCTTTCCCCCTCCTTCGCGGCCCTCTCTGTCTCCAGTCACCAAGGTGTCTCCCGTTTTCTCTGTAGTCTGTGTTCCTTCGTTTTCCCCTTCCCACACTAGTGCTTTTTTTCCATTTATCCGGTTTGCCCGGTTCCTTTATTATTATTCTTTGCAAGAGTAAAAAGTATTGTTTTAAGGTATGGAGATTTTACTCTATCGTAAAGCTTTGCGGAATACTTTTTTGATGCATTAATGTCTAAATCGGTTTATTAATTTTTCAGAAGTGCTATATTTTGGGTGTGGGCCAGAAAGGTCCATGTGGCAACCAATGTAGCGCTTTTTTTTTCTTCTTTTGTCTGAGGGCAGAGCGAGCTTTGTTGCATGGGAGCTGGAACTCCTGGATAATCGGAGTGTTGGCTCAGTAAAGTTAGCATAGCTATACATATTGCTCTCCCCAACATAACTTGTTTTTTACTTTCATGCAAGAAGGGTGTCCAACGAGGGTTGGGATCCATGACACCTTTTAAGGATAACCACTATGTAAATCAATAGCATTTATATCAATTAAATGCATATTTCTCATATGTGTATGGCTTGTTTAATTAGCGTGGCCGCGCTGGACTCCCACGCAGTTTCTCTCACCCCTCCTGCAGCATATCCCTCATTGACTCGAACCGCTTCGTCTTTCCCCTCATTAACAGCCTTGTTCTTTGACCGGCTGTGACGAATGGTTTGTCACACGTGCACAGCGCCCATGGGGTCGCTGCACCTTCCTGCAGGAGCTCACACTCTTATAAAACGGTCCATGCCGTCCCACGTAAACTTCAGTGCTCATTGCTTTTCACCGTAGAATGGCAGATTTAATTTTGTGAGTGTTTTTTTACATGTCGTGTTTACTGCAGGCGCTTTCCAAGAGTTAGGCCATTTTTAGACCCCTCGGGGACTCGTATGCAAAATGTAGGGTGTCAGAGCTGCTCCCTCCACCCTGAGCAAACTGCGTCAACCATCTGCGAGATGAATGAGTGTTGCACCCTGCTAGTGTGAAAGCTTCCGAATGCCCTGGAAGTTGGTGACTGTTGCTGCTCCTGCACTGTCGCCGTGTACACTGTCACTGTCACAACAGACGATAACAGTTTATTTCAGGAAGTGCTCACGCATTCACCACCTTTGAACAGCTCAAACCACAACAGACTCACTTTAGATGATGATTGTGACAAAACATGGTAGAGTTCTATGCCAGGCTTCACCTCAGGGACAGTTTGTGTGCTCCTCTGCAGTTCTGGTTTTGGTCTTTCCTCGCCATCTGCTGCTTGCCCATTCACATCCCTGCCCCCCCTTCTCTATCTTACTCTTCCAACCAAATGCTTTTTTCCACCATTTGCTTACATCCCCAACACCCAGCTCCTCCATCGCTGCTTCCTCTGAGCCTCTTCCCACTGCAAACAAAACAAGCATTGGAATAGCCCACCAGGTCTCGCTTTTGGGACCTTCTAAGTATTTTCTGATGGAGAGTCATTTTTTAGACCCCCCCTCTATTCTTTCTCACCCTCTCTCTCTCTTGCTCCTTCTCCCACTCCCATTCCCTCTTCCCGCCCCTCCTTCCCTCACTCTCTCGCTCTCTTCCTTCTCTCTTTCTTTCTCCCCCTCTCTCCTCCCTCCCTCCCCTCTCTCTCTTTCTCTCCCTCCTTCTTACCTCCCCTCTCTCCACCCTCTCTTGCCCCTTCCTTCTCTCTCTCTTGCTCCCTCTCCCCTTCCCTCTCTCTTGCTCCCTCTCCCCTTCTCTCTTCTCTCCCTCCATCTCTCGGCCCTTCTTTCTCTCTCTCTCTCCCTCTTCCCTCCCTCTCCTCTCTCTCTCTCTCCCCTTCCTTCTCTCTCTCACCCTCTTGCATCCCATCCCTACCTCACTCTCCCTCCCCCTTCCTTCTCTTTCTCTCTCCCTCACCCTTCTCCCTTTCCTTCGCTCTGTCTCTCATATATTCAGTGCTTTTCAGGTACATTTGCAAAATATACTTTTGTGACCTCTGTCACATGAAACTAGGGTGATTCTTCTCTTGTAGTTGCATACTTGATCTAACACAGTTGTTTTCTGTAGTGAGAAGATAAGAGCGCACGTTCCGCGAATGTCTGAGCTGGGTTCCGGGTCTTCCCGGCTGTGATTGGTTGTAAGGTGGAACACAAACAGAGGCAGAAGTTACACAGTGATGTTTCCCATATGCCGTTAAATGAGAAGGGGATGTTGATGAATAAACACGTTACAAATCTGCCCCACTCCACGCAAATATTCGACAAACACATCGTTTAAATACATAGGGTAAACTTGGGGAGATACTAAAAAAATACACTATTAGGTAGAACTGAGGCGCCCGCACGCTTCAGTGATCAATGCTCTTCACCTTACTCCTTCTAAGGATAAAGAGGTAAGGAGGACAGAAGAAAGGTTACTCAATAGGGGAGAAATTAAGACTGCAATTAACACTTTAGAAGCCAGCGGCATAACGAGAGAGCCTTGTTTTAAGGCATGCGTTGTGCCCTGGACTCTCCCTCCCAACAAATCGACTCCCAGCCTCACTTTCTCTATCTTCTCTGTCTCCCCTTGCCCTGACACACTCTGCACCCTCACACACTCTGCACCCTCACACACACTGCACCCTCACACACACACTGCACCCTCACACACACTCTGCACACTCACACACACTCTGCACCCTCACACTCTGCACCCTCACACTCTGCACCCTCACACACTCTGCAATGGAACATACACTCCAAATAATACCACTCAGTGCCACATAATTACACGGCACACAATTACACTCTACTGAATACAACATAACCTCCCCATAATACCACTCAGTGCCACATAATTATATGCAACATAATTACACTGCACTCAATGCTAACAAACACTCCAAATACCACTCAGTGCCAGATAATTACACGCCACAAAATTACACTCTACTGAATACAACATACACTCCCCATATTACCACTCAGTGCCACATAATTACACGCCACATAATTACACTCTTCTCATGCAACATAAATACAGTTTATCTATCGCCCTCACTCTATCTATCTATCTATCGCCCTCACTCTATCTATCACCATAACTAGTGTATTGGACTGCCTGATAAGCTACTCACCATATCATTTCCCAGGAATCTTAATTTATTTAATAGGCTGCAGGCAGGACGGGATGTGCATGAATCAATTAATTACTTAAGAACATGGCAGCATTCATCTCTGGTTAAACTTTTGGCGGAGCAGGATATAATCTACTTCGCTGTTGTCACCTCTTTGCCACTTTGCCATTCTCTGAGAACTTGTAATCTTTGTGATTTACATAACTATCTGCAGGCAGGACGAACGTACATTAGGCATTTATTAATTGTACAAATAAACATGGCAGTCAATCGTATCTGGTAACACTTCTGGCCGAGCGGGTAATACTAACGGCTACTAAAGTAAGAGCAAAGGACTACGCGCCTTAGTCACCGATTACGACCCTGTCCTTCGGCGGCATCTAACGCGGCTTTCACTCGGAAAGTAAAACCAACGTTTTCGCCATGCTGTGCTGCTATCAGGAAAGCGTGCACACTTGTCAAGGAGCCAGGACTGGGACCAGGTAGGACTGTTTCTTTATACTATCACACCCAGCTTGGGCTGTTCTTTTTTTATTTTTTTTTTTATTGGGGTGGGCAATGGGCTTGTTTGTGGTTATTTAGACTTAAAAATGTATTCATAATGTCACAGTCGCGTTGTCATGCTGCGTGCATGGAAGTCCGGCAAGCCGCATCCAGATCTGTCTGTCTGTCTGTCTATCTGTCTATCGCCCTCACTCTATCTGTCTGTCTGTCTGTCTGTCTGTCTGTCTGTCTGTCTGTCTATCTATCTATCACCCTCACTCTATCTATCTATCGCACTCACTCTATCTATCGCACTCACTCTATCTATCTATCGCATCACCACAGCATCACTCAGCAACACCACAGCATCACTCGGGGGCACCACAACATCACTATACGCTACCAAAGCATCACTGAAAGCCACAGCATCACTTGTCGCCACCACATCATTCAGCGCCACCACAGCATCAATCTGTGCAACCATTCAACAACAACTGGTTCAAATATGTTCTCTCAATGTTTCAAGCTTTATTACAAATGTCACAAAAATTAGAAGCCATTGTTATGTGTAATATCACATCTAAGTCACGTAAATACAACACATATTGCATTACAAATGCTATAGGTGTCATATTTGCGAAAATTAAAACTATTGGCAAGATGCTCCCTCGGGAGCGAAAGCTGCGCTTTACAAAAAACCATAAATATCAAATATCAAATGACAACGCTATTAATTTCGGTATTTTCAAAACCAACACATAAATAAAAAAAATTGTCATTTACAATACCAATAGCTTAAACTTTCCTAAGGCGAGACCTATTGCATTGCAAATGCTTGTTATCAATGTTCTTATGTGTCTTACCGATACAGAGCTCTTTCCAAACAAACAACAAAATACAAGGGCAGTGTGCTCAGTGTACTTGATTCTTGAACAGAATGTACAGTGTTGTGATAAAATGCTTACGAAGAAATGTGCTTTGCAAGTAGAACACTTTCTGAGTCCCTGAGCATGTACGTGCAAAGTATGTTAAATGTCACTGTCTAAAAAGATGTCAAGTTTAACGTGAACTTGCTAAATGGAAGCTCTTGTGCATGAGCCCTCTTTAAACCCACCGCAATGGATGCAGGAAAAAGAGGTAGATCCTGAACATAATGTCTGGCACTTTGTTGGCAGTCCTGACAGAGAGAGTAGGCACCTTTGTGCAGGCGCGCTTGAGTAGTTTTATAGAAAAATGTCTGCATTACCTATCCATTTTGGCATTTTTTTCTGGTAATGTGAGTCTTCCGCTGACTATATTGAAGAAGAACTGGGAAATGAACGGAGAGGTAAAAACAAACAATTGTTGCATGTAGGAATCAAAGATGATAGTTAACAGAAACATTTCAAAGAGGGAACAAATAGGGTAGGGCGTTTTACAGTGAGCCTTGAGATAAATGTTAATAGGATGATTCATCCAGTATAGGGAGTCAGAATATACTGGCAAAGTGAGTTTTAGAGTGTCAAAAAGGTTTTAGATGCAGAGGAAACCACTCAAATTAAATGTTTGCGCTGAAGGATTCAGTTTGAACAGGATGCATTGCTTTATTATAGTAGTAGAAGCCATGACAGGTGGGGAGTCAGAGAGTGCACCAGAAGGCGGATTGTCAGAACTCGAAGTGTTTTAAGAGCAATACGTTGTCACAACTCTATATACACCATAGAGCTTTTCAACACTAGCACCCACATGGGGTGTGACAACTATCGAAAGGATCCTTTGAGAGTAAAGGTAACATGAAAGATTCTCCTTTTTTTCTCCAAAGGGATTTTTTGATATATGTTTTTACCATATCAGAGACGATGACCATCACATAGCCTGATAAAGCTCGAGGCTGGAGCTGCAAGTCACAAGGAGTGAAATTCCTGCATGGAACTGCCCTCTGTCTGATCTCGACTGGCCCAGTTTTCCCCCACCCAGTTTTGCCAGGTGCAGGGAACATCAGACCTGAATTTACCAGCCAGAAATTTCAGCTAGTAAAATCACATGAGGTTTTAGCTTCAACAGCAGTCAAGCTTCATCCCCAGTCTCTGGCAAACTCTTTCTTTGCAAGGGAGGAGCATGCAATGGTCCGCTTTGTCAAAACTATTCTTCCCTTCCCCCCTGCCCTGCCTGCCTGCCCTGCTCCCTCCATCTGTGCCCTGAGGGGAAGTCACTGCTCCCATTTGCCACCTACTCAGAGCAGATGGAAAAATGGGAATGTTAAAATCCTCAGAATAAGGAATACCAGGAAGAATTCTACTTGGTAATTCCATGTCCTAACTAATCTGCCATTCAGATGTGTATTACAACAATGGAATGTTAAGAGTTCCACCGAAAGCAATGGAGTAGCTCCAGGCTTATCATGGCTGGTATACGACTGGAGCTACAGCATACCAAAGTTTATTTTTATGTTCCTCCCTTTTAATTTAGAACATTCTTACCTTAGTTGGTAGAGTTTTCTAAAAATATTATAGCCCTTCTGCTGTGGGCTATACTGATTGATAAAGGCCCTCTGACTTGTTATATACCCTTGCCTGTGGCTCAAGCTTGTCACGCGGGTGCAGGGCCTTTAACAACTGGTATAGCCCTCTGCAGTGGGCTATAAGGCTATAATAGGTGAATTTCCATGCAAGATTTTGCCCGGTAATGGTAATTCCAGCCATAGGGTATCACTGCACAACATTCCACCTAGCTCATAATTAGTCCCTAAGTTCTTGACCGAAGAAGGTAACAAGTGAAGGTTTCTCCGCCAAGGGAGATTTTATGCTGTAAGTTGACAAAAATAATAGGAATACAAAGAGTTTTTGTAATTCTGATGCAATGGTGTAGAGAAACAGTCAAATTGTGCTGTGTGAAATTGGGAAGCTAGGTCAGCAGTGGGGAAATCCAGATTTCAACTTGAGATACATTCATTAATTGGTGGCAACCAGCCAGAAGATAGTCAGCTCTGCAGAAGGTGGGACAAAGGGGTTACCTTCTAGTCATTAGCTGATGGGAAGAGTGCCAGAGATCCAATAAGCCACCATTACCGTCACTATGGTGGTGTCAATGGAAGTGACTTGGCTAACTGACTATTCAGCTAAAGGAATGGCTTCACAGTTTTTAGTGATCTGAATGTTTGGTATTTTGTTTGTGTTGACCTTGATATTTTGGTAGGATGCTGGGCAGAGAGATAGGGCTAGCAAAGTGACAGTCCAGTCCAGGAATATGGGTGGTTTGAATTGGATGGTTGGTGATGTTGAGATGACAAAGGTGAAGATGTGGCATTCCATGTGTTGTTGGTGTGACATTCTGTACCATGTAAAGTGTCTCAATGAGGAGGAAGAGGGTGCCTCTTGGATTTTTTTTGTTTGTCTTGTCTGGGAGGTTGAAGTCAATCATGAGAGTTATGTGGGCATGTTGGATGGATGAGGTATTGAGAAGATCTGAGAATTGTTCAACAAAGTCCAGGTTCTGTCCATTAGGCCTTCAGATGAGGTGGAAGGTAGCGGTATGTGTTCCAGAGAGTGGGAAATGGCATTTGAGCAGCTCCATGGAGTGGAGTGTTAGGGTGGAGGACAAGGAAGAATTATGGAGTGATGCCTCCTCCCTTGATCAATATTATGGCCTGTTGGAAAAGGCCATCTAGAATGTGCAAAGATGTGAGCATGAATCCAATTCATGTCATGAAGAGGGTGTCAAACTTGTAGGTGATGAGGTCTGTAGGGTCTGGTGAATGGAGCACTGCAGAGTGGGTTAATTAGCATGATTTCTGCATTTTTAGGGTGTGTGGTAAATATTCATAGGTGTATGAGGTTGTGTCTATGTTTTGTGCGAATGCTATGTGAGCGTCTACACATCATGAACATCTAGGTATGATTGTGGGATAAGCAGTATGGGTTGCTGGGTGATGCCCATGATTTTATCTTACCTTCTATGCTTCAATGGGACAGGGGTTCTGGCACTAGAGTTTTTGTGGCCCTAACAGGCAATGCTTTGCAATGCCCACCCTTAGTTGGGGCACCTGGGTGATGGGATGCCCTGAAGAGTTGATTAAAGTAGGGAGAAGAAAAGATCTGGTGTTGCTTCATATGCAAACAAATGATGGGAAATGAAGTCCCGTTGCTTGGTTTCTTCTTTTAAAGATGCTTTTGGTGAGAAACCAGTGATGTCACTTCCTGTGCAGATGGATGATGTGAATTCCAGTGATGTCTCTGCACATGGTTGGCTTACATTTTTCCACATCTCACATTCAGCATTTACTGTAGAAGAGTCAGTTTAAAAGTGCAGAGTTTTTTTCCACAGGAGTCGGTGAATTTCCACACACAATGCTACTCAAATAAAAACAGATGTATTTGATGACTGCATTTTGTTTTCACATGCGAAAAACTGCACTTAAGCATGCAAAATCACTGTGAAACTGGGCCTTTGAGAGTTGTGTGAAGTTCAAGCTTCCTCCTTCATCAAATCGTGGGAATTTGAGCAAGTTTCTTAATCTTCCTATGCCTTGCTTCCTTCAATTGATACGTTTCAAGTGTCTGAAGGCAATTCTGTTTGCAGTATGCCAGGAACAAGAAAAAGGTATTTGTTTCTTTAGCCTACAACTTGCTTGTCTTACTGCACTTAGGATCCTTGGTGCCAGATTTGTTCAAGCCTATGTCTTAAGAGGCAAATTGAAGGCACAAAATGTTCAGGCACACTTGGCATTTTTCATCTGGAAGAATTTCAGAAAAGTTAGGGTCATCTTGAACAGGTATTATTATTTTCACATGGTATGCCACCAAAGATCGCCAACACTTAATAGACCCTTTGTAAACACATATTTTATTGAGGCTGTTTCATATTACGCAGGCAGCATTTATTAGTGCTATTCTGTTCACTACTGTAACTTGTGTGTTGTACCTTGCCTCTTCTTTGTAGAGCTAGTTGCCTATTGCTGGCATATATCAGGTTATTGTGTAGGTATGCACACCGTTAGTGATTGTTATTTTTTGTTTTCAGTGTATTTCTTTGAAGAACCATTAATATCCATCAGTTTTATGCTGAAAAAAAACTCTTTGAAAAGCAATGAATATCCATCTTTAGAAATAGAAACTGATATATTTATACAGAATGCACATAGAAATATGAATTCAAATCACCAACATAAAATTTTCACACGGTAAAACTGATGTTTACATTGGTCCTTCACATTGCTTACCATCTATAACAGGCATAAGGGAAGTAAAACATTACAAAGTAAAATATATACTACACATCTTTTCGTGAACATTGTGCACCTGCACATCTAACTCAGAACCCTATCATGACTATCAGATGCGTAAACCTAGTAGCCGATTTTACCAGGGGAGAGTCCACATTTAGTAAAACTGCTAGTAAAACTCACCCCAGCCCACTCCAACATCACACGGAGCATTCAGTGTGCACACAATGGCCTACCCTGCCCAGAAAAAAAACCCTACTGACCTTGCACCCTCCAACCCCTACTGCTCCTTGGTCACCTGCTTAGATTAACCAACTACTCAGAGCAGGTAGTAAATGTGACTATATTTGCCATGTGGATAAGGACTTTGTTTTCCTCAGTCTGCATGGTTATTTACTATTTCCGGAACAAAACTTGTGATGGCTGGATTGCGGTTGGAAAATACAAGCCGTATTCAGTAATCCTGGCCCCCGATATCTCTGTGACCTGAAACCTGCCATTGTGTAAATGGACCCTTGTAAGAATTTGGGGTTGTTGGTTTACAGGGGTCTGAGCCCTGGTTCATCAGCACCATGATCCATGTCAAGGTAAGGCACAAGTCGACCGTAAATTAACCTGTGCTCAACCCTCTAGTAGCTTGGCACAGAACAGTCAGGCTAAACCTAGAGGTAATGTGTAAAGGATTTTACAACACTTCAAACAGTAATAAAGTGAAACACACCACACAAAAAGTATCTCACGCCAAGTTAGAAGAATGGAGTTATTTTTAATAAATGAAACAAGACAAAAACATCAAATCTCCAATCAGTGAAACCGGAAATCTGCAGTTTTAAAGATTTTAGTGACAATAGCACCAAAAAGCACAAATCGCCAAATGTGGATATCTGGCCGAAAAGGGACAAAGTCACAAGTTTAGGCAAACCGAGATAGAGCACAGGCCGATAGCTGTGACCCAGTTAGGCCCGCTGAACAACAGTACATTAGACCTAGGATGGTGGAGTGTTGCTTGGATCCATGTCAAAGATGTGTCACACAGAAGAAGCAATGCAATAATTCTGAGATGCGGCGAGGCTGCAACGCAAGGGCCTGGGTTGTCGTCGATGATCCGGTAAATGAGAGCTTGCAATGTAAAGTCCCCCATTTAACATGTGTGATGCAGTTGAGGCGATGTGTTGGATCCAAGGAGCTAGGATGCTGTGATGCAGAGTCCATCATCATCGTCGAGGCTGCCAACGATGAGGGAAGTGAAGGCCGGTACCGAGGATGCATCATACAGCAGTGGTTCGGAAGAGACTAGGGTCTGCGGAGGTGATGTGGGTCTTTGTGAGAGGGTCAATACACAGAGCAGCAGTGATGCATCAGTTCTGCTCGGGTTTGCGCTATGAAGCAGAGGAGATGCATCAGTTTTGCTGGAATCACAGAGTTTGGCAAAGCACTTTAAGCTCAGTTCCAAAGGTCCAGGACTGGTGTGGCACCACGTGGCAGGGCAGACTCGCAGAATCCAGGTGCTGGGGTTGAGGTTGTTGAAGCCGTCTGTCCATGAGGCTCGTGTTAGGAGGCCAGCCAACTTGCCCTTGGAGTCACTCTAGTGTTCCTGGGTTCAACAGATGCAGGTCTAGTCCTTCTCAACCAGTCAAGAGGACAACAGGCAGATTGCCAGCACAGCAGGGCAGCAGTTCAGCAGAGTGACAGTCCTTTCAGCAGCACATCAGCCCTTCATCCTACCAGAGTATCCACAGTTCCAGAAGATTACTGAAGTGTTGGTGTCTGAGCTCCAGTATCTATACCCAGTTGTGTCATTTAATTGGAGAGAAGCTCCTAGAGGCTTGCAGTTGAAGTGCACAAGCGCCCTCTCTTTCTTGCCCTGGCTCCAGACTAGTTTTAGTGGTATGCAGCAGTTTGTGTATAGGAAAGCCACAGCCTATTCAAGTGTAAGAGGAGCTGTGTCTAGCACTCCCTCCTACCCTGCCAATGATGTCCCATCCAGGCACATCCTTGCTCCCAAGTTTGTTTGGCTGTCTAGGAGGAGTACACAAAGCCCAACTTTCAACTACTCCCAGTCATGTGACCCAGAGTAAGGCTCCAGGCACAAATGATTAAGGCAGGGAAATGCCAACTAAAAGCAGCATTTTCAAAATTGTAATTTAAAATCCAACTGCACCATAGGTTAGGGTTTTTCATTACAAATCCAAAAACACCAAACGTCAATTAGTCAGTTGTTCCTGTTTGGAAGTTAGAGCTTATTAAGTACCATAAGGGAACTCCAATGTTATCCTATGGGACAAGTAGTCCTTGCAAAGGTGAAAAATGAATTAATGGGTTTTTTACTATCAGGACATGTAAAACTAAAAGGTACATGTCCAACTTTTTTAATAGCTGCACCCTGCCCTCTGGGCTTTCCACGGCCTACCCTAGGGGTGACTTACATGTATTAAAAAGAAAGGCTTAGGCCTGGCAAAAAGGTGTATTTTAGCAAGGTTGAAATGGCAATATAAAACTGCAGACAAAGGCTACAATGGCAGGCCTGAGATATATTTTAAGTGCTACTTAAGTGGGTGGCACACTCAGTGCTGCAGGCCCACTAGTAGCATGTAATTTACAGACACTAGGCACAGGTAATACCTCTTTACTAGGGACTTGCAGGTAAATTAAATCTGTCAATTGATTATAAACCAATTTTACCATGTTATAAGAAGAGAGCAGAAGCACTTAACACTGGTTAGCAGTGGTAACATGCACAGAGTACTAAAGCCAGACAAAATAAAGTCAGCAAACAGGATGTCTGAAGGTGAAAGGTAAGGGGGAAAACCACGCCAAGCATGGCATGTCTAACAGCCCTTAACCACTTTTTTTTCTATGAAGCTGGTTCCTAGTCTAATACTGGTACATCTTATGCGGGTGGTAATTTATGTCAACATATTGTAACAATATAAGCAATCAATGAATATTACTGTTGAGTTTTAGGGCACTCTATTTACCAGGTGGTATGAACAGGAATCCTATTCTCATTACAGCAGACAAACCTACTTAGTGAACAATAGGTATAAATACAAGCATACTGCACTGGTGCTTTGTAATTGTGTATAGCTCTAGGCACTTTTGCATCTCTAGGGGGTAATTTGGAGGAATATTTGCACCAACAATGAGTGAAAAAGTGCCTGTTGCATTGACTGACTAATGCAAACACAACATCCTGTACCAGATTGTAGGTGTAAATGCCTGTTCATGACTAGAGAGGAATGGAGTGGCACATTGTAAAATTGATGACGGCTGGATCAATTTATATGATTTGGTTCCAGATTCTGGGATACCTCTGGTATTCACACATGGGAGAAAACAGGAGTTCTCCAAAGGATCAGGGGTGAGACTTAATCGAACAACTAAGGCTTATCAAATCTTTCCTTAATTTAAAGTGGCTTTTGTTCAATGATTAGTTCCTTTCAATTAGAATTAGCCTCATTTGTGATGAGAATAAGTGAATTCCACTTATCTGCATTTTAGGTGGGCCTAGACCAAATTATTGCACCTGGCTATTCTAGTCGGAACCAATCACTTGTTTTACATATAGCTCGTCATAATGCACTTCTCCTTTTTTTGCGTCATGTAAATACCAGGTGTTATTATTCCTGATTTAAAGGTATTGAGCTTACTGACCTTCGAGAAGATAGAAGTCTGAATCACACATTTCATATTAGTGAGCTCCCGAAAATCAAATGTTCCAGGGACAATAGTTCAGCTTACCAAGCCATCTTGTCAGCGGTTTGCACTTTTATTTTTGGTGATATGTTACATCAGGGCATGCGTTCCTTAGCACTTGCGCCCGCATGGCTAAGTCTCAAGTGGTTTGATAGCAGGAAGTTTTCCCTTAAGCTCCAATTGGAGATGGAGAGCTCTTTAAAGACCTTGAATTTTATTACATCAAACAATGGTCAGAGCATAATTATCTGAAAAGTGAAAGTTTGTTTGACACTAAGGGTCTGATTAGGTACTTGAGTATGTGGAAGGTGGAACCTGCCCCATCTCCACCACCTACATACACCTCCGATGGCCCAATGGAGTAAGGGCCTTTGTAGGTTTGGCAATTTGTTTGCCTGCCCTAATTAGACTCTTTGAACACATGGCCAGTTTTCAGTGTCTGTCATTGTCGGGCAGTGAAAACAGCAACATGAACCCCACGCCAGGGAGGAAATTTCCACGGTAAGGGGGGTCATTGTTTGTTGTGGGTTTTTTTTTCAATTCAAATTTGGGATTTTCTTAATGATATTTGATATGCATAATATCCACGGCTATGTATTTTGGTAAAAAGCTATAAATTAAAATAAAAATAAATAAAAATATTGGGATATTCTTTATGAAAACAAAAAAAAAGTTGAAAGTTTGAGGTACCGCTGTCATTCTGTCAGAGCTGTCCATCAATCGTTCAAAGGATTTGTAGCAATCTTTGTGATGGGTCCAGTAAATTCATGCAAGTGGTGCCCGCTGGGCTGGCAGACATATCAGAATTTGTCAGGAGGGTACCCACTCATAGCAACAGGGAACTTCACTCTGTCGGTCTGATGGAATAAACTCCTGTCTGTCAAACTCTAAATCAAGGCCTAAGTCAGCCACTCCCAGAGAAGTAAGGAACCCTGTGAAAACAACTGAAAATAAAGGTTACATATACATTTGCAGGCTGCAGCTGAACAAGTCTGCAGAGACACGTGCTAATTTTATGACTGGGAATGGTTGGGTTTGTAAATAATGAAGCAGATTAAAATAAGTGATATTAATAAATGGAAGAAAGGACCCTAGTTCTGGTTTTTATGACATTTTACTGGTGTATCAGGCCATCCCTCTTTGAAGGCCAACAGATTCAAAACAGGAACCAAAAGCATATTTATCTTATTCCTCTCTTTGACTATGCAGTGACATGGGCTGAAAGTCCCATAAAGTGTCTTAAATAAAACACATGTTGCTATTAAACCATTTTCAACGCAATTTAAATGCACTCCCATCAATCTTTAATCTACAAAACAAAGGTGACCCTGGGCCTGCACAGATTGATCTTGGGTCAAGCACAGAGTCTGGTCTGTTATCAGCTGGGTTCTAGAAAGTTTTGCTAGGTCACTCATCTTTTAAAATAAATACATGCAGTTTTAGTTTTCTCCTGCTTTGGGCATGTGCTGGCTCAGCTGCCACTGCAGGGATGAGGGATGGGAAAGCTCAGCGGTCTCACTGGGTGTTGAGTGTCGCAGTTATCTTCTATTCAGCCAGGGCCGGACTGGGATTCACAACCGGCCCTGGCAAAGTGCTCGGTTAGCCCCCCTCCCCACTCGGGGGGTTGGAGGTGCCACAGAGCTCTTTGCCGGGTCGGTTTTCGGCCCATTTTGGTACAGGACCGATTTTGCAGCAATGCTGCAAAACCGGCCCTGTAACGAAAACGGCCCCAAGGGGTCCAAAACTAGCCCCCACCCGTGTGGCGCATCGGGGGATTGCCCGGTGCCCTTTATGGCCAGTCCGGGCCTGTATTCAGCATCTGTCGGGAGAGAGCGACACACCGCTCTAAGTGCCAGAAGCTGAGTGCTTGAACCCGCACAGCAGGCCATCAAAATCGTGACTATTAACTGTGTCACGGCTCATGTCATCATTGCTGACTGCAGCCTCTAAACCAGGGGCATAACACATGCCCCCACATCCCCTGCGGTGCAGGGGGGGCCCCAAGCTCCAGGGGGCCCCCTCAGCACAGCGCTTCAGCAGGAGAGCTCCTGTTAGAGTCCAGAGGGGGGCCTTCCACGTACCTTGCAGGGGGGCACCCTCAAGTTTTGTTACGCCTACGCTCTTAACCTACCCGTTCACAACTCATCACAGGGTGAGGTGGGTCAATGAGGCTTTCTGACCCCACACCAGGGCCGGCTCTAGGGGGGGTGACCGGTGCCACCGTACTGGGCGCTGAACTTGAGCAGGGGCACCCTTTATTATGGTTTTAAAAAGCACCTGCTGCTGTGTTCTTTGCCTCCAGCAATGGCAACAATAACAATGTCTAGATAACTGTGGTGATTAATCTTCTTCCTGAAAAGAAAGAGAGCTCTGAGTTTTGTCTAGTGTAAGAATTTTGACTCATGGTACGGTAACGCGGAGGGCTAATATGCCTGCTGCAAAGAAGGGTACCATGCATATCACAAAGTGCATACAGTGTAAGAGGTCAGTAGGCTACTACTTTTGTCAGAGAGATCCTATTGTTACTTGCAGTTTATACGTTAAAATCCTAATGTAGAGCAGTGAGCAATTAGCTGTCATGAAAGAGCTGCATGAAAACTGCAAGGTATATTTCAGCTCATTACGATTTTTCCCCCAGTCTTTCATTATCCTAATTTTGCAAAATGGATTCATTTGGTTAGAAATAATTTCTTATTATTAAAGAGAACCTCCATCCATGGTGTTCCATTTTAAATTCTAAGTTTGTGCTTCTCCAGACCAAGCACGCTTAAACTACACTTCAAACCAGTATGGATGAAATGGGACTCCCACACCTTGTAGTCCTCTATCTTATGTAATGTTTCTTAAATACTGATATACACACGTATGATTGATTGTCTCTGTATAATATGTGTGTGATGTTAGTTAAGTTAATTAAGTTTGTAGATTTATCTAGTGGCTTATCAACCATGAGGGTATCCAGGTGCTGTCCATGGGCACAGGGAGATTAAGTGATTTTCTCAGAATCATAGGATGTTGTGCCAACACCGAGACTCGAACCCGAACCCGGATCCCCAGCTCCCGATTTGGAAGCTCTGGCTGCTGTGCTACATCTTCTCCTGTAAAGTGCTCTCACACCCTACCCTGGTATGAGTGGAGCTAAAAAACAAATTAAATGCATCTGAGAGAGAGTGGTTATGGAGACTTTGGGGCACTGATAAAGGGTGGCAGTGAGGGAATCTGTGTCAGAAGTGGTCATTAGGAGGGGTACCATGTCGCCACATCCTGTCCTGTAAAGGGCTCTGACACCCTACACTGGTACGAGTGGTGCTATAAAACAGTTTAAATGCATCTGAGAGAGAGTGGTTATGGAGGCTTGGGGCACTGATAAAGGGTGGCAGTGAGGGAATATGTGGCAGAAGTGGTCATTAGGAGGGGTACCATGTCGCCACATCCTCTCCTGTAAAGTGCTCTGACACCCTACACTGGTACGAGTGGCTCTATAAAACAATTTAAATGCATCTGAGAGAGAGTGGTCATGGAGGCTTTAGTGGTACTGTTAAAGGGTGGCAGTGAGGGAATCTGTGGCTCAGGAGTTCATTAAGAGGGGCACATATCGCTTTTAAGCCGGCCCTGCCGTACACACCTGTGACAAGTTTTGACGTGGTTCCAGTCTCTGATTGATTTGAATCCCTTGAAGCTGCAAGAATTAAACCTGAAGCACCCAGATCTTACTCTGCTCCCACCTCATCAGGGTGTAAAGGTTAGCCCAGAAGGTAAGGACTTTGCCGAACCAATGACCTCACAGGCCTCTGGGCTCTGAGTTCTTCAGCCTGGCAAATAATAGTCCATGCAAGCCTATTTGAGATTCCTGCGCTTGCTTATCAGCAAATTACCTATGCAAGGAAGAGTGCTTTCCAGTGTTCCCTCAGCATGGCTTAGTTTTTTATAGGGATTTTTTTTAATTATTCTGAAAACTAAAAACTGAGGGAAAAAAGGGGTGGAACTCTTGATCCTCGTATGGTTGAGCGGCTGCCGGTCTTGGCAGCTCTTTTGGCTACATCTGTAGATATTGGGAAATAATCATTGTTCGTGTGTACACAATAGAAGGTTTGGCCATCTTGGAGCAAATGTCATACCCCAACACCAGGTGGTCTTTTTATAAAGACTGTATATTAAAGTATAGATTTAAAAAAACAGAATGTATATATCTTTATCTAAGACATGGATTACTAAAGTAAGTACAGGTTCCTTGAGGTAGGCGGGGGAGGAGGGCAGAGATGCATGTGTTATAGTGTAAACTGTCCCAAAATAGCAAATTTGACGGATTCCTCTTCTTTAGACGAATCAAAGTCACATAACGAAAATGGTGTTGAATTATTCTACATAGTATGGGATTCAATTGCTACTAGAATAGCATGTTCACCTTCTAAGGGAGTGGCGATATTGATCAGCTCTGTGTTGGATTATCTACCCAGGTCTGAGGACTCTGTGGTGTGGGAGCACTGGTATTGTTAGCCCTCTCAACCTTGACTATGACACTTGGTTGAAAAGAATGAAGAATCTTCATAGTCAAAACTTTGCTCTACTGTGGGCAGCTTAAAAGAGAACCCTTCAAAGTATAATCCTCTTCTCAATGAAAATAGCCCCAATTATTAGGGTCCTCTTCATCGGTTTCATATGTGGTCCTGTGTCCTACGCCTGAGGATGAAGGATAAACTCTGGGAGTGGACTTGGATTCAAACTTGTCTCTGGATAAACAAATATAAGCGGTTGAGAAGGTCCTATTTCTGCCATCTTCATTTGCTTGGTGAAATTATATGTTTTCTGTTGTTTTCATATACAGTTTAAACGCATGTGGACATTTGCAATTCTATCTTGCCTTGCTAACTAAACTTCGCAGTGTTCAAAATTACATGGATCATATTATTTATGGGCTGAAAAAAACCTTAACTCCGTATAGGATTACACTGGCTCCCAAATCATACAAGACTTGTATTGAGATTGGCATGTTTGATGTCACTTTTTTTTCAGCACAGTACTTGCTCGCTCTTATGGAACATTTTCTTCATCATAATCCCACAGAAATTCTGCTTTCTTCATTTACTTTTCTGTAGTCCCTGCCAACATTTTTTTTAAAAGAAATGGGAGCTTCACATTATGGAACCCTCTGCCTTTTTTTTTTGAGAGCTGAAACTTTTTTTATGTTTCAGCAAAAGTCTGAAAACCTTTCATTTTGACGAAGAGATGAAACATTTAGCTCCTGTGTCTCATAGATTGCCTAAGAGTCCAAAAATTATATATTGGGAAAATATCTTCTTTGGATAGTCAGGCAGACAGGGAGACAGATGGAAGGACAGATAGGCAGACAGAGAGCTAGATAGATAGATCAATAGATAGATCGATAGCGGAGAAGTGTGGCTCACTGGTTAGAGTGGCAGACCCTGAAGCAGAGGTCAGACCAGGGTTCAATTCCTGACGCGGCAGGGTCTTGAGCTCAAATGTCCATGGACTCGATAATTCTCGCTTCGGTGCCTGACCTAATCATGGGTTCACACTTTGCAACTCTGGGCATTAAGCTTGCTTAATCTCCACAATGGCCCCCCGTGGCGGGATGCCTGGCTTTCACCTTGGGGATGCCCTGTAGGGGCTATCTCACAGGGAAAAGCCAGGATGGGTTCCCAAGGCAAGCGTGGAGATACCCCTTCGGGGGTTGATTCTGGCGCTATATAAGAAACATAATAATAGCTAGAACGCTAGATAGATAAATAGACAGACAGATAGAGAGAGAGAGACAGACGGATGGATAGACAGACAGACGGATAGACAGATAGATAGATAGATTGATTTTGTTTTGGGGCAGAAGGAACAGTGGCATCTGAACAAGGAAGACAGGACATCCGTTCTCATTTTGTGGTGCTTTTTTAGACGAGAGTCAGTGTGCTCCCTTCTCCTTCATTGTTCTGCACATAGCATTGGTCGGACCACAGGAAAGGCAGGGCGGTCTTCTATTCTGTTGAACCATGAAATCAGATTTTTTTGTGTATGGAATATTAACTTATTGAAGTATTTCCCGTGCTTCCTGTATCAGTTTGTTTCTTTGTTAAGGCAGGGGCACTCAGTTACTGCCCTATTCCGAGTTTTTCTCCTCACAATGAGGCATGATTACATATTGACTTTATTCCCCCTGATTTTCACCTGTTTGCCACTTTACTAGTACTTTTTTTCCCTTTGACTTTGCCCCCAGGTCTTTCCTGGATCAACGCGGGAGGGAAACATTTCAGACATGCAGTAATTATCGCAAATCTCAATAAAGTGCAAAATGCAGTCTATTTGTAAGCCACCTTAATTGGACTGTAGTGTCACAAGCTGACAGATGGGTCTTATTTTACATTGTTACAGCTACATACACAGCAGAACAGAACCACTACTTGGAACTTTAAATTATTTCTAAATAACCAGATATGCAGTTCATTACCAGACTAAACAGGAAGTACGCACAAAAAAGCACCACAGTTTGGTACAAGGTAATGACATTGCCATAGCGACACCACAGAAAGATAATTCATGGCTGTTCCTTCACACATCAACACATTAACACATCCACAGAGAGTAGCGACAGGCATTTGACGTATCTTGCACATATTTTCACATACATCTGCTTGTTCTAGCATATGTTTTTGTATTTGATAAAATGATATATAACATAGTGGCTAAAGTAAAATCTATCTCAACATATATTTATCTCAGAGTTATGCAGTTAAACTGAAAGAGTTTAAGAAAAAGACCCAGTAATAACAATGTGCTTTTAAGAAATTGATGTTGAGAAGCAAAGTTGTTGTCTACAGATGAGACCTGCTGGCACAGTACCTTCACTTCCTGTGTTGAAGCATTCTGACGGCGCGGTGTGGGTACCTCAGTCTGCTGAATACTGGAAACGACGCAGCGCTAGGTGTGCTGAAGACTGGGAAGTTACCAAGAAAGATTCTCAAATGACCTCACTCTTGGTTAGCGGGTGGGAGTTTAGAGAAAAAGCTTCTGAAAGGGGAACAAGAGGCTTGTCTGTTACGCAGCATGCAAAGTAGAAAGGAAATGAAACGCAAACACCCTTCCCTCTTGAGAGCGATTGTAAAGCCACACCGTATGCGGGCTTTTTTTTCTCACCAAAATGAAGCAGCAGCCGTCATTTTGGTCACGCTAATGAAAACACGTATTAAGTACCTTAACGTTTAAACTCCTCCCTCCGACAAATCTGCTTAAGGTTGCGAAAATTATGTTTCAGAAATTCAGATCTTTGTACGTGTGTGTAATTATAAACTGATGGACTGTGCATGCATAAAAAGCACAACGCTGTTTGATCTCTCAAGGTAACTTTGTGCATTTGAGAGCCTTTATTATGCAAAATGGACATGCCTAGTTCACGGTTTTATTGGATGCCCACCGATGTTGGCTAAAGTCACGGGCTGCACCTACCTTCTTTGGACCCTCAAGGCCTCCGTCACATCTTGTTGTGCTGTGTAGGCAGAAATATTCCGATTTCATGCCTTCTACGCACTTTCAATTGTCTTTGGATGTCCGCACCCAGCCAACCTTCGGAGGGGGGGGGGGGGGGGGAGGGGGGGGGGAGGTCCGAGTTTTAGAATTCCTGAGTCTTTGTAATGGGAAGTATTTGTGTCATCTGTGATTGAAAAATTGTAGTGTAAGCTGTTTGGTTTTTAGATAATTCGCTAACAGTTTTCCAAATTTATTTTGGCCGCTGTAAAAAAAATTCTACCCATCTCCCAAATGACCCTCAAAGAATACCAAGATGGCGGGCTGACTATATCCTCCACCTCCTGAGCTGTCCACAGTTAGCGCACATTTTGAGGGCTTCAATGCACATGTACCTGCTTCTGTAATATGAGAAAAGCTGACAATCAGGTCATAGGGGCATGTCTCTGTGCACACCCAGAAACAACAATCTTGTTTTACATAGATGCTAACCTTGTGCTTGCACAATGTATTGTACACAAAGTATTGCATAAGGGGATGTGGCCCTTTGTCTAATACCAAGGGAGCACGGTGCTCTAAAAACAGTCACACACAAATGTGAGCTCCCAGTTCCATGGATTATCATCAGATTGTAATCTTTTTTAGGTTTTGATAGGAAGCCTTAAGAGTTGATTGAGTTAGCTTAGTTCCAGGGTTTGGAAACTTGGCATGGTGAATGTTTCATGTTTAGGCTTTCCTGTTTTCAGTTTCTAATTTTGGTAAATTCTGGTGTGGTTTCTTCAGTGTTTTCAATACCTTAAAACACAGTGGTTATCAGTGGTTACACATTTTTGCGCCATTTAAAACAACAGAAACAGTGTTTTTCCGGTGTTTAATACGGCAATATTATCGCTGCTTTAGCAGCAAAAAGTGCAGCTAAAGCGGCGATACTGCCCTTGATAATATGCCCCTATATTTTCACAAATAAAAACACAGAGAAAGAAATTGTTATAGCAGACCAAGAAGTTATGAACGCCTCTTGTCATACTAACTAAAGAGAGCTCTATGGCAAGGAATAGTGTGTCCCGCTACTCCAGGATGAACATAATGAGGGATTTTTACTAGACCGCTTGGAAGAGCTAATTTTAGGAGAAGAAATTAGGCAAGCTTTAAAATCTCTTAAAAAATTGGCATCCGGAACCGGATGGATTCCCAAACTCTTTTTACAAAACTGATAATTCCTCTTGCCACATTTTTTGGCTCTTTATGGACACCAAAATGCTTACTACCACTGTGATGGAGTCTACTCTTATCCTGATCCTCAAGCAAACAAAATCCCTGATAGCGGTAGTTGGTAGAGACTAATAGCATTTCTGAATAGCGAAGTAAAGCTCTTAATTAGGAATCTTACTTCTAGAATCAAGCATATTTGACTGATTATAGTCTCACTATACAATACACAGTTTATAAAATACTGGCAAATGGGTTACAACATATGACTTGCCCTGAATCTTTTAGGAAAATCACTCAAGAAAATACTAAACTACTCTATCTCTCTCTTTCGGCAGAGAAGGTTTTTAACAAGGTTAAGGTTCACTGAGAATTACTTTTTATAGACCCTGTCAAATAACAGATTGGGATCTAAATTTCAATCTCTGATTACCGTATTTAACTCCTTATTTAATTCTTCTTTCATGAATACTTTAATTTTAGTTACACAAAAGACATTGCCTTCCACACCAAATGGAATTCATTCAAGTCCTCTGCTTGTGACTTTATAATCAAATTTGTATAAAAAAAGTAAATTATTTCAAAATCCATCCAAACAAACTTTCAAAATAATTAAATGATGCGAACACTCTGGAACACAACATTTACAATAGCTTATTAGAGAAAATCTTAATTTTATCAAACTATCTACTGAAACTGTGTCATCTTATCTTCCTAAATCTAGCGCCAAATTCTTCAGCGGCCAAAATAAATATGGAAAACTGTTAGCGAATTATCTAAAAACCAAACAGCATACACTACAATTTGAATCAATCACAGATGACACAGATACTTCCCAATATAAAGACTCAGAAATTCTAAACCAGTTTAAACAATTTTTCAAAAATGTATACACACCAGAACAATCTCCATTCAATCCTGATATTCTACAGTGTCTGTCCTCTGTTTAGAAACCTCTTACTCCACAGATGGCTTTTCTTCCTTACAATCAGACATCACACCCACAAATCTTTACACTGCAATACTTATATCAAAATTGGTAAGGTTCTGGGCCCAGATGGATTCAGATATGAAAAAAACTAATTGCCTACAAGGGATTTTGTTTGTGAAAAGATTGTGCAAGATATTATCTCTGTATTATGAATTGAAAGCACACTCTAATTAGTAGTGTACAATGAAACTAATCAAAACACAATTTTATGAAATCTCTTCAAATTCAACAAATGATGAATAGCAATCACATAAAGTAATTACATAAGTGATACACGGGGCGAAAACTGTACTATGAAAAAATCATATATTTAATATATGAAACAGGTATAAAATGATAAAAAACAACCAAACATAGCTTGCAAGGTGACAATATTTTAGCCTATACAACAGCTATGTTGACATCTTTCGGTGGACTTTTAGACAATCAATGTTAGTCAGAAGAGATGCCACTGTCGACGTTTAGGTCTGTGGTGGGGATGAGACCGTCAGATTATCTTCAGGACGGTAAGTTGACAAAAAACGTAGCATATCTTGAGAAAGTGGCAGTCCAAATTGCGAATTGTAGTTTGCACACTAAAGCCGTCGATGTGTTTATTTACCGTGGGCTGCGGCTGAAGAAATAGAGGTGCAGGGGCTCCTGGCCTGACTTGGGGGCCCCAACTGTTAAGCTGGGCCCCATTCAACCCAAGTCCAATGAATGTCTGTAGATATGTGGGAATCAGGGGCCCCCTTCACATTCAGCAGGTAGGCCCATCATTTTGCGTTGTGACACTTTTTGGGTACAACATATTCTAAACTAAATTTGAAAATACAAATTTTGTTAAAGTAATACCAACTAATTCTTTGTTTTCCTCAAATAACACCAACCACCACTATGAACCTCTGTGTAACAAAATAAATATTTTATTTTTCACGGATAATATACAGGCATTAAAACCTTACATAAAGATTATTTCTTTGTTAATAATTTATCCACATGTATATACATCACAGGTATCTTAACGTGGGACACAATAAGAGAAAACAAATGAGCTGTATAGTATATTACATAACTTTCTCAGTGACAACCTGTCATTTATGCATTGTTGTGTATACTTTATAACATCATATTTGCATTTCGCACAAAAATAAATATCTTGAACACCATAGTAGCAGAACCATTTCGCTTTCCATTGAAATGTGTAACTGTCTCATAAGAATGTTTAGGTACAAACCAGGTTTTAAAATAATGATACGTTTTTTGCACCATGTTTGAATGCCTTGTTTTTTCTGTTTATACAAATTGACATACAACAAAAATGTTTTGTCACTAACATTATTTGTGAATTCCAGATAATTTCTGTTGTAAAACACGAGCATATGAGGTAGGGAATACAATATGAGTCTAACACGCTAGACTACTTTTTAAATGTAACTTGATCTTATACTTGTTAACACAATTTACACTTTAAAATACAGAAGCTCCCACCCCCATCCAATTTGTGATACTACCGGGTGAAAAATCTTCTGAGATTCGAATCTTAGAAAAGGGAATAATGCATGTGCTTTCTTCCATTCGAGGTGTGCAAACTCAACATTTGATAATGTGATTTGTATCAGGTCTAAATTGACAGGTAACTTGTAATACTGATTTAGGCACAAGTGGGATGGTCTCCTTAGTTTGAAAGCCGATCAAAGCTGGGAATTTTTACACTGACATTTGTACCAACTGACCACTACAAACATTAACTTTCCCCCTGCTCAATTGCTGCCAATGTCAGTGCACAATTGTACCGGTTCCGGGTCCGCACCATTCAAGGCCATTTGAAAAACTTTGCTGAAAATTACATTGGCACCATTGTACTCAGTTTATTCTACAAGACTGGGAGGGAAATTGTTTGAAATATTGGTAAAATATCAGATTGAAACCTGTGCAGTCCGTTTAATGTACCAAAAGCGAGTATTGCATTAAGTTATATAGAGGTAATATATGCATTAAGTGGAACCGACACACTCCATCATGTCATCATGGCCTCTGTTTCTCTGCTTTGACTAGTTTGGTAAAAAGAGAACATTAATTTTAAAATAAGAGGTGGAAGCAGGATAACACAGTGCATCATTGAAAGCACTTGTTTTTTCTTGCATGCTTACATGCATGTTGAAAATGTACTTCATAAGAGAATCAAAACATTTCTACAACATGCCTGAAACATTGACACAGAAAAATTGGTGAATTTGGACCAGTTGTGCAGTCTGGCACTAGTCCAGTTCCTGAGGAAATGGAGTCGGTGCAATACAGATTAAGCTACTTCAATGTGTACCTGTTGGATGTAGTCACTTTTATTCACACAAGTATTGTTATAAACAATGTGACATTATCAAATTAATTTGGTAATCCGTTTTTACCATATATTCTATCTTTGTATTCCATCAGAATAATTTGTCTCCCGTCATCAGACAAGTGTCAGGTTATAGTATAAATAGTCTTCAGATTTATGAGGTAGGCGAACCAAAGTCTCCATATGAAAATGAAAGAATGACCAGTCGACTTTTGCATTCAGAGATTTGTAAGAGCTCAAGGTCACTCCTGTCTGCAAATTCTTGGCCTCCAAAGATCCAAAATCCAGAGTTGATGAGGTTCATTGACAATCACAGATCTTGCAGTCTTGTGAAAATTAATTTTATCTGGGAAGTATGTAGGTGCATTATGGGTGAAACACAGGACTTTTAATATGCAGCAGTTGTTAACCAGCAGCCAACTAAGCTCCTTGAGGCTTACATTTTATCTGAAACATGATGCTGCCAATTCCAATTAATCTGACAGCAAAGGCTTGGGGAAATCGTTATTTCGTTAAATTTAACCAATTTATGCTTTAGTTGTAGCGACCGCAGCGATCTACTAAGGGACTGAGTTAAGACTGCCTCCAACAAAAACTTTCATTAGCAAATATTAGAATGTTGTCCTCATACATGGACATCATTCCAAAATATGGACATGTAGCCTCATGAGTAACCAGCAAAAGGGGATATTTTATTTTATCGGCTGATGGAAAATGTTGACCAGTCAGTTAAGTCACAGTACTCCCCTACAGCAATAATGATATGTTCCTCCTCCTAGGCCCTCCCTACGAGTCAGGTAAAGTGGCAATTCCCAAATGTGATACAACAGTGGCTGATTCCTAGCAGCCTGGTGTTCTTCTATCTAATGTAATGGGTGTGGCAATAACACAACTACTTTAACCAGGTGCATCTTCACAATCAGTAAAATCAAACATGTGTCTTCTGACAATTGTGATCTTCTCAGATCAGGTGAAAAATATCATGGGCAAAGATACTAGAATTTGGAACTGGGATGCTGTAAAAGAGACAGTATTTGTGAGTCTTCGTGTTAATCTCCATTCTAGGTCCTTTTACTTCTAATGCCTGGATTCAGGAGAGGAGATACCAGTCCAAATTGTTTATTTTGCCATAGTATTTCCCACGGAATTTCTGTTAACTTGTAATGAGGTGCTGAGAATTTTGATCACAAAATTGTAAGCACTATGACGATTGGGGAAACGTGCATACATTTCTTTCCAACAAGAGGCACAGAAGCAAGATTTTCCAGCTAATTTTTTGTTGATAGTGAAGTAACCACTTCAAATTGTGTTGGTCTTGGCAGTTAGTCCAGTTGACCAGTTACCAAAGGTTTATAATGTATTTAGCCAGAATCATGTTGTTTTTTTTACATTTTGCCAAGAAGAAAATTCCAGTTCATTCTATTTTCATCTCGGAGATGGCTATTAGGGCTTAATATGATCAGAAGAAGGGTACATTAGAGTTTTTAAAGTTAGAAAGAAATGATTTTGTGCTATTCAATAAAGCTAGAGAAATCATTTTGTTATAGTTAATGTCTTTAAAACCTGGCAGTAGACCTGTCCGATCCTGCCCTCAAAAACGGTCCAGTGTTTATTAATGTTGATTGATTTCATTACGTTTTCGTAGCCAATCAGTAGAATATTTGTCTGTTTCTTTGATTATCTGAAAACTATTGACCAAACGTGCAAAATCCACAAGTCTATCTGGAATTTGCATTGTGGGATTTGCTTAAGTGGATTTAGGGAATGCCCTAAATCAAATATTTTTTTGCAAACCTCTTATGGATGAATGGACTTATATTGTTACAAGGAACGTCTAATGATATGAAACCTTTGCTATCAACATATTTGTGCCTGCGAACTGCCTCTTGTCTTTTCCAGGGTTGCATTGAACAATTACAGTTTATGGAAATACAGCTCAAAATATGCGATTTGTCCTTTATTTACTAGCATGCCTTTCTGGCAAGTTTACTTCAAAGTAGTGTGACTATTTTCAAAATTCAATTTACTTCCTTGAAAAGTGTATATTGCCATAACTATAATAACTTCAGCAAAAAAACACACAAAACCTTAAATATCCTGCCTTTTGTAAACTCTGACATCTCCTCCTCTCTAGGGTGAATATTTATATCCCTCTGTTGAATCATTCGTTTAGATTCTCTAGATTGCAGGACAGCTTCCATAAGCCTGTTTCCAACCACACTCCAGCTGTATTTATAAATCACCATTCTATGTACTTGCCTTCCAATACATTGGCAGTTAGATAGAGGAACATATTTGTTCCCTGTGAAGAAAGTGACATTTTGGTCCTGCTGATTATATCCTTATAAGTATTTGCATGCTGTTTTGAAGTGAGCACATGTATGCTTGGATTGTGAGGTATTTAGCAATGAAAATATCCTTTCCGGATATCCTACCCTAAGATATGACACACACCATATTTTACATCATGTGTGACTAAACCAAACACACTTTATAGTATGAAAGAGGTAATTTTTGCTGATATCTCGAGGACATTTCCTCCTTAACAGTACATCTTTAAAAAAGAAATGCATGCAAGATACTGGCAGAAGATTGGTTTGAGCAGAAACAGTCTCAGTCAAGGAGCAAATGTCTCTCTACACGGTGTCCACATGGAATATATGTCATATTTTGCATAACAAAGTTTTTGAATTAGGCAATAATAACAAACATAACATTACATAGCATAACAAACATTTCTCACCGACCTAGATTTAATTTGAAGATGTTCGATCTCTCAAAACAAAATTTTCGTCAGGGGTAGATTGAGATTTTCTCGATTTAGATGTTTCCACAGCATTTGAGGATTTGAGTCTAATGTGCATTTTCTGAAGTAGCATTTTTCTAAATGGTTCGCATAAGAAAAAATAAATGATTGGGTCAAGGCACACATTGGTGGCAGACAGCAGCAGCGTAATTTCTTTGGCGTAAAATAGTATCGTTTTAGACTCACAGCTAAACTTGAATCCAGCCTGACTTAATGTGTAGGGAATTCGCGAGATATGATAGGGCACGAAGCAAACAAAAAACACAAACATGATGCTGAATATGTTGCGGTGGGATCTCCTCTTAACAGCGTTTGCATTCTTTCGGAATTTTGCATAAGTGGTAAAAAGTTTTCGAGATATGGAGCTGTAAAAATATATGAGTAAAAGGAAGGCAATGCCAAAAATGGCCAGACAAATGTAGCTTGAAACCGTGTGCCATTGGAGTCCAAGCTTACTCTTGAGAGAGGAGCAGCTTCGGGACGTCTCCTCAGTTGCAGGTATATTGGTTAAAATCATGTTGGGAACTGTAAGAAACAGCATTACTCCCCAGATCCCTGCACAGAGTATCTTGCTGTAGGTTACATTTTGAAAGAAGGAAGTATGAAATGGCTTGACAATCTTATAATATCTATCAAAGCTTATGAGTGATAAAAATATGATTCCGATATACATATTTAGGTAAAACACAACAGCTGAAAACCGACATACTACGACGCGGGTCTGCCAAGGTCCAGTTTCTGAATCAGCAAGGATTTTCAGCGGAAAAGTCAGGCTCATGATGAGATCCGCGAAAACGATATTCTTTAGAAATATGACGAAACTTCGGTTGCTTGAAACATGCCAAAAAATCCATGCATTGAGGCCATTCAATAGCATTGATCCAATGAACAGCAACGCATAAGCCAGGGGCAATACTTGTGTAGTCAGTGCAGTGCTGTAGCTGCAGTTGCTCCTAAATGCTTTGCTGTTGCCTGGTTCAGAAGAGTTCATGTTTGTTCTAAAACAAAAAGAAATAAGGTAACTAATCAGCACATGTGTAACACCTAAACATAACTTTGTGCTTCAGAAGATAATTTAAGACTCTCTTCTTAAAAGAACATGTCATCAAAGTGTCGCTTTACTCAACCAGCACCTACCCTGCGCTTAACCATTGCTCCTCATTTTGGATCTGCCTCCCCTCCCCTTCAAATCTTCCAACAGAAGCTCCGTGATTTTCTCCACTCTTGCTTGCCTAAAACAGGTACTCTGGCTTCTTCCCCTTGCTTTTTACACACCCCTCTTTAATGTACCGTGGTCTGTTGCTATGTAGCTACATGCTAATATTTGGAGCCCACTACACGCATACACACTGATCTCCCATTTACACTTTAGCTATATTTCCTAAACAAATTTCACAAATATTTATTACAAAAGTTGTAATTGTAATTGCATTTATATAGCCCTTACAACCGCTGACGAGGCGTTGACTCACTTTACGCTAGGCAGCACGCTACTCCAGACCCATGGTTAGTGGTTAATTCACTGTTGATTATTGGGATTATTCTTGTGCTCTCAAGGATGTCATTCCATGATTTACTCTAGTGTCTTTGTGGGGAAATACATTAGTAGTAAGAGTTAGGCCTGGTCATAAGTGGGGAGAGGGGTGTGAGTACATGCAAATAGAAGGCGTGATTATTAGATGAGCTGGAGGAGAGAACGTATTGCTAGTTTGACAGGTTGTGATCTTTGAGGTGAGGTGTGGGCAATTTGCAGAAATACTAAAATATAGATTGAAGCAAACATTCATGTGACTTAGAATGGGCTGTCCCCAACAAGAGGAGGCATGCAGAGCATGAAAGGTAAGGAGAGGATATTTCAAAGAAAAAAGGAGAGGAAATAATGGAAAGTCCTAAGTCAAGTTGTCGGCACCATTAGAAAATCTAAGTTCATGCACCATCTGTCGATTAGTATAGCAATTGCAAACAATCACTTACTTCACACTCAATTGTGACATAGACATGCAGACTGCATGCTCTCAAACAAAGATTTTGATCTAAATAAGGCAGAGCCTGGAATAGAGGAAACCAACTAAAATACAAACATGCTTGCGCTTCAGCAGATAAACTTTATTAATGCTATTTGAATTAAACCAGTACGGGCACACACCCACTGACATATTTGTAACTTTGGCCACTTAGACTTATTTTAGCGTTAGAACAAGGAGACAGCAAGTACCCATGAACCATATTTGTGAATGAAATGCAACACTGCAACATTCAGCATGTCAAGACAGGCTTGTAGGAAGTGATAGACAGTGGTTCGTGTGAACAGAAATACCACCAGCTCTAACAGCCTAGATTCCTAATGGTGCTGGTAACTTGCATGCATACATGATTTGATGTGGTGGGACAGGATTTATTAAGACAATGCAGCTGTAGACTTTTCCGAGTGGGTATGTGCACATTTTGAAAAAATATGTTCCGCTGTTTTATTAGCAGTTTTGTAGAATACAAGATGGATTTTTGTGAAACAAAGTTAGGTGGAATTTGGTGGATTTAAGAAATGTTGACCATCATTCTTAGTTGTGCTAGGAGGTAATTCTGAAGGATTCTACTGAATCACCGCCCTTACCAATTACAGGTTCTACTAGGTTCTAAACCACACCCTGTTAATCCACTTGAGATTCAACTCACATTTTCCACCTGCTGAAACCAGGTGAAAAATGTAAGTGGAAAAGAGTGAGAAATCTGGTACATTTAGTAAAAGATTTAGAAATTCTGGTTTCTGCATAATATTCCCCATTTCAGACTGAAAACTTGTAATGGTCAGAAAATGTAAGTGTTACGGCTTAGAATTGGAAACTCTGCCTGAGGTATTACCATCCTATGTTACCAACCAACTCTGAATGTGTGCTAATGTACATGTTGTGGGTTTTTGGTGTGAAACAGTTCACCTGTGAAAGCAAACAGAAATCCACAAACCAATACCACAATATCCAATGAATTAATTATCTCAAAACCTTTTTTGGTTCCTTTATTCTCTTTTTGATAAATATCTTTGTTCACCCTCAATTCAGACCTTCTTTTCCTATATCTTAAGGCAAGACCTCACCTCTTGGTTGTGCCTAGATTCTGGAGTAAATTGTCTTATAAATGGCTCCAGTAGGGTTAATATCCATATTATGAGCACATTAGATCATTTTCTAATGTTCTGTGCACACTGCAGTTCACTTCCCAAATGTCTACTCACCACGATATACTTCTATGTATCTACCAATAAATAAGACATTTGTAGAGCAATGGAGCACTGAATAAGGGTGATAGCCTACTTGTTGGACATTACATAAGAATAAATCTTTACCTGTTGGCACATATCAGAAACTGCCCAATGAGAAGGTGGTATTTGCCTTTCAACACTTAAAAAATTTTCTTCAGGTGCTCAAAGTCAACACTGACACAACACCTAGTGCTCCAGACTCAATACTGAAGCACCATCACATGCTCCACATTCAACTCTTGTGCGCCACCATGTGCACCTCACTCAAGGCTAGTGCACCACCATGTGCTCCAGACTCAACGTTGATGCACTAAAGCTTGCTCCAGACACAGCAAGGATGCACCACCTTATGCTGCATATTTCTGTTCCCTTCTCATTGAGATTGAGCAAACTTAATCTATCTTTTCTTTGCAAAACAAAGGGGCTTATTTAAAAGGAGCTTATGTATTGGATTTTGGTGTAGGGCAGCAAGACACCTTGCTGCACTGACCTACACCAAAGTGAAATGGCAGGAATGCACCATATTTATCCAATATGGCAGAATGCAGCACACATAGAAAGACTAAAAAACGTGGAGAAATAAATATATTCTCCTCATTATGCCTTAATTCGGGAGGCATACAGATTTGGTGCTTCCCCAGGTTTACATTACCTTGTAAATCTGGGGCAGCGTCAAATTCCATTGGTGTTGATTGGAAAAAAACCTACCACAACGCCCATGAATGCTCACTTCCCAGGCTCAGAGTAAGGTGACACAGCAATTTGTATTGCGTCGCCGTACTCATGATTTATGATGCCCTCAGGGTGGTTTTGTGTGGCTTCATAAATCCGAATGAGAGGCCTGCGGCACACATATACCACTTTGTGTAGTGCAAAAGTGATGCAGGGCTCTCCTAGATTCGACCCTAAGGGGCTCATTTACAAGCCTCTTGGGCCACTGGTGCGTCACTTTTAACATGGGAAAAAGTGACTTACTGGTGGTGCAAGGGGATTGTAAATAAACCCCTAAGTATTTTGACCAAAAAGGCAAGAACCATGGACTTGACGATTTAACAAAACTTGGTAGGATGCAGGTACTAGGCCTATTCAATATTGTTAATAATGCACAATATGGGAAAAGGGAAAAGAAAATTAACATCCACACCATCAAATCTTACGCATATTTCAGATGCAGGAAAAACACCTACAATAACAGTAGTGAGCTGCACGAGACGGTTCCATTCGAACTGAAAGAGATGGATTGAGCCTCATTGATAGAAGAGTTATGCACGTTGTCGGATGTGCTTTGGGTATGTTGATGTCCGTGAAGCTGGCTCAACATCTACATTGGCACCTTGAGGAAAGAAATAAAGGGACTTCAGACTTCCTCTTTTTCAGAGACAAACCCCCTGACCCCAGTTCTCCAAAAACATTGACAAAACCTTTTAATTTTCTATAGAATTTTGACACAGATCAGTTCACATTTCGCTGACTGTTTAATGGCTATCTCTGTGGCACTAATGCCGTGGAACGGGGGCACTGGGTAAAATCCGATTCAGTGGACAATGGCCAAATGCCACATACTCTAAGGGCCTGATGTATCAAGGGTTTTCCCGTTTGCAAAAGTTTGCGGACGGGAAAAAGCCTTTTGGGATGTATCATCCCAAAAGCCCTTTGCAAAATAAGGAATCGTAAAATTTGCGATTCCCTATTTTGCTATGCATTTAAGGAATCGCAATTTGCGATTTCTTAAATGAAATGCAGGAAGCAAAAAAAATATTTGCGACCTGGCTTTAAGGAATCGCAAATTACCACCAACCTCAAGGTGATTCTCACACAATATTTTGGCTGCTGGAGATTTAAAGTGAAGGTTATCTGGTCCTATAGCAGCTTGGGAGGTGGGATTGTCTTATTCACTTTTGCTAGCTGACCACGTATTTTGTGGAACTTGCTTATACAGTGCTAATTTTACATTGTATAATTTAACCATGGGCAAAAGGATGGTGATAGAGGGGGCAAAAGGTCCAAGCTGAGCCAAAAAATCTTCGAGATCAGCAGAAGATAACTGTGTAGTGGTAGAATTTATACCTTGCTTGATGAATGTAATAAAATTATTAATGCCTCTCCCTATGGGTAACTAACTATTTTTCCGTCCCTCCCCCAAGTACTATTAACAAGCATATTCCACAACTGTTTGAGAAAGTAGCCACTTGGGCAGTTTCAGTCACCCAGGACTGAATCCTCCAGAAATCAAACGAGCAGTTTCTGGATTCAAGGGCTCCTAGAGAGCATGACAGCCTAGTAGTGGAGTGCCATAATTACTTCTCAGCATTTTGTAGTGATGAAGAAGGTGGGAGGTGGGAATCATGACTGAGAGGGGGAAGCTCCATTGTGGTGGGCCCGAAAAGTTTTGCTTGCAAGAGGATTTTTCCTCAATAAAGTAGGGGAAGCTTTGGAAAAAATGGTCACAGAAGCAAGGAAGTATGAAAGGTGGCAGGGGAGATAGGAATGAGTGGATTGGGGGCAACCAATTGCATGGGAAATATGGCCCTAATCTCTGCATCTAGCTTGCGGCCCTATTGCACATCCTACGCCGATGACACACATCTGATCCTCTCCCTCACCAAGGACCCCCTCACAGCCAAAACCAACTTCCATGAAGGAATGAAAGCCGCCGCGGAATGTATGAAGAACAGCTGTCTGAAGCTGAACTCGGACAAGACGGATGTCCTCATCCTCGGCTCAACCATCTCAGCCTGGGACGACTCCTGGTGGTGGCCGACCGCCCTGGAAGCAGCACCAACACCCACCGACCACGCACCCAACCTGGGGTACATCCTCGACTCAACACTCTCCATGACCAAGCAAGTCAACGCCGTCAACACCCTCCGCATGCTCCGGAAGATCTACAGGTGGATCCCAACCGACACAAGAAGAACGGTCACCTAGGCCCTCTTCAGCAGCAGGCTGGACTGCGGAAACACCCTTTACGTGGGAGCCCCAGCCAAACTGCTGAAGCGGCTGCAACGCATAGAGAATGCCTCTGCCTGCCTGACCTCGACATCCCTTGACACAGCCACATCACACCCCACCTGAGAGACCTGCACTGGCTGCCTGTCAACAAGAGGATCACCTTCAAGCTCCTCAGCCATGCTCACAAAGCACTCCACAGCGCCGGATCAGCATTCCTCAACAAACAACTCACCTTCTGCACCCGAGCCACCAGCTTCGCTCCGCTGACCTCGCCCTTGCCACCGTTCCACGCATCCACAGGAGGACCACCGGCGGCGGATCATTTTCCTACCTCACCGGTAAGACATGGAACACCCTCCCTATCCACCGCGACAGACCCAGGACCTGCTGACCTTCAGGAGATTTCTCAAGACCTGGCTGTTCGAGCAGTAGTCCCCCCACTCAGCACCTTGATACCCACGCAGGTGATTGGTGCGCTCTACAAATGGTTATTGCAAAGGGCGGGGGCTCGTACTGACAAGGCTCTGCCACTAACAAAGCCTAACGGAGCTGTGATTACCGAGGCGAACTATGTTGGAAGCTCTAAATGTCCTATAAGGGGGATATCTTTGCAGCCAAATTTAAATAAATTGATAGATAGCGCAATGGAGTGTACATAATGTTTTGAAGATGACTCATTGAATTGGGAACCAGTGTAAAGATTGCAATATTGCAGTGTCTGGCTAAACAAGGTCACCCAATACCAAGCAAGCTTCTTGATTTTGCGGATTGCATGCATTTTGCTAAGGAAGATTTCATATACAGTTACAGGCAAACACAGTAATTCAATCTGGATCCAATAGAAGTCATAATTGGAAGATGTTTACTACCAGACGATATCTGAGGGAGGATGGGTCTGAAGTATTTCATGAGACAAATACAGGAGGAGATGCCTGAAACTGCTTGACAGTCCATTTGGAGGGTAGAATTGATTTTTACACAAGACTTTCAAGTAACTTCGCTGGCCGTGTGCAGGAACTGAAATTGGAAAGCCAAAAGGAAACTTGGTAAGGATAAGGACTTAAGTCTTATCTATGTTCAGTTGGAGTTAATGTAGGTCCTTCTAATTGTGTACCTCTATGAGATGCCCCATTAGAGCAAGGACATCTTTAGAATGAGAATGTGTTTTTAATAATAGCTGAGTGTCATCAGTGTATATGTAAATATTCCACCTAAAAGATGTATTGATTGCTCCAAGAGGTCTCATATAAATAATGAATAGAGAAGGAGAAAGTGCAGAACTTTGAGGGTCCCTGCAGTTTATATTGCAGTTTACAGTTCTGGAAGAAGAAGCAAAGGAATATTCCAGTACTACATAGATGCTCATCTGTGTAATGAAGCAAATGAAGCAGAGCAGTATGGTGCCATGAATATCTACAGCCTTCAATTGGTTGAAAAGGTTGGCATGGTCAAATACTCCTGACAGATCATGTATAATCAGAGCATTTACCCAGTTTTCATCACTTATTGCCCGGCATAGATCAACAAGCAGGGCTTCTAAGGCAAGGTCAGTGCTCTGATGTGGTTAGAATCCCAAATGTAATTAAATTCAAGAAAGCCATAGAGTTTCAAAGCAAAGTAAGCATCCCAAACCTTTGTGTTAGCAGGCAATAGAGTAAGGGGATAGTAGCAATGGTATACATTAAAATAACGTATATATAGGTCACTAATAAGACACCACTTCGCTACACAAATGTAACACCAATCAATACCCCTGGAGGGTATAAATATAACTAATTTCAAAAAGAGCTTTTGGATAGTCCACCTAAGATCATTGCAACCCTAATGATGAAACATGCTACCTATTATACATGATAGGTGTGTCCCCTTTTTAAGGAAAACCACTGATTTAAGTAGGTTTCTGATGAAACCTGTTCACAACATATGAATGTGGAGTAGACAATCCACAGTTCTCTTTATAGGCCTTGGTACTTGCTCATATAATTTACTGTGGCAAGGATTTACTAAGGAGCTTACTTCTTCTCTTCCCCAATGGTTACTTCTTATCATATTTTATAGCACAGAAATAATGGTGAACTGATAAATGATGCAGGGACAGTAATGGACATCATGTCCTGTAACAGTATTTTAAACTGGCCTTTCCCAATCCAGCCATGTTTGATGCTGTGACGTCTATGAAAAAGAATATTGATGCTATGGCAGTTACACCAAATTACTTGATCAAATTTTTTATAATGGATATGCTTATGATAAGATCGACTAATTAAAATGCAAAATATTTAGATGAACAGTTAAAAATGTGCACCGATTAACGTAAAATTCAAAGCTTGAATGTGCCACGTTTAAAATGTCCTAAAAGCAATAGGCAGTCATAGCTATGTATATAGGCCATTGAAATACGAAGAAGCAAGCTTCCTTTAACTAGAAGTGAACCTAATATTGCTGAACTTTGCACACATTTAATTTAGAAGTCTGACCTTAATGTGACATGCTTCGAAATGTATGTCATAGCTGCAGAATGTTCCAGTTTTAAGCAAATGTATTATTTTACTAAGCAACATATTATGTGTCATGATTACATTCCAATTCTCACCCTATTGCACAGAGGGCCTGATTCACAGAACTAACTTAAGACAAAATCCTAAACTTACTACTTTTGGTATTCACAGAAGTTAGGATTTTGTCTTAAGTTTGTCTTAAAACAAACTTAAGACAAACTTAAGACAAACTTAAGTTCGGATTTTGTCTTAAATCTGTCTTAAGTCTGTCTTAAGACAAACTTAAGACAAAATCCTAACTTCTGTGAATACCAAAAGTACTAAGTTTAGGATTTTGTCTTAAATTAGTTCTGTGAATTGGGCCCACTATGTCTAAATAGATTTGTTGCATATTCAAAACAATATTTCTAATTTTTAATAAGTAAATGTATTGCTTAACAGTATTTTGCAAATCTATTGTTTGATTTCTTTATCATAGTTCGTTGTGTACGCAGTGAAATATTCATTATTTCGATGGCCAATCTGTAATCGATGCCTTTGGGAACTGAGGCTTCAGTTTCCTGAACTTAACTATGTGAGGAGCTTTGCAATCTGCATGCATTTTATGGGAAAGAAAGACCTGAACCTGCTCACATAGGAGAGCTGCCATTTGAATGGTCTTGAGAGGAAGAAGACTCCTAAAATTTCCGCAACATGTATTCATGTCTTTTCTATTATTGTGTGTTCCTAGTTAGTTTAGAAAAAAATCCCCAATGCTTTTCTACCTACCTTCTTGTCCTAGACTGACAGTTGTGGCCACTGCTGCTTCTTTTCCTCCTTACTTCATTTTAAAGCTTTATTTTTTGCAGATTGCTACTGGAACTGTATAATTTCTTGCTCGTATTACTTGGACTCTGAGTTTTGTGAACTACTCTTTTTGGAAAGTTCTGTTTCTATGAAACTAGCTTTGAGCTTTAGTCTCACTGTTTATCTTTAAAATGTAACTCTTCATATGTTCTAATAACTCTGAAATTCTGGTCTGAATGTTTAGAATAGAATTATTTTTCCTTTATTGAATGGAGGTTTTCAGTCACTACCAGAATTCCACAGAATTTATAGTTCTGGAAGCAGTCTATAGATTCTTTTTGATTGATATCAATGAGCATGATCCTTTATTTGGGGTTTGTTTACCTACTTTTTAGATAGGACTTTGTTTTTTGTGTTAGCTGATGTAGTTCTTTGTCCAGTTTTGTAGCCTCAATTCTATTCTGCAAAAAATAGAGTCAGCATTGACACTGGGCCTTGAGCATCATGCATAAAATGTTACCTCTCTCTCTGTGTTTCAGTAGGAGCCTGTGAAAGCTCCCTATGTCTGTTGCAATATGCCGACATGGATGAAGACATAAAACAGCCACTTCATGGTACCTGATTTAGTTTACATATAGAGAGCCACTCTTCTCCTGGTACAGGAATGACATCATGTTCCTACAGAGTCTTACAATAAAAATGCTTCACTTGAACACCAGGTTAGCATGTCATGGAAGCTGTGATCATCATCAAAATTTACACCAAGGTTAAAGTATTGCTACTGGAGTTAGGAGAGGACATAAGAAAGGAAGAGTGGGGCCACTTCTTTAGCTCCACCTCCTGAGGGTGCAGTTTTGGGCCAGTGTGGGATAATCCATTATTGCTCATTCAGCGGCATATATGTACCAGCCACTCGTGAGGTTGATTAAACTTTGCTTCATCTGCAGTACCTTCTCTGTCTCTACCTTGACAGATAGCTGCACATTGCATTATTGATTCTTTATTTGTTTTTAGTCAGTCTGCTGAAAAAAAAAACATTTAGGCATGCTAAGGCGGCCCTTTTATATTTACAAATGGCCCAAGACCCCTTAACCCTACTTTCTATAACGAGTTTTTTAAGGTTAGCAGCCAAATTAGGAGAGACAAGAGGGATCAGTTGAAGGAAGCCCCGCCGAAATCATGAGTAACATGTGGGGGTTGGATGGGGGCTCAATGAATTGTAATAGGAATAGTTTTTGTATTCTTTTTAAAATGTATACTATTGGTATTTTAAACTGTACTTTTATGGTGTTTCTGTAAAATGCTGAATAAAGAAATTTTGAGTTTTTGAGTTGAGATTCTTTATTCATGGTCTTGCATATGTTCAATACACAAAGAGTAAGAAAACATAGGGAACCGCGTTCTGGTCCCCATCAGGCTGCAAAAAACACAGGAGAATTGATGATTCCACATGCCACGTTTTATCTCACACGGGAGGGTGCTCCGGGAGAATTGAAGATACAAGATGAGTCTCCAGTGGACCGCAGTTGCAACCTTCCTGTATGCTGAAGTGTTTGCTGTTTTGTTGCTCTGCATTCCATTCATCTCTCCTACAAGAAACCCCCGAAGAAGGGATTTTTTCCCGAAATGTATTGGGTGATATGCAATAAAACGTGGCATGTGGGAATAGCGGTTCTCCTGTGTTTTTGGGAAAAGTAAAGAAACAAACGGAAACGAGTGTAATGGATTGAAAAAACAAAGAATAAGCAGAATAATAATGGTTAAAATTGTGAAATAAATTAATGGTTGAATACGAATTTAATTCAATAAATTCATTTATAATAGGCTGTGCAGCCTGATGGGGACCAGAACGCGGTTCCCCATGTGTTCTTACTGATTTGCTTATAGGAATGACAGGAGAAAACCCATATACCACGTTGGGATGGGTGTATCATGTAGACAAAAACAATTCCCAACTGGTATCATGTAGAGACAGTTTCAATTGTGTATGCCATAGGCATTACAAAGAACAGAAACAAGGAGTCAATTGATTCAGGAAAAAGTGGTATTATTCACCAAGAAAACAAATTTTTCTTTCATATGAAATTACAGTTAGGAACAGCACTGTAAAGATCAGATCTTATAACAACCCGGTGGCACTTGGTGCAAGGTGCTATATACAGTTTAGTGAGGTGAGTGTGCAAGTGCTTTAAAAACAGCATAGACGACGCATTAAACAAAGTATATACATCAGGTAAAACTCCACAACATAAGTTACAGTCACTTGGAAGAACAATTATTCCTTGTGGGAGCTTTAAGCGCGGGATGCGTCATATGATTCAGGCTGTGTGGTCGACGGCGTTTCGATCCCCTTTAGTCGGGATCCTCATCAGGACAGGGTTGTTGATGGGTACAGCGAAGGTAGCCAGGCAGGAATGCGTGGCTGGCGGCACTTCGAAGTAATTTTGATCGAGTGCTGATCGCGGTTCTAAGTAGGACTGCTCGCGTGGTGTTAGCTGCGCCTGAAAATTCAGGGCAACAGAAGGCAATGGCTCATCTGGCGTCTCACGGCAGTGAATGCTGGAGCTTACTGATTTGCAGCGCAAATCGGCGGAGCGCGAAGAGCGAGCACGCAGACAAAGTTTAATGTGGAAACAAGCAATGCGAGTATAAACAAGGAGTACAGAGGAGTGCATCTCTCCATCATTGTTGTATTACTCAATACACAAAGAGCCCTCGGGTCCAAAAAAACAGAGTGACGTCACAGACGGCAAACAAACTGACTTACAGGGGAGCTCCCTTTTATGGATGTTTTCCCTCACACACCAAAGGTGTCGTTCTCCATTATGGGGAATCCTCCTCGGATAAGGAAGCCTAGCCATGATGTGGGTTACAACCTCCTCGCTGTGAGGGAGAAGCTCAGGGATGTTTTCAGATGTACGTGGTATTCTTAAAACCCAATGAGAGTAGTTTTAGAAATACACCTTTGTGTATTGAGTCATTGACTGGGGAGCCTGCCCCCCTTGGTCCCTTTTTTCTCCTCAGGCCTTGCTTGTGTGTATACCTTGTATATATTCACACAAACCCTGATCTGCCACTGTGCTAACTTTGTTGTAGATCTTCTAGGAGCTCCTTGTTATGTACTCATTTCTTCCTATCTATTTATTATCCCGCTTTGTTTTGATCATATGCATGATAAAATGAAGCTGGAAATAGTTCACCTAAAGTCCATCTTTCAACCATTGATCGAAATGTTAAGATACACTAGACCCACACCAGAATTTTGTGACCACATATCCATCAGAAGATGTGTCATTAATCTCTACCCTTTGGAGCCTCCACTTGTAAATTGATTGCAAAATACATTTGTATTTGTTTCACACTGGATGCATTTTAAATGTTTGCATGAATGTTTTATCAAAACTTTTAAAAGGATATTCTTGCAAACTTTTTCAATAAAGCACCAATTACATATTAGAACCATATGAAAAAGTACTAAATGCGAAGCATTGGACTCAAAATTGGCATACATGAAACATTATAGTTCAAGAGCATTGAGTCAGCAAATACCATAAAATATGTATTTGGGTTCAGAAATGTTAATTCAACCTTCTGCACATCATAGAAAACTCTTTAAAGTGAATAAAGCAGGGAGAAAGCCAGAAGCTCTTCACTTACCTCTGAATTTGAAGTGGAGGAAGACGGATCTAGGATCAATAAATACAGGCACAAGTTGTGAATTCATGTGTCAGCTCTCCAAGGCCATCCCTCAGAGCTGGAAAGTAAGGGGAGGTTGGTAAGTGAAAACATTACAGTGATGTACTGCTGAAATAACCGTTTTTCAGTATTCTAAAGTGTGCCTCAATGAACTTAAGAATCCCTCGTAAATAAAATGTCCGTACTTGACTCCACAGAAGCTGCACTCTCACAGGTAGCCAACTTATTACCACTTTATTACACCTTTATTCCCACTTTATCACAACTTTTTTACCACTGCTCCTTACAAACAGTTTTCTTCTATATTCATACATTTAGATGTACAGTCTGCTTTTTTAGGTGTCTCATACAAATACAAGAGCAAGAGTGACTATTCCTGTACTTTCTTCACGTTTTTTATTTTTTTTATTTATTTTACGGAACTCCGCAGAGGTCCACATAAAATCTCAAAACTACATACATATAGATAAAATAAAAATCTAATTACAACTGAATACACATAGTAAAATACACCATCCCACAAAGAGATCTAACAACAATAGAGGCTATCCAGTGTTCTAAAATCTTTCATTTAGCAAAATTCCAGCAAGCAGCAACATGTTATACAATGCATGATATAAAGTGTCTTTCTGTGTCATCAGTGCAAGAGTTTAAGAATTATAGAAAAATAAAAAAACTAATTTGCATTTCACAGAGTAGCAGTAAGACAATTCAAGTAGCTGATATATACGAGGTAAAAAATGGGCACCTTAATATAACTTTAAAACACACTTACAAAAGTAAAACATTCTATTACAAAATATTTCATTTGGAGGAACATAAAGTGATTGTAGTACTGCTGAAGCTGAGAGAATAGACAACTGCAAGCATTTTGGCCTAAGCCATTTAAGCCGACATAAGAGAAAAGCAGGGGAAATAAATAAAACAAGGTTATTTTCTTGAGAGACAATTTTACAAAGGTTACAGATCGCTGATGAACCATATCATTGAGCCAGGAGGGGATTTGAAATTTAAAGGGAGCATGCCCACCTCAGCAGTATCCAGAAATGGCGCACTCCATGAGGCAATTTCCACAAAACATAAGACTGTTTTTTATTTATTAAACAAGAATCAATAGCCGGATGATGACCCCTCTTTAAAATACAGGCCTCCCTGTTCAGATGGAAATGGAAGGATCAGGTGGCCTTTTTTAAAGTAACTTTTAGTTGCTATGGCAAAAAGGTAAAAATCAGAGAAGGGTCTAATTGCAGCAAATCTGCTGCTGTCATAACATTTCTATGGATTAATGGATTTTGTTTTGGGCCATCTAATATGTATTTTCATAGCCAATACCTAAGTGTGCGGTAAACGTGCTTTGCTAGGCAGGCGTCCTAGCACACTACCCCTGCGAGGCCCTACACCAAAGCACTTTTCAACCCAAATTCTAGCCTTTAAGCAGCCACAGAAAAAGGCTGGGTTAACTGAGGCCAGGCTTCTAAGAATTCGACCTTCAATCGTGTTTAAAAAGCCCCATTTCGATTCATCAATTAATTCTGTGCCATAGAGGAAGGAGGCAGTAGCGTAGCACAATAGACCACAAAATAAAAGTGCAAAATGTCTTCTCCTGGTGGCACTTTGAAGTGATCCCAGACATTTAGCCAGGGAAGTGACTTTAGACATATTTTCAATATGGGCTTTATCACTTAGATTGCCACACACTATCTTCCCTTGAAAAATGTACGATTTTACGATTTTACAATTTCTTCATGATACTCTGAATATTTACATTATGTATATATGTATATATATATATATATATATATATATATATATATATATATATATATATATATATATATTACCTACTGGCGGTCGCCAGTAGGTATATATAGTTAGGATTTTTTCCCTATGGGATTTCTGAAAATTCTATGCCTAATAACTTTTGCGTTTGTGGACGGAATTGGCTGAAATTTTCAGGAAAATGGCACATTTTGTTTCTGAGCAGACCTTGAAAATTTGGGGGGGTTTTGTGGAGGGGGGGCCGAGAAAAAAGGGGGGTCCCAAAACGCCTTTTTCCCATGTTAATTTCCATAGGGCGGTTGGACTCACTTTTAGCCCGAACGGCTGAATGGATTTTCACGAAACTTGGCAAAATTGTAGGGACTGTTAGCCTGATGTGCCTTTGCTAGGTCTCAATATATGTGCTTCAGTGGATTTTGAGAAATTAACGTTTAAATCAAGATATATATCTGTAACAGCGCTCCGGGCAGCTATCCGGTTAGCGAACCTTTCGCGTAACGGAACTTTGCGATGAGAAGCTGATTGGCCCTCCGGTGTCTGTCAACATTCTAAACAGTCCGGAGCGGCCGCCATCTTGTCTCTCGGTAGGATCGAGAGACAAGAGGAGGCCAAAACAAAGGGGGAAATTACCATAAGGGGGCATAGTAGATCCTCGTTGACCCCCTAGGTTTTATGTGGAGGTTTTAAAAGGGCCTAGGAGGGTCCAAAAAAAAAAATTTTTTTTTGCGTGGTAAGCGCCAAGTTCGCGAACCGGATAGCTTTCTGGGCAGCGAACTTTATGGATAAAAGAATGAAAGACTTTTCTAATACTGTATGTTAATTGTTTGTTGTTTTTCTTGTTTTTTTTTGTTTTCTTTATTTATTTATTTTTTTTATTATGATTGTGTTTCATACTTTATTAAATTTTCTAACATTTCATTGTCAGAAATGTCATAATTTATTATAGGGTGTAATTGTTTTTCATTTTGAAGCAAGTTGTCTACTGCTTCAACACATTGTAGAAGTTCGTGGTCTCTACTGTCATCCATAAAGTCATCAAGTTTGTCTTGGCTGCTCTCCTTCAGTTCAATCGAAAATGAAACTTGCTGCTCGCCTTCCATTTTGCCTGAAATTTGGATTAAAAAAATATATATTAGTAGAGATAGGGCACTGTTGGGATTAATTTTAGATAGGCAGTTTTTATCAGTGAATTTATCTTTTGGCAGTGTATAGTATGAGAGTGGAAATAGGACTAAAAAAAAGTGTATGTGATTTAACCAAGACAAGCCTTACTCCATTGATAACTATAACAGAGAAGTCTATCTAAATACATTACTACTACAGAGGGATAGTGTATATGTAGCAGAAAAAGTCTACTATATTAAGTCATAGTGCACAATATATTAAATTATAACTTACCTTCACAAAGAAGTTGAAGTTTTTTGAAGCTATTGAAATAGGAGGTACAACAAGAAGTAGTAGTCAAAATGGCTGTGTTTCCTTCTCTCCCTTTATATATATACAGGTATATAACCAATTAAATGTCAGGTAATAAAAGTAGAAAATGAAAGTAACATTTTCATTGGTTGTCAATTCCAACAATTCAGATGTGTTTTGTGAAGTAATTTACCTCACGGTACTTGGAGAGGTCTACAGGCTAAATGGCTAAATGGAATTTCAATGAAATTTGTGAGAATGGAAGGGATTGTTATGTAGTATGAGCTAATCTATATTTGGTGAGAGTGTCTCTAGTCGTTTTTCTGTAAATTACTTTCCCGCCTTTTTTTAGGACCGCTTTCCGGGAAGCTGCCCGGTTAGCGAACCTTAAGCGTCACGGGAGTCCACCATTTTGTGTTTCGTTCGCATTAAGATACAAGATGGAGGGCAAATAATGTTTAGAATGGGTAGAAGGGGTCATGGTAGACTTATCTTGACCCCCTAGGTTTTCTGAGCGTGGCTGAGGAGGCTTATATGTGCGAAAAAAAAAATTTTTTTAAAAAAAATTCCGCGAGGTTAGCTTTCGGTTAGCGAACCGGGTAGCGCTCCGGGGAGCGAATTTTGTGGAAAATTAGTGAAAAAAGTTAGAGAAAAATAATAATTGTGAGTGATCAGATGTAGGGTAGCTCTGAGAAGAGCTTTTGGGTTTATGGTACATTTAGGTACTTATAAGTAGGTACCAATGTGTGGTACATATGGGTAAGGTGAGTTCTGTAAATATCAATTTTAATGCTTAGAGTGCTGTACTTCTGGGTAGTGTTTTTTTTTTTTTAAAAAAAGAGGCCTCACCTCAAAGAAAGCTCTTGAAAGCACACATCTTATTTGCATCCTAAAACAATCATTTACAATGTTAGACACAATTTTATTATGGCTTTACATCTTTTTTGCGCTGCTATTGCATCACTATTGTGAGACATTAGCAGTGCAAGAAAAACATCATGTTCCAAAATAGGCCTCAGTTCAGCAATATCAAGATACAGTTTCTTTCGAATATATATCTTTAGGATTGTGTAGGGGACGTAGAGAAGCAGAGACTTCTGTAAATGTCAAAGTTGTTGAAAAACTGTTTGTTTTTGAACCTTTTCCCTTGTCTTTTCTAATTTTTAAATACATGTTTTAATATTTTTTGAAATGTTTGTTCTTTGTTTTACAGATTGAAAGTATGAAAAAATATTTAAAAAAGGTAACAAGAATTATAAGGTAAATGTTTTCCACTCTTTTTACCCGCAATGCACTGCTGATGATGTCATTGACAGTATCTCTCATTTACTCTCTCTAGCTGTCTTTCTTTTTACATTATTCTCTGTTTACTTCCCTTATACTAACTCTTCTTTTTTTTAAAAAAATATTTTTTTAGTTCGCTTAAAGTTCGCGAACCGGTCAGCGAACTTGAAGCGAACCAAAAGAAATAGAGCTTGCCAGAGTGATAAACATTCTAGCAATTTTGTTTGAAAGGGGAGGTAGTTCTGAAAAGAACTGTTTTTTTTTGTTTTTGTTGTTTTATATTTTTTTTTTATTTTTTGAACATTTTTTGATTTTTTTGTATTTTTAGAACTGTTTTATGTTTTTTTTGTGTTTTTTATGGAGGGGAGACAACAAAAAACAGGCTTTCAAAACGGCTCAACTGGAGCAAAAAAAAAGAAAATTACTTTTTGGGTGCATTAGGGCACTTATGATTTTCATATGCAATGTTCATGAGGTTGACACTCATGTTGCCATATGACAGCATAGCACCACAGTAAATACAAGACAACTTCATGTGCTGGAAGTTAGGTTGGATGTTTGGCACAGTCTCTTGTGCCTCTCTTCCCGTCAAAGACAATGTGGATGTAGATCTTGCCACAGGAGTTGCCGTCGGATTGTCTTCAAGATCCCTCAACTCAGCCCGGCTGTAGTTCAAGGGATGCCACCTGCTCATGTGACGATGCATTGTATAGTTCCCCATACTGTACTTCTTTTCTGTGCCTCTCGATAATCTGTAGTCACAGATGAGGCAGGTGGCATATTTTGCATTCACTTTCTTGGTTCCAGGAGGGATGGTGAAAAACTGCCAGATGAAACTGGTTTTTCGTTTAGAAACCCGGGGCAACTCATCAACAAATTGTTGTCCCTCTCTCTCCTCTTCTTCTTCTTCCTCATCTTCCTCCTCTCTGTTAGTCATAATTTGACTGGGTGGTCCTCTCTTCTTATGGGGAGGTGGAGGTGGTGGTGGGGGTGCACCAGCTGCAGCAAGAATGGAAGCCATTGTGGAACTTCTGAATAATGGTCTTTCTCTCACCAAGATGAAAGTCAGAGTGAGGAAATAAGGAGGAGTTTACTTGATTTGGGGAAAACAAAAGTTCTGAGCCAATGAAAAGTGTTATTTTTAGGTCACATGACCTAGTCATACATCATTTGGAAACCAAAAGTGAAATGAACCAATGAGAAGTTTGATAAACAAGTCACATGACCTGTTCCGCTTACGTTACGCGGCGCGCGCCGCGTCCCAGATCGCTTCCGGTTCGCTGTCCGGAGCACTTCCGGGAGCGCTAACGCGACGCGTCATTAGACGCATTACGCGATAACGTGATACATCGCGCTTCCGCGGCGCGTCACTGTTCCGCTAACGTAACGTTGACCGGTTCGCGTACTAGATCGCGGCAACAAGATGAGCTAACGGAAAGCTTCCCGGTTCGCGAACTAGAAGCGAAGAAAAAAATATTAAAAAAAAATTATCAATAAATATCTATATATATTTTGGGATTTAAAGAATAATACATTTTACAGCTACAGATGTTAGCTTTTAAAAAACCAATGAAATTCACTGAAAAAACCATAGGTTATAGACCATATATAGTTAGAAATTTGCATTTAAAAAACCATTGATATTCAATGAAAAAACCATAGGTTATAGACCATATATAGTTAGGAATTTGCATTTACAAAACCTTATTTTACTCGCATAAAACCATTGAAATTCCATATATAGTTAGTTGCGCTAACTATATATCGCGCACCCGCAATCCACTGCTGATGATGTCACATATTACATCATTCATGACATGGTCAGTGACATCACTGATGACATCACTGATGACATCTCAAATGACATCACTGATGACATCTCAAATGACATCACTGATGACATCACTGATGACAACTCAAATGACATCCCTGACAACATCACAGATGACATCATTCATGTGTTAATACGATGAACCTCTACAGACTCTGATATAACCTTAGATACACTCAGTGAAAACAGACACTCACAGATTGTCACTCATCCATGGAGTTACTCATACACCTAGACAGTCATGCAAAGAATCAATCACACCTCCAATTCCTCAACTATACAGTTATACACACCTTACTTATTCAAACATATACTAACACATATTTACTCTCTTATACAATCCCTGATACAAGTTCACAATGATCCATACAGCCACTCACACATTCACTGGCTCTTATGCACAGTTATTTATATATGTCAACTCTCACATGTACTGTGTTTTAAATATGTACTTACTTTGACATGTAGCACTGAGATATCCATTCACTCACCAATACACTCATGCACACAGTCAACCGCCCATACAGCTGTTTCCACATGCACTTTTGAACCCATACATCTAGTGTATCAACTGCTCACACATCTATGCACAGAGTCATACACCTCCCAGCCACCCACACACACACTCAGTCTCCCATACAAATACTTGGGCAACCAATCAATAATCCATATAGTTACTCATATAGCTACTGATCAACACATGCAGCAGTTTACAGAACAACAGACATAATGATGCACAAATTAAGACAGTTTAGTCACTAACCCATGCACTCAGTGAGACACATTTAATCACTCACTCATACAGTCAGTCATGCACCTACTAAATCCTTCATCCAGACACTTATACATCCACTCATTCTTCAATATGTAAGACATATTTTAACTTCACAGAAACATACAGTCACTGGATGTTGTCATCAGTGATGTCATTTGAGATGTCATCAGTGATGTCATCAGTGATGTCACTGACCATGTCATGAATGATGTAATATGTGACATCATCAGCAGTGGATTGCGGGTGCGCGATATATAGTTAGCGCAACTAACTATATATGGAATTTCAATGGTTTTATGCGAGTAAAATAAGGTTTTGTAAATGCAAATTCCTAACTATATATGGTCTATAACCTATGGTTTTTTCATTGAATATCAATGGTTTTTTAAATGCAAATTTCTAACTATATATGGTCTATAACCTATGGTTTTTTCAGTGAATATATATATATATATATATATATATATATATATATATATATATATATATATATATATATATATATATATATATATATATATATATATATATATATATGATACAGGTGAGATTGCTTCTTCGGAAGGAACCGGAGGGATACAGCGGGGATGCCAGGAAAGATTTTTATTAGAGCATGGAATGATGCGTTTCGGCGAGTATGCCTTTGAGCAGTCAGGTTCCCACCAATCTGCTTTTAAAATGTTCAAACGCCCCGCGTAAATTATCGCAGTCCGGCTGAGGTGAGTTTGTTGTCAGAGCCTCGCTGTAGCCCTCGTTGGTGAAGTACAGCTCCCAGCAAGCATCTTCCTCGTTGGCTGGGTGAGTGTCTCGACTCTTCATCCCACAGTGGTGGCTAGAAGTTGGAAAAGAGAGTTGTTTTAAAGGTTCAAGTTGGTAAAAACACAGTGCTGCTGCTGAAACAAGTCACTCTCCTGGGTTCCCAACGTCCAGCCGCATATACCCAGGTTCAGCGTGCCCTGAGACTGCGATACCGCTATCCAGCCTCTCCATGTAATCACGGGCTGCAACTGCAGCGGTGCCTTGCCTTTATTGGCTGCGCCGGTCTGGAGTCATTCCGATACCTCGGAGCACTTTCCTGATTTTGCCCATGTTGCTCCAGACTCTTGATGGAGGGGTCCCCTCACACAGGAAATGAATGAATGTGAACACCAATACCAGGTGCAAAGTTGTTTATTCAGTGGTGCAAAGTAGTTTATTCAGCCCTTACACCGCCATGACGCGTTTCGGCCTCTACAGGCCTTGATCACATGACGGGACTGCAGAGTAAATTACCATACTTAAAGTGACGAGTGCATAAACAAGTGGTACAAAATTGGCATAGAAAGAGAAGGCATACTATTGCCAGCTTTTGCTATCGTTTTTGCACACAGAATATGTATTTTTTGATATTCAATGCAACACCACCACTGATACTAGAAGACTTTAAAATATCAGTCAAAACCAGTAATTTACTGTAATGTATAAAACAATTATTATATTTAAAAAAATGCACTTCAATTCATTATATACATTGTATGTTGAATAACTTTCCTGGCTCATTGGAGGGCTTATTTGATACTGCTTGTGCCACATTGTTTTAAATTCACTATTACTGGTGACTTTGACTGCAAATAATAAAGCCCAAGTGGGCCTGCTCACATTCCTCCTTTTTATTAAATATTTAGTTTAAAGTGCCTAAATGCAGTGAGAAACATTTGTCTATGTAACTATGCCATTTCGGGTCATTAAGCTTTTGTTTTAGGCCAGCAACGTTCCAGGATTCTATAGGTATGCAAGTTTGCCCTATCGCAGATGTTTTGTACGTTGAAATGTTAAGATCTAAAGTACACAACCTTGTAACATTGTGTCCATTCCTGTTCCTTTACATCACTAGCAGCGCTACTTATGCCTATGACAGTTTGATGACAATTTGGTAGCCATCCTTATTTGTTTTATGCACCTTTTGTATGGATTCTCTGCTCAAGCTAGCATCACCCTTGTGTGTGTGGGACTGGGGGGAGGTTGAGATCTCGAGGGCCGATGCATTTCCTCCGGAAGTCAGTCATTATGTGCTAGACTAGAGTTACTAGGAATTGTATCCAGTGATAGTAACGGAGCTGGCCTGTGGGGCATAGAACGCTTAAATTGAATGGAAGAAGAGTCAGGCGACCAAGTACAAAATTCTAGGGTGAGTAGGTTTTCGACCAAGTCTGACCCTATTAATGTCAGCTCTATGCAACCTACGGATTGTCCTGGTGTCGTGCATCTACGCGCCCTGATAATGGCCTCTCTAATTACAGAGCGACAGCCCCTGACATTGCGGATCCAATAGATCGCTTTGTTAATCAGAGTTCTTCCCCTCTGGCCCCTGCTTCATGCCAAGTTTTGGGACGTTGACCATGAGAATTTTATTTGCAAGCAGCAATCCAGGAGGGGTTGTATGTCCTGGATGATTCCTGCTGCAGCGGGATGATAACTGACTTTTAGACGGTTTGCAAATCCTCTGCTTGTTTAGTGTATCATGCACACCTGCACGTGTGAATGAACGGTTAGCAGAATATACTTTAAAGTCAGAGAATGTTTGAGTATGATGAGCTAGAGGTGGCTGTAAGTGCCAATTGTTTTTTAAGTGTCCCATGGACGGTGTTAACTTGATGGAGCAGAGGATGGCTACACAAACCTTGCAATGCTGTCTGTGCTTGCTCTACATTAGCACATGACTCCTGTGTAACTGGGAATATAGATGGAGGGCTAGGTTGTAGTAACAATTTGACTAGTCTAGTGAGTCCCTAGATCATCACTCTCAATGACCTTATTTCAGCCATGAAGTTATTAATAGTCTGATGGGTACTTGGATTGATTTTGCATTAGGATCAACAGTTGTCAACTCTATTGATTTAGTGCAAGGTTGGGATTGATCCTCCGTTGCTTCATCAGATAAGGCCATTAGGGGGTAAACCTATAAGTGCAGGGAACACTGGGTTCTAGTTGTAGTAATATGCTACGAGAAGTATTGAGGGGGCTGCTATTATTCTTAGTGTTACAGGTAACACGGGGGGAGTGTATCCCAGATATATGTGTTGAGTCCTCCTCATTTTTGTTCACAGACGTCCCTAATGCGTGTCTTTTTAGACATAGCTAGGATTACAGGGGTGCAATTGTTACTAGTAGCGATCGATGAGGAGTGTGAGTTACTCATTGAGGTTCGAGGAGGAGTAGATGGAGTAGATGGAAGTAAAGTGGGAGAACCTTCATCAAGTATATCTACGCACTCACTTATCAAATTGTTAATACGATCTATTACACAATTAGTAGCTAGTTGTTTAATGGCTTTCCTAACCTTCTTCCCCTTCCCAGACTGAGCACCACCCGTGCCCTCCATACATTTTCTCTTCCCCGTATCCTCTTGTCCAAGGGCCTCTAAGAATGTTACGCCCGAGTGGAAGGGAGGTAGTTATAATGTCACTCAACCTAGTATGGCAGTAGGATGGTAAAAATAAAAACCAGTCCAGTACTTGCCTTTCCGATCTAGAACAGAGATAAGGCAATGGGAATGAGTTGTGGTAAATGAGGCCCAAGAATATAGAAGGTGTGGCTACAGTGGCTAGGGCCTATCACTCTCTATTGTATAACAGGGTAAAATGCCTATGTAAGCTCGCCCTGTACACTGCTGCTTAGCAATAAGAATGGCTACTTTGTAACTTATTGTTTGTAGGAGAATATCTGGTACAAGTTCACATTCAGGGTTCCAAATGATATCCCTCACTAACCAGCTGTAGGCTCTTTACAAAAGATTCCACAGCCAGTCAGTAGGAGTAGCACGGGCTGGCAATATGCAGTGCTTTTGTTTTAAAGAGCCCTCTGTGTAGAAGTAGTAAGATGACACCGTACCTTATGCATGCGTAGCTGCCTTGCAGATCCTTGTACCAAACTCAAGAGAGGTGCACCTTCCTTGCCTCTTCCTGGCAATTACGGGCAAGGACAGGCCCACCCTTGGCCCGGGCTTTGCCCGACCGCTGCCCGCATGCGTCCCATGTTGCGGGAGCCCGCAATGGTTTTTCTAGCTCCTCATCATGCTGCCGGTGACACGTAGGATCGCAATGCAAGCTGGTTCCTGCAGTCCTGTCCCCAATGGCAGAAGGAACTGAAGTAGAACTGGTTGACAGGCAAACGGGTTTCCCGCTCTGCGGCAGCCCGTGACAGGTTTTCTAGCGCCTCCTGGAGCTGCCGGTGACACGTAGGACCGCAATACAGGCTGGTTCCTGTGGTCCTGGCCCCGATGGCAGAGGAAACTGGGGAAGCAACTGGTGACAGGCAAATGGGATTCCCGCGCTGCGGGAGCCCGCAACGGTATTTCTAGCACCTCCTGGCGCTGCCAGTGATGCATAGGACCACAATGCAGGCTGGTTCCTGCGGTCCTGCCCGGATGGCAGAAGGAACTGGGGCAGCAACTCAGAGTGTATCAGAAGACGATAGAGCAGCAGGACCCGGTCAAAGCGCATGACAGGACAGCACCAAATTAATTCAGCGGCTTCCCAATGATGACCCCTCCTCTCATACTGCTGGCTCCCTTGCCCTACCTGAGACATTTGTCTTCAATATTTCTTCTAACCTTGAAGGTAAGCTGAGGCAGTGCCCAGTCTGTTGCAGTCGGCCTTAGTTTGACTTTTCCCAACTAGAAGCCCGCAGTTGGCTCTTTAATACTTTAGGCGCTATTTTTCACTTAAACCTTTAAAATAAATATAATTAATGTACTACTGATTAGATTTAATTTTTTATGTCATTTTATGTATTCAAATTTTAATTCCATTATCTTAATAAATTGCAGAGACATTATTCTTGCGTTGTTTTGCTTTAAGTACTGTTGGTGTGCTGCAAAAATACTTAACAAGCTACCAGAGGGTAAAGCACATGTTATTTTAGTGTCTTCTGCTGTTCGCCCAGACAAGGATTGTGTTTGTTGCTTGAGCAGGGGTTCAATGCCCTCAACCAATAACCCGATTTCTAACAATTGGATTTAGAAAGGGCAAATTTAATTACAAAGCAAACAACTGTTGAACCGATACATTGTCTCATAACAAGGGATAGCGGGGACATAGTGAATGGGGAGTATCAAAATAATATAGTCAATTAGCGGGGCGAATGAGATTAGGCCACACTTAGGATTTGCACCAAAAGATTCTTGTGTGGCAAGAGAAAACAAGAAAGCCACCCAACTTTCTCTGCTGCCATCGTCAACGGGGTGTGCAGGACTAGATTTTCTAAAATTAAAACATCATGTATGCAGGAACCATATACTTAACACCTTAGATGCGGCGCAAATATCCCTCCCCAGTGCTGCGCTGTCCATTGGAACTAGGGCTGAATGGACGTCCAATGGTCGTGCGCAGCACTGGGGAGGTAGTGCTGCCATTGGCCAACGCCCCGACGCAGCACTTAAGAGGCTAACATCTACAACTTAGACCCAGATTTACTATCAACCTATTCTGGGTTTGCATCCCAAAGGCGATGCAAACCAAGTGCAAAGTGTTGTTGTGGAATTTACTTTCCAAGGCAAATTGATATTTGGTTTGAAAAATTTCAAAAAGTAATACAAAGTAGCACTGTATGCTACTTAATACTACATTGCATCAGGGGGCATTCCATGGATGGGACATAGGCCTTCTCATTCTATCACCCCTGAGGTCTGAGGCAAATCCTTATCTACTAACATTTCTAAACAGGAAACTGTGCCAAAAAAGTTACCCCTTCTTGAGGCAGGAGTAACAAAGGTGTAACCTTTAAAAGTCTCCACATTTTTCCAACTGAACATTTGTAAGGCACTTTTCACAGCACACTTACAAAGTGAGAGAAGTGTTCCCTTCTAGAATTAAATCTACTGTTATCAGAACGCAAAAAGGGTGTGTGCATTTGTGTCTAAAGTGTGAGCGGAAGGAGAGAGAAACAGCACCATATCTTATTAGTTAGGACACTGCTCTGCTTTCTCCTTTTCTCGCAGCACAAAAGTTAGGGAAGAAAACATTTCTGAAGCCTAACCATGAACCATGTGAAACCTTCTTAAATTAAATAAATGAGATATTAGTTTCCCTGATTATTGCAAGTACATGAGGGCAAAGGGTGGCTCTATCCACCTTCCCTTCATAGACTGGTCCAGTGCATTTGATACCAACAGTGAGAAACTGTGGGCGTTAATGGGAGAAATGGGCTTTGAACTGGCTCTGATCCTATTTCTAAAAAGACTCCAGGCTAACACCTCTGTCTCCATAAGATTTGGCACACAAGGGGAAAGGATGAAGCCCATTGTCTCCACTAAAGAAGTTCGGCAGGGTTGCCTTTTAGCTCCTTTTCTTTTCCTTATTTATACAAATGGTTTGGAAGCATTTTTATTGGGCAAGAAAATTGATTTCCCCCATTTTAAAGGTAACCCAGTCCAGTTACTTTAGTATGCAGATGACACTGTACATAAGGCCTTGACGGCCAATAGTCTGTAAACGTCATTGGATGCTTTACGGATTTCATGTCGGCCCTTGACCTGAAGGTCAATTTTTCACAGTCATATATAATGCCATGCGACCCAAGAAAGAGCAAAACTCAAAGTGTTAACGTAAGGGGCAAGACTATAAAAAAGGTGGAAACTTTTACATATCTGGGGACTGTGTTCAATAAGGAATTGAAATGGGATTCCTTGGTCACAGCAAGGGCTCAGCAAACAAATAGAGTTGTGGAGGGGCTGTTTAGGTTTTCCTGTAAGTTAGGCCACAAGCCAGTGCCAGAGCTTGATACTTTATATAAAGCAAAATGCCTGTCGGTTGCATCTTATGGGGCCGGGATGTGGGGCTACCAAGAAAATAGTCTGTTCCAAGTGGTGTAAAACAAGTTTATAAAACGCTTATTGATGATTCCAAACACCTCCGCCACTTCTTTCTCTCACCAAGAAGTGGGTTGGAATATATGGAAGACCGCATAGGCTCTTCCACCCTACTCTTATGGTCCAAAATATGGGTGTCTGAAGAGCTACAGTTCTCCAGGGAAATCCTTGAAGACTGTATTAATTTGGACAAGTCATTGAAGATCCCCTGGCTCAGTTTTGTGAGGAATAGGTTACTTGAGATTGGGTTGGGCGAGTACTTTGACACTCCGATGTGTATCCCCACAAATGCCAAGGTTATAATAAAAGAGGTGCATAACACCTGGGCAAATTTGCGTCATTCTCAATTGGAGGCATCAGGTCCTAGCTGCCCTTTTATGCCGAAACTGCAATTTTACCTATCCTTTCCTACGAATAGTCAGACAAGTTTTTTTTAACAAGACTCCTCTTAGACACTTTGCACTTTTTAGTGGCATTTCCCAGGTAATCTGGATGGACGGGCAATCTTACTCCCAGCCCTTGTGACAACAAAGCAACCTAGAGCACCCTGCATTTTATTCTTTTTTGTGCACTTTATAAGGAACCAAGGAGAAGATTTTTGGTACCCCTATTAAAGAACATTTGTCCATGTACCACTTGTTGAGGGATTTAGATACCTGCATTCCCTGACCAGTTCCGGTATTTGCAGTGCGGTGTCAAATTTTATTAAAACTGCTATGGGAATTAGGAAACGCTATTAAGCACAGTAACCGGGCAGGGAAAAGAAATAACTGCTATAGCTCCATCTTAAGAAACATGACATTTTATGGTAGATGAGGTGTCCATGTTAAACTATTTTTAATTGTGATTTTATCTTTTGATCAGGATTTTTTAACATCTTAAAAATATATTGCCTGTTTGATAAACTTTTGTGGTCTTGGTGCCGAATAAAGTTATTTTGAATTGAGTTGAATTGAGACATTAGTCAATCACTCAGGAATGTGAGTAGTGTGACAAATTGGACAATTATAAAACAGACAAACTGTCAAACATTATTTGTATAGCAACAGCGAGATACTTGCCATTTTGGAAAAAAACATCCCTTTCCTTCCCAATGATTTATAGTCTTTTCTCACAGGTCAGTTTTGCGCACATGAATACCCATCTATATGCAGGAAGAAAAGTAGATTGCTGTGCGATTTGTCAATTCATTATATACATTAATAAATCTGTATTTTCTTCAAAAGTAGCCAGTTATTAGGACAAAGGTATGCTTTTCACAATTTACATTTTCTTTCAAAGAGTATCTTGCATCACTTGCCAAATTAGCATGCCATGCCTGGTGGTTCACCACCATATTTTGCTAATATATCATTAATGGGTTTGAAAATGTTTTGAGTGGATAAATGACCGACATACACGCTGTGCATTGTTAAACAATGAGTGGGGTCCTAATACCATATTGGGTCTGAAACATTCTTTTCTTCACATGTTTTATCCCACTAGCTAACATGAGCAACGTGCACCTTCATCTAGAAGTGTATCTTAGCGCCTAACAACCAATGTTTACTGTTACACAAAGGATCTCACGCTCTCGACCTCAGAAGGATGAGAGGCAGAGTGGACCCACTGGGATGTGAACCTGTGAGGATCAGGTCGAAAACAGGGGCATATTAGCAAGGGCAATATCGCCGCTTTAGAGGGACTTTTTCCCGCTAAAGCTGCAATATTTTTATCGCCCTATAAGCAAGCTGTCTCTAACAGCAGTTAGCAACAGCTTTTAGGCGATAGCGACTGTTTGGGGCCCGCTTTGCATGTCAGCGATATTTATCGCTAATGACATTCAAAGTGGGCATACCCAACCTGTTAGCGACTGAAAGCAGTCGCTAACACAGCTATCGCCTATTAGCAATACCTGCGACGCGATAAAAAAACGCGCGCTAACCTCGATTAGCGCCAGGATTTTACACCTGGTAAAAATCTGACTTAGCCATATTAGTCAATGGGACGTGGATTCTACGGCTAAGTCCCCACCTGCCTATTAGCAAGATTTTCCTTAGCGATAGGATTTTTATCACTGGAAATCTCATGTTAAACATGGGTTTCGCTGCTATCGCTACATTTTATATCGCATTGGAGATAAACGTTGGTAATACTGCGTTATCTCCGCGATAAAATCCAGCAATAGGAGGCGATAAAAAAATTCACGCTAAGCGAGGTTTGCGATAATTATCGCAAGTTGTTGCTAATAGGCCCCACAGTCCTCTCCAGGGGATGCATTAGTCAACTAAACCACCAGACCCGGCTTTTGTATAGCATTTTAAAGACCCTAGTGGAATTTACCCGATTCATGCCCTTATATAGGTATAAATTACCATGTCCTTATATAGGCATAGAAATCATAACCATATTTAGACATAGCTCATGCGGTCCAAATACGGCATGGCTACTTCCACTAGTTCCGAAAATCCACAACGATTTCTTGGAAAACTTGGCTTCAGCAGTTAGGGACTTCCCCTTGCTTCAATATTGATTTGTCTAAGAACTCATGAAGTTTTCAAAGAACTAAGACTTTTTGATGACGTTATTATGTCCAACCTTTCGTCAAACTCGGCACCTTCAAGGTATAAATATGCCCACACTTGCCCTAGCAAACACAAGGTGGTTTGGAGCAGCTCGACTATCTACTTGTCCGACGCAGCTCGCTACAGCAAGTGCCGAAGGAAGCGACCCTCCAGCAGACGCACTTAGAGAGACGCTGTCTTTTTTCTTACAGAGAAATCCAGCTCCAGTGTTTCAATGCTCCCCTTGCAGGGTGTTGGGAAATCGAGTCCTGAAACAGAGAGATACCAGACCTCCTTCATTCTAAACCAAGGTACGGAGCTGATTAGACCCTAAAAAAAATCTTAGATAGATTCTTGGCAAAAAGAATACTAAACTTATGCTACACCACACTTACTTCTTCCCTTGTACTAGACTTAGGTTAGGTACAACGGGGTAGGCGTATTTTAGAAGCACCAGTTGAGTACTTTTAGTCTTTATTTATTCATGTATGTTTTTTATGGCTTAGAAACCATACCATGCTTTTACAGTATTATTTTATAATACTCTTCTTGCTGTACTCATTATACTTTGCAGCCAGTATTACGATTGTAGCAGTTCATTTCTTCTGCATGAGAAAGAAGACTGTTCAATAAATACTTTTATTGAAAACGCCTGTCTCTCTATTTCTCTGCAACTCTGATGAAAACGAAGAATGCACGATTGACTGAGTAAAATATCTATCTATTGTTTCCAGGACTCTGAAGATCAGTTTTATTCTTGGGGAAACAAAGTTGTCATGTTTATGCGGTTGTCAGAAACTAATCCCTTCTTGTTTATTCGAGAAAGTTTCTAGTGACCTCTGAGCTAGCTGGCACTCACAATTAAGTTAATATATTCGATAGAGACCTAGTAGACACAAGTCCTACGTCACATCTATAGGATATATTATTCCAGTGCGCAGAGCCTATTGGGAATATAGGAACTACACTACATGGCATTTGGCAATCCCACATTGTATTCCAGGAACAAATCCTCAGTTCAAATCGAAAAAGGCTTATAATTATGGATACACAAGCCTAAATCAGTGAACATGCCTCATTCCATGGAGATAATTTCTTAACCCCAGAGTAGTATGAGAACCGAGTGAAAATTCTGGGTGCCCCATAATGGCTACATCTACTTTTAATGGTGTCTCCTAGCAGGAAAAGGCACACTGCACATCTCAAGTTAAATGCGGGAAAGAAAGACTTACACTTCTAACACAATTGATAATGATTTGTAAAAGCCAAGCTCAGGGCGAGATAAATGGGTTCCTGGTGACATGTAGCCACCTATTTTTCATAGGAGGGCTTTGGGGGAGGATTGTGTGTGTGTGTCTGTTTCTAATGAGGCTATTTCTCCAAAGAACATCACTACTACAAGGTCCACAATCATAAGAAAAGTATTCGCTGTGAGCATAGTTTTGGCTTGATGAACATAAACCTCCTGTTGATCCATCTCAATGTGAGTCAAGATCTTTACAGCCTGGAACCTGAGGACTTGTTCTTTCATTGATGCTTCAGGGCTACAAACATCCCAATGCAAAGAAAACAAGCATAAGACAATCCAAGAGAACTTGCTATATTTATAAGTGTAAGGGCTTTCATTGCTTAGTAAGTCTTTGTATGTTTATGTGATTGGATGAGTAAATTATTGTGAAAAGATTCGGCGGACAGATGGAAGGATGAAAACGAAATTGAATGGCTGAATGAGTGTTACAGTACATGGAATCATAATTCTCTCAAGCACCTGCCCAGCCATCCATGCACTCACCCACCTGCCCACTTACACACAGGTTCATCCAACCACACACTCATTTTTCCATGTTTTCATTCATGCCCTCTCTCATGTACATTTTTACCCATCCATTCACTCATTCTCGAGTTTACCCATTTCCATACTGAAACAACCACACATACAAACGTAACACTCCGCGCAGAGCACTTGCAGTGATTAAAACACACAGACCTATTTATTTTTTCCAGTGCTTGTTTTTCCAGACTCAAAGTGACATTAGCAGAATTTGAAAACCAATTTGGTTGTATGTTTTCCCCTTAAGAACATTTCATTTAAAACACCCAGACTTTGGTTTGCCCTGTGGACTTACATTTCCTCCCTAACATGCATTGACGCATTTTACAACATGTCGTCGCATTGCAATGTTGCCTCAAAGTGTGGGATCTAGAATTATTAATGACTGAATAAATGGCAGAAATAAATACATTTTCAGGAAACAAGCAGAATGCAGAGATCAGCTAAATAATTTCATAAAGTTCGCTTGTCAAAATTGACCAAATCACTAAATCACAGCAGATAAGCAAGGGTCATTAAACCCATCCCGGCCATTTTATTCCCACCCTTTTACAAGCTAACTTATCTTCCTGTATAGTTAATGGCTTGGCATAACAGGAGCTGATAGTATTAAAAATGCACTCTACTGTTTGGACACGATTATTTTTCGAGCTCTGAAGCTGCAGCGAATCAGCATCAGTGCTATATAAAAGCTCAAATTAAGTACAAATAGAAAGTTGGATTAGTTTGCCCCATGCGTCTAACTATCGTTCTGCAAATAAGCCTTGGCAAGGCCAATAGGCATAGCTTTAATACATCAATGAATTTAACATAAAGGCATTCACAAATGCTATTTACATTTGTTGCCAGTATTGTAAAAAATGATTGCATGCAGAAGAAACGAACTGAATGTGGCAAACAGCATGATGATGATTTAATGTACTGTTCAGGTATAAAATAGTCCATCATGCCTTTCAAATCAAGCCCGTCCTTGAAGGCAAAGTGATACACCAATGAGGTGAGAGATTCATGCTCCACTGGGTGGGGCCAAAGCCCACTCTATGTATAAAGACTTTGTAATACATCTTGCATCTGCTTTGTCAAGTCAGACCTAAACCTACAAGAAATTTGCAACTGACAGAATTAAGGGGCATATTACCAAGCAATAGCGATAATTATCGCTATTGCTTGGTTAGCGTGCAAAAATAAACGCTGAGCTGCGGCGATTTTTATCACAGATAAACCTTTGTATTACCAAGGTTTATCGCAAATGCGATAAAAATCGGCCGCAATGCATGAATATGGCTGAAAAGTCAGCGATATTCATGCATTAGCGAGCTAATGCTCTTAGCCATGTTATCCACCTCCCATTGGATAACATGGCTAAGAACTGCTCAGGGCAGGTGTTAGCTTTTGGAGATATTAGCGCGAATATCTCCAAAAGTTGATATTAGGAGATAGCGATGTTAGCGACTGTTTTCAGTCGCTAACATCTTGGCACGCCCACTTTGCATGTCATTAGTGATAAATATCACTGACATGCAAAGTGGGGCCCAAGATGGTAGCTATCTCCTACTAGCTGTCGCTAATTGGTGTTAGCGACAGCTAGGTAATAGGGAGATAATTTTATCTCCAGTTCCCATGGGTCTCTCTATAGCAGAGAAGTGGATGAAAATAAAGATATTGGTGACTGCTGTAATGATTGCCACAATGTCTTGCCAATGGGACCTGCACTGGAAAAGTATTAAAGAAAATGTCTGCCATATGTCCCCAATAAAACAAGGGCCACGATTCACATATTTTACCCATGGACACGCTATTAAGAAAAATGCTCACAGCCAATGCCATTCCGTGGTTCATATATTTGGCCCAAGGATTGCAAATGCCATTTTAAACACAATCCTTGTGTACCCTTTGTTCCATTGCCATCCACCACAATGCAAGAACTTGAACATGTTTAAGTCAAAAGAAGCTCACGACCAAACTTCTGTTCTTTATATGAAGTTACATTATGATTTCTTTCGGGCTCTCACAATAATCATGGATAAGGGGCTCCTGGGACTGTCCAGAAAATGGCCCGAAAGAAGATGCTTAAGATCCACAGTGAATACTTAGAGCTTAGCTAAATCCTTCCCATGACAAATATGATTATTTTGCTTACATCATTAGCAAAGACTATTAGTGTTTTGATGCCATTCCAAAGGAAGCTGAACAAACACAGCAGACCGGAAATAAGATAAACGCATTAGAGAATTCGTGAGAAAATGTTTGTCCTCAAAACTGAACGGTTACAACTATGGAGTCAGCCACATAATAACATGACACTGCCCCTGTGTAAACATGAAGTATCCTCATTCTCCGTGGTACAACTTGGTCACCTACCAGCATGGCATTTTTACAGTTGTATGAAATGTCCATGACATTATTAGGGAATCCTAAATCCAAAGCAAAAATTCATTAGGAATAATATTTCCATGGCACCGCAGAGAAAACATGTTTTAGAGGAAGGTGTATTTCTTAACATGTAAATTCATATGAGCCAATCTTTGTTGGGAAAAGGTATACATTTGAGAGAAATCATTTTGTGAAATGTCATGAAAAGAGCATGCAACACCGGCACACACTCAGTACAATAACTCCTAGGCAGTGGTAAATTTGCTTCTAGCAGCATGGAACATAGCATCATAGCATTGCACCTATGTCAATATGAAACACACTCATTCCACAGATGAGATTTATACACCCTATTTACACATTGATACTCATGTAAGCATGACATTTTTAACATTTGATGAGATATCACCATTGAATGTTTCTTTTAATACATAGCCCAATAGACTAATGGAGCTACAATCTAGTCAACAAGATATGACTATCATAAGTCATGCAATTAAAAAGCATGACATTTCAGGGCGAATCTTGAAATTTCCCTTTAAAGCCTTGAATTCCTATCAGGTAGATTTTGAAAAGTTACCTATGTGATGCATAATGCTATCTCGTACAGGAACCATGAATTGCTTGCATTTGTTTGCTTTTTCCCATGTGAGAGGTCAATCTTTTAGAACTACACGACAATATATATTTATATATTGATGTAAAACCTACTGGTGGTCGCAAGTTAGTAGTTATAAGTAGGACCTAGGTTCCATAGGAAAATATTTTTTTGACTTACTTAATACCATTTGACACATTTTCATGACATTTTGGCAAAAAAGCGTGTGGGTGACACTGGTGCATTGAAATTTTCAGGGTAATCCATAAAGAGGGGGCAGAGGAAAGGGGGGAGGGGTTCCAATGTTAATTCCCATAAGGATTTTGAACAGAACTACAGCCCAAACGCCTGCCGGACAGAATTATACCAAATATGACAGAAAGGTAACCTGTGATCCAGAAAGCACGCTTTTTGTAATTTGGTGTGAATACGGTCAGTAGTTTTAGAGTTATTAAAGGAAATTCAAATTTGTATAACTAGGGTCACGGAACATTTACGACGAATTATGAATGCTCACGTCAACAGGAATGCAAGATTGGCTGGTTGCAACCTGAGCAGAAAGTTGCTGCCGCCATCTTAAGTAATGGGACAAGGTTCATGGGGCTGAAAATAAAGAACAAAAGAGGTGTAAGGGGTCAGGGTAGAAGTACTCTGACCCCATGGATGTAATATAGGGGTGTTTATGTGACACCTTATGCTTTCAAAACATACAAATGTGTTTTTTGACCCTCGTGCAAATGCTGCAGTCACGAAATCCCATCCCAGGGTGTCAAAGGCCTGGTGGATATCCAAGGATACACAGTTAGCAGATGAATACAGCTAATGCACAGTGTCCATACTCTGACGCAGACCGCGGATATTTAGGGAGGTGCTACAAACCTACATTGATCAGTGTGCAATGACCGTAGGAGCAACGGGAACAGCCTGCGCACAAAGATTTCACTTAAGAGTTTGCATTTAGTATTTAGCAATGGTAATAGTCTATATGAGTTGAGCTCTGTGAATGGTTTGCCGGGTTTCAACAATGAGGTCACTAATGCCACCCTAGTGGAGGAAGGGAGTGAGCCATTTTCCAGGTAGGAATTGTATAATTTTTCTAGCTGAAGTATCAATCATGTTCTGTACATGGAGTAGAATTCAATGGGGATCCCAACTGGCCCTGAAGTTTTGTTGAAGGCGAGTTGTTTGATAGGCCTGCGTATATTCTGCTAAGTGAATGAATGAATGAATAATGAATGAATACACTTATTTGTGTGATTCCTTAAAATCATTACATATAAAAAGGCAACAGAGGCAGAAGAACAATCACATTTTAAATACAAAAAAGCTTAGTAAAATTATGTTAACAATTTGATATGTGATAAATGAGTTCTTATCCCAGTGTCTTACAGCTGAATATTTTTTTGTTGGCAAATTTTACCCGGGGCTACTATGAAAATTAGGGTTTATTCATTTGGAGGGCTTTGATAAAGTACCAGTGTTTTTTAGCCCAACGCGCTGCAGTGGGCAAAACCAATATTTTGCTGTCAATGTGTCTGTGCAGCCAAACGTGGAATTTGCAGGGTCATATATCCATGATGCTTTTGGATGCTGTCGGATATCGAAAATCATGTAGAAACAGGGCCCCTAGTGGTGTGAGACTAATTTGGCTGGTGATCGCTTCCTGCTATGGTCATTTTGTCTTTCAGAAGGGAGTGGGTATGCTGGACAGATTTACCAAAATTTGCAATGTGTTTCGCAGTGTCAAAGGTGTAAAGCTGACGGACAGCTTCAAATGCTGTACGAGTGCCCTCACAGACGAAGACGGCCCGATATGCCTTTCACAGGCCTTTCACAGTGCCAGCAGCATAGAAGTATGTCTGTCAGTGATCCTCTCTTGTATTTGCACAGTATGCACTCTATGATGTATATGAGTGCTTCCAGGTTGGAAACAGTACTCTCAAGGGAAGCAGGAAGAGCCTTGCTGCTAGGATCTGATTTAGGACCCATCTACCCATGCCAGGAGAGATTCCAAGTCTAGAGTTAGAGAACGGAGGCACATGTGTTTTATTGTTGTTTTAATGGTTGTATAATCGATAATATTTGGATCCCAATTCTCCATAGTCAGTTGTAAGGATGCCTTTGCTGCAGAGAGTTTTGCAGACCAGGGATTGTTCGGTCTGATGAAATGGTTTTTATGAGTGCCTTCATAGAATATTCTGGTGCTGTTGTTACCAGGAAGAAATATTTTGCTAGAGCGGCCAGCCCTTTTAGTTCTTGTTGGGTAAGATCGAATTCTAGGAGGATCAAGGTGTTTCTTGTGCAGGAGGGAAGATGGAATAGTTTCTTAGAAGCTGAGCTTTGTGTTTTTTCCAGCTCCTCAGCTAGCATGCTGGTGAATGCCTGCTGTGCATAGTTGACTGACGGGAGAAGTTTGGCCAGCATTTCCCATTTAATAGCTGTCACTGTTGGACTGTCAAGAGCGGCATTTAACTTGCAAAGGGCATACGTGGCCCTCTTCCCTTTCAGCCTCATTTATTTAGTAGATGGAGGGAAGGATGGCCTGTCTCACTTAACAAAGTATCCAGGTAATTATAGCCTTGTACACAGTCCAGGCTGAGTGTTCACAGTCTCCATCTGGTGAGCCTTTTTTGGGTGACTGCCAAAGATCGCTATTTTAGATTAACTTGTGTTGGTAACCAGCTCATTCTGGAGGTTGTATTTAGCCAGTGCATTGAGAGCTTTTAAAGGTCCACTTTGGTGTGCTCCAGAAGGACCTGTCTTAAAAAATAAGAGAGTTTCCCAGGGGCCAGAAAGGACCGGGTATCAACAGTATCAACAAAAAAGATTTCCTTTCTGTGCTATTGTGCTTGCAAATAGTGACCAAATGGCCTACGTATAAACCATAATTTGCTTTCACATCAGAAATATGACACACTTCATTAATGCTAAATACCACAAGTGATTTACCATTTGTTTTTCAATTTTTATTTACTTTAAAACCATTTACTTTATCAGTTAAAAACATGAGCAAGCATACAACATATATTATCACGATCACGTGCTCCGGTACATATCAAAATTTCTATCTAACAATTCCTCTTACGGTTACTATCTCAGAGTCACTGATCCTAGTGTTTAATTTAAACATAAATTCGTATCACAGCCTTAGTAGATAAATGTAAATATTGCAATCAATTAAAACACAATACATAAAATCCTTGGTCGACGCGTTTCAGTGCTTAGTATTGATGTAACACCTTCTTCAGGACAGTTGAGTTAAAATCAGTGTAGTCTTCTTTCTACAAAATCAATATACATAATTAATGTAATGCTCGCTAAGAAAATTTCTGGTACAACCAGTTGTTTAGTGGTGGTGTCATATTTAAAGGAATTATTATCACAAGCTAACAGGCTTACTTTAGTTAGTTGTCTATTGGTCCTTCTTTTCACTTGTGGCCAATACAAATCATTTTAGTCTGGAGCCGATTTAATAAACGCTCTCCTGGATATTCTGTAAATCAAGAAGGTAGCCTTTTTAAATTTAATACAGCTATCCTCTCTTGCTCAACTCTTGAACAGGTTTGTAGGCTCACTTACTTAAAAACGGACTCCTTTTCAGTCAGTCTAATCGTAACTGCGTCTTTCAATCTGCGCAGAACAGCTGTTCGGTTTCGATGCACCGGTAGTCTGTATTAATTAGACAGGTGTTTTATTTAGAGTCTACATTTTACATTATGACCAGACTGATGATCCTTGGCTCCTAGTAAGTGTGTTTACATACCTATGAACTGGTGTGTTGCTTGGTCCAGCTTTTGGGCTTCCTGCTTGGAATCAGTTTTGGGGCGATAATCCCACTTCAATGTGTGTCCTGAATAATAAAGTTTTTATTTATTACACACTCTCTATGTAAGTTCGAGATAGCATAAATTATTGAATTTCCTAGCGTTTTTGGGTATCTAAATAGAACATATTGTATTTCTTAAAACCCATTATTGACTTCTCTCATGTAGTCAATATTTTGCTGTTGGCTTCCAACCAACAGCTTTTTGGTGGACTATTCTATAGATTGATATCCATAATCACAGCAAAAGCCTTGGCTAAATCTATATCAAAGATCTTTGCATTGGTCTCCCTTCAGTTATAATATATATTCAACGGAATGGTTTACAGAAAGTGTGGCTATCGATTGCTTAAAAGGGGCCACTACCATTCAGTGGGATGAGCTCAATCTCCCAAGTTTCAACACAAAGCGGTTAAACCAGCGTTACTTATTGCCTTTTGTATCCGGTGCCGGGTCTGGCCGTAGATGTTTAATATTTGGATTCCCATAGTTTTTATTAAGGGAAAAGTCGCAATTTCAATCCGTAAACTAGACTTACATGCCCTTAGCCTTGTCTCTCCCAACCCCTCGTGTCGGCGTCTAAAGACTGGGAGTTGTGTTAGTGGTTACCTACGGTTATTTCAAGACTGTTTCCTACCCCTCTCCCACATTAGCGCTCCTTACCGTGTGATCGTCTCCAGCTCTCATCGACCGCCTTCCTGCTCCCCCTGTTTACAGTTTAGTGATGGCTGGTCGGGACTATATATACGCCTACCTTTCAATTAAAGCTCCTAATTAGCAAAAAACCGCGGCGTGAAATCAGTATCACCTGTGTTTTTTGCCGCCATGATTGTAGTTTATTCAAGCGGCTCGCCGCAGACGTCATATCCATAATGCATCTCTAAATGCCTATCGTCGCGCCATTTTTGTAGTTTTACTTAGAAAATGGATCTCGCGGTTAAATTAAATGACAGACTATTGTTGTTTCTGTTATTTTGACAATTGATTGGGACTTCTAAATGGATCGGCATACACACTTTAAAACGGGGTTTCGCTTCTATATTATTTCACAGTTTTTCGAGAGAAAATATATTTCTTTTTTTTTAGCGCAATAATGGGCCATTTTTAGTGAATGCGTCTCCTGGTATTATCGGTATCTTCTGTTTATATAAAGAAGGGCTAATGTTCGAACCCTGTGGTATGGTTATTTAGTCCATAGCGAGACAGATAGTCATATAATCCTCACTATGCTGGCTATGGAGTAGTTCCCAGCGGATTGTCCATCTTTTATTACTACAGTTATGCAGTCAACACTAGTCATTTATTTTCTTGTGCCTATCTAAATACACACAGTATTTGATTTTATATGTCTATTTTTGTTATATTGTTAGGCTACCACAATTGTGAACACACATTAAGGTACATTACTATAAATACGGATATTTTAATCAATTGCTCTATGTTAAGTTACAATATTTTTGATCATACACCAAAGCAGGCAAATGTGTAACATTGGAGCATATGGAAAACATGATAATACAGAGCCTATGTGTTAGACAGAGTCACATAGTTTAATTTATAAAGTTTATATTCTATTTGTTTCGCTCTCATCATTATGTTGTACCTCACATATGTGGATGGATATTGTAACATTCATATACTTATTGTCCACTACATATAGACTGTTACAGTGCATTGATGGTTATATTGTTCTCTATTACAGCATTTACATACCATCATCATAGTTTCAGCAAGATATTATCAACAAGATATTATTTAATCATTCTGTCCCACTCTTCGCGGCCATTTAGTCCTAGGTAATAAGATTTAAATTTGGACATAAAGAATTGTTCCCTCTGTTTGCGTTTCTTATTTTGGTCTCCACCTCTGACAGATATTCTAATTTTCTCGAGGATGAACCATTTTATGTCATCCAGGCCATGCTTTTCAGAGATCCAGTGCTCTACTAGAGGGGCATTCTTTTTTTGATTTTTTATAGCAGACCTGTGTTCAGTGAGGCGCAGGCGCATCTCACGTCCTGTTTCTCCAATATAACACTTTTTACAGTGGCAGATGATTATATAAACCACATTGGATGTGCGGCAATTTACATGTTCATTCATCCAGTGGACAATTCCATTTACTTCTAGTTTGTCTGCCTTTAGAATATTTTTACAGTGCGTGCAAGACCCACATGGTAAGTTTCCTTTAATTGGAGTGTTGTTCAGAACATTCTTTTGTGCTCCAACTTTTGGTTCTCTGAATGTCTGCACTAGATGATTTCTTATAGTTTTGTTTCTCCTGTATGCATATAATGGTTTGGCTGTTGGAGTTACTCCTGTTTTATTTAATATGGACCAATTCTTGTTTATCAGATTCTTAACCTTGTTGCTAAATCCATTAAAATCAGATACCATAATGATCCCAATATACGGTTCCTTAGACTTAGCCTGACTTTCGAAAAGGCTTTCACGATTATAATATTTTGCCCTTTTGTATGCTTCTTTTATTAGACGTTTTGGGTAACCTCGATACGCTAATTTTTGTTTGAGTTTTTCAGCATGTATTTCGAAACTCTTCCTGTCACTACAATTACGTCTAATACGTAGGAATTGGCTGAACGGTATCCCATCCTTTTGACATTTAGGGTGGTAGCTCTTATGGTGGAGTAGGGCATTCCTATCCGATGGTTTTACATATAATTCCACATTAATAGTACCACTATTGTCATAGATGCGAATGTCTAAAAAATCTACTGAACTCTGACTCTTGGTGGAAGTGAATCTGAGGTTTTCATCACCGCAGTTCAACCACTCTAAGAAATTATTGAGATCTTCTTCTGGTCATTCCCATATGAAAAAAATATCATCTATAAACCTGGACCAATTTTTTACATTCTCGAAAAAGGGACTCATCTCATTGTATATGTGTTGGGTTTCAAATTTGCCTACATACAGGCACGCTAGACTTGGAGCGCATGTAGCTCCCATGCTCGTTCCTTTTATTTGACAGTAATAGTCTCTTTTAAACAAGAAAATATTATTTTTCAATATTAACTCTATACACTCTAGAATGAATGTATCGTGGGCAGTAAGATCACTAGATTCACCCTTCAAGATATCCTCCATCATATCACCTGTGTCTTGTTGAGGAATGTTGGTATATAAGGCTTCGATGTCTAAACATACGAGCCATTGTTGGTCTTTGTTGAATGGTATTCCTTCCACTTTTAAGATCATGTGTGTAGTATCCTTAATATAGGATGATAATTGTGCTACACGTGGTTGGATATAATGGTCCACATATTTACTGAGTGGTTCCGTTAATGAGTCAATGCTGGAAACTATGGGCCGCATTGGAGGGTCGTCCATGCTTTTATGGACCTTCGGGAGCCCATAAAGGGCCGGGATCTTGGGGTGATTGTTAATTAAAAATTGGTATTCCTCATCACAGATGCTATTGTCATCCTTTGTAAAGGAAACCAGCTCCCTCACTTTCTTTTTAAGGTTGTCCCGATCTTTAACACTGCATGGTTTATAGTGTGTGTGATTGTCAAGCAACTTGAACATTCTCCTCTCATAATCTTCTGTTGTTAATATCACTGTGCTCCCACCTTTGTCCCCAGGTTTTATAGTGATCTCCTCACATGCAGACACATTTTTTATTGCCTCTCTTTCTAATTTCGACAAATTATTGTTTGTCCATACTTTTGTGGCTAATAATTTTTCTAAGCCTATAGTTACAGTTTTTTCAAACACACCCACTTCATGCCCAACCATTCCTATACTAGGTGTCCATGTTGAGAGTGGTTTCAGACGTGTCTTGTTTTCAGATTCCCTGCTTTCCTTTCCTTCAAAGAATTTTTTAATACAAATCTTTCTAAAAAGGTCTCTAACGTCCCTTTCTATGGCAAACCTGCTTCCTGGGGTGCAAGGTGCAAATCCTAATCCTTTTTCTAAGACATTAATTTCGTGTTTTGTGAGTATTTTGTCTGATAGATTTATTATGGGTGCTTTAAGGATATCTGCTTCTATTCCCAATCCTTGTGACTGCAGGTTTGCATGTATGGGCGTCTCATGATGCCCCCTTTTTGTGGGTTGCCTGGACGACCCCTCCCCCGCATCCTGAATCCCCTCTGTTGGCGTCTGTTCTGTTGCCCTAAAAAAGCCGGTTGGTACTCTCTATTTGTGCCTCCATTTGCTTCTGTTCCCTCACCTCTGTTTCTATTGTCACCGGTCCTTTCTCCTTCCGAGACTAAACTATTGTACGAGGTGTCAGAAAAAGTCACATTTTTCTTGAAATACCTATTTTTGTTGTAATTAAACTGTTTGCCATTGTATTCTGTTGCAGCAGGTTGTTCAAAGTAATCCTTCTGTATGTAGGGATACACCAATTCCACCTTATAATTGGCTATATCCTTACGCAACTTGTTGGACTTCTTACTAATCATATACTCCTGATACCCCTTGATGTCATCTTGGATTTCTTCTAATTTTGATTTTGCATCATCAAGAGCCGTGCTCTCATTTAGTTGTTTCTCTAGGGTGTCAATTTCTTCTTTTTCTATGATTAGGATGTTTTGTGCAGTCTCTATTATTAGCAATATCCAATCGTGACTACATCTGTTCGCGATCAATGTCCAGTTTTCTTTAAATGTTTCATTTGTGACAAATAATCCGGGCTCATTTTTTATTTGGGCTCATTTTATTTGGAGACCTATGGGTATAATCCCCTTTCTGCAATACTGAATAATAAATTCCGAATGTAATCCGGTACGAATTATCTTTTTCTTAAGATTCCATAACTTGTTCCATCTTTCGTCATCATTTTTAGTTAATGTTATGGAGTTGATTGTTTTAGTGGAGTCTCCTATCAGTTTTTTTAATTGATCTTTGGAGAAACCAAAGGTACGCAGGGTATCCATAGTGTATTTTTTTATGCTCACTCTCCAGCTACAAGAGCTGTAGAACAGTCTTAAAAAATAAGAGAGAACTTACCATGTGGGTCTTGCACGCACTGTAAAAATATTCTAAAGGCAGACAAACTAGAAGTAAATGGAATTGTCCACTGGATGAATGAACATGTAATTGCCGCACATCCAATGTGGTTTATATAATCATCTGCCACTGTAAAAAGTGTTATATTGGAGAAACAGGATGTGAGATGCGCCTGCGCCTCACTGAACACAGGTCTGCTATAAAAAATCAAAAAAAGAATGCCCCTCTAGTAGAGCACTGGATCTCTGAAAAGCATGGCTTGGATGACATAAAATGGTTCATCCTCGAGAAAATTAGAATATCTGTCAGAGGTGGAGACCAAAATAAGAAACGCAAACATAGGGAACAATTCTTTATGTCCAAATTTAAATCTTATTACCTAGGACTAAATGGCCGCGAAGAGTGGGACAGAATGATTAAATAATATCTTGTTGATAATATCTTGCTGAAACTATGATGATGGTATGTAAATGCTGTAATAGAGAACAATATAACCATCAATGCACTGTAACAGTCTATATGTAGTGGACAATAAGTATCTGAATGTCACAATATCCATCCACATATGTGAGGTACAACATAATGATGAGAGCGAAACAAATAGAATATAAACTTTATAAATTAAACTATGTGACTCTGTCTAACATATAGGCTCTGTATTATAATGTTTTCCATATGCTCCAATGTTACACATTTGCCTGCTTTGGTGTATGATCAAAAATACTGTAACTTGACATAGAGCAATTGATTAAAATATCCGTATTTATAGTAATGTACCTTAATGTGTGTTCACAATTGTGGTAGCCTAACAATATAACAAAAATAGACATATAAAATCAAATACTGTGTGTATTTAGATAGGCACAAGAAAATAAATGACTAGTGTTGACTGCATAACTGTAGTAATAAAAGATGGACAATCCGCTGGGCACTACTCCATAGCCAGCATAGTGAGGATTATATGACTATCTGTCTCGCTATGGACTAAATAACCATACCACAGGGTTCGAACATTAACCCCTCTTTATATAAACAGAAGATACCGATAATACCAGGAGACGCATTCACTAAAAATGGCCCATTATTGCGCTAAAAAAAAGAAATATATTTTCTCTCGAAAAACTGTGAAATAATATAGTAGCGAAACCCCGTTTTAAAGTGTGTATGCCGATCCATTTGGAAGTCCCAATCAATTGTCAAAATAACAGAAACAACGATAGTCTGTCATTTAATTTAACCGCGAGATCCATTTTCTAAGAAAAACTACAAAAATGGCGCGACGATAGGCGTTTAGAAATGCATTACAGATATGACGTCTGCGGCGAGCCGCTTGAATAAACTACAATCATGGCGACAAAAAACACAGGTGATACTGATTTCACGCCGCGTTTTTTTGCTAATTAGGAGCTTTAATTGAAAGGTAGGCGTATATATAGTCCCGACCAGCCATCACTAAACTGTAAACACGGGGAGCAGGAAGGCGGTCGATGAGAGCTGGAGACGATCACACGGTAAGGAGCGCTAATGTGGGAGAGGGGTAGGAAACAGGCTCGAAATAACCGTAGGTAACCACTAACACAACTCCCAGTCTTTAGACGCCGACACGAGGGGTTGGGAGAGACAATGCTAAGGGCATGTAAGTCTAGTTTACGGATTGAAATTCTGACTTTTCCCTTAATAAAAACTATGGGAATCCAAATATTAAACATCTACGGCCAGACCCGGCACCGGATACAAAAGGCAATAAGTAACGCTGGTTTAACCGCTTTTTGTTGAAACTTGGGAGATTAAGCTCATCCCACTGAATGGTAGTGGCCCCTTTTAAGCAATCGATAGCCACACTTGCTGTAAACCATTCCGTTGAATATATATTATAACTGAAGGGAGACCAATGCAAAGATCTTTGATATAGATTTAGCCAAGGCTTTTGCTGTGATTATGGATATCAATCTATAGAATAGTCCACCAAAAAGCTGTTGGTTGGAAGCCAACAGCAAAATATTGACTACATGAGAGAAGTCAATAATGGGTTTTAAGAAATACAATATGTTCTATTTAGATACCCAGAAACGCTAAGAAATTATATAATTTATGCTATATCGAACTTACATAGAGAGTGTGTAATAAATAAAAACTTTATTATTCAGGACACACAGATTGAAGTGGGATTATCGCCCCAAAACTGATTCCAAGCAGGAAGCCCAAAAGCTGGACCAAGCAACACACCAGTTCATAGGTATGTAAACACACTTACTAGGAGCCAAGGATCATCAGCCTGGCCATAATGTAAAATGTAGACTCTAAATAAAACACCTGTCTAATTAATACAGACTACCGGTGCATCGAAACCGAACAGCTGTTCTGCGCAGATTGAAAGACGCAGTTACGATTAGACTGACTGAAAAGGAGTCCTCCCCGTTTTTAAGTAAGTGAGCCTACAAACCTGTTCAAGAGTTGAGCAAGAGAGGATAGCTGTATTAAATTTGAAAAGGCTACCTTCTTGATTTACAGAATATCCAGGAGAGCGTTTATTAAATCGGCTCCAGTCTAAAATGATTTGTATTGGCCACAAGTGAAAAGAAGGACTAATAGACAACTAACTAAAGTAAGCCTGTTAGCTTGTGATAATAATTCCTTTAAATATGACACCAGCACTAAACAACTGGTTGTACCCGAAATTTTCTTAGCGAGCAATAAATTAATTATGTATATTGATTTTGTAAAAAGAAGACTACACTGATTTTAACTCAACTGTCCTGAAGAAGGTGTTACATCAATACTAAGCACCGAAATGCGTCGACCAAGGATTTTATGTATTGTGTTTTAATTGATTGCAATATTTACGTTTATCTACTAAGGCTGTGATACAAATTTATGTTTAATTTAAACACTAGGATCAGTGACTCTGAGATAGTAACCGTAAGAGGAATTGTTAGATAGAAATTTTGATATGTACCGGAGCACGTGATCGTGATAATATATGTTGTATGCTTGCTCATGTTTTTAACTGATAAAGTAAATGGTTTTAAAGTAAATAAAAATTGAAAAACAAATGGTAAATCACTTGTGGTATTTAGCATTAATGAAGTGTGTCATATTTCTGATGTGAAAGCAAATTATGGTTTATACGTAGGCCATTTGGTCACTATTTGAAAGCACAATAGCACAGAAAGGAAATCTTTTTTGTTGATAATGTGCTCCAGAAGCACTACATAATCTGCATATTGCATCAGATGGATTTATTTGTTCCCAATTATTGGTATAGCAATAGAGGATCCACGTAGCAGTGGCCCAAATCTGCTGCGTATAGATTAAATATTAGTGGTGCCAGCATGCACCCCTGCTTCAACCCTTGGTCTGTAGCAATCCTTTCCATTGTACTAGAGTACAATGACCTAATAGCTGGCAGTAATTTTGGGCAGATTTTCCACCCCTCCAGTTTCCGACAGAGGATATTATGAACTACCCAATCAAAAGCTGTTGAGTAGTCAATGAAACCGGTGGAAACTTGGGGAGGGAAATGCGCAATACTGCTTGTTGTGCTAAGTACGAGTGGGCTCTGATATTATGAACTGTCAAGCCCCCAGATCAAAACCGTGTCAGATAGAATATAGAATGGTAGGAAACCTTTGTTGTATGCCCAATTTGCTAATTCCAGCAAGAGAGTGCTAGCAGAAGCCTTTCCCTTGATATCCAATAGGGCAATCATGTGGTAGTTTTTTAGGTCAGTGTTCGCCCCTTTCTTAAAAGTGGGCTGCAGAAGGGAGCCCTTCAATCAATCTGGCACTTTCACCAGGAGCCTGTATTCTGTGTATAGTGGTGTAAGGGTTCCGGTCCAAATGTTTGTGTCCTCTTCGAATAGGGAGCTTGGCAGGCCGTTTGGACCTGGGGTGCTGGATTTCAGATTTTTGTTATGAGAATACGTATTGCTGCTTTGCTTGGGCCGACATGTACTGTAGGAGGCATGGGCGCTCGCGTCCTACAATCTTAGGAACGCTTTCAGTGTTGTAACATAACAATACCCTGCTGACATACACGACCACCAATGTGTAATGCACGATACTTGCATTAAGCTGTAAAACTTTGTAAACTACATAGTCCAGCATGCTCCAGGCACTATATGGGCGTGCAGTGGTATAAATACAGAAATCGAAAAGGGACAATTAACAAACACTGCCGTGAACAGGAACTACGGTTCGAAACGCGTAGGAGTTTTGTGTCACGTTTGGATTAAAATAACTGCTTGAAAACCAAGAAGTGTGCCGCAACTTTATTTTTTGTATGGAATTAATCTGAGACACTGCCCTGGTCTCAACGCTGGCACCCACTGGATTGTGCTCCCGCTGCGACAGGACAATTTGCTCATTTGTATCTACGGACAGCAGAGAGCCCGGCGGAACATACACCGTGATTCCGGCATACCAACCAAGTTGATTAGGAAAACAAGAGACACTTGGGTTACAGACATTTGGCCAACTTATTCTGAAAAGGAACACGGAGTAACTAACGGAACAACCATACTGCGTACACACCTGGTAGAGCGCCGACGCGCTGAGTCGGAGGACGCTGCGAGTATTCGGGAGTCTCCCAGGTAGGAGAAACGCCATCAACAGTATGAGAGAGTGCAATAAGCCGCAGTGAAGCTAAATGTACAAGCAATAAGCATCTTTTAGTCATTAGGCTTAAAAGACTGTAAGAATTGACTCAAAACATATTTGCTTGCAATTAGGCTTTTGTTGGGAGCAGTTGAAATAAACATGGCTAGGGGTATACTAAAAACTCACCCCTCTCTAAACAAAAGAACCATCAGTAGTTGTGAAGCCATAAACAAACCAAAATCTACAACAGCAGGGTATCGTTGGGACAGCAACAATCACTGACGATTATATCGCTCAAATATGGAGGAAAGAAGAGCTAAACGAGCGACGACGGCAGAAAGTATTTTCCAAAGAGGCACGACACCGGTGAATAGAGATAAAACAGGAAAATCAGCACAACCGGTAATCACCACAAGTAAACAACTATTCATACAACTTGAAAAGTTAATGCGGAAAGAAATATCGAGAGAATGGGAAATTATCACTCTAGAAGAATATGTGGAGTGCAAAATGGTACCAAGAGGGCTCCGAATATTTACGCTACCTAACCATCCTGACACAAAGCCGGAAATGCTCGAAGAATGGGGCAAGAACAATATGGGCTGCTCAAATAATATGATGTTAATCATCATAAAGTGCGCCAGAATTGAAGTGGAAGATCTTCATGAAAGAATAGCAGAAATAGAAACCAAAATAACAGCAACCAATGAAGAGAGTGGTACTTTGAAGAAAATAAGAAGCGAAATGGAAAAAAACTTAGACAAACATGAAGAAGAGGTCCAGAATAGAAAACAACGTAAATTCTGTAGAGATCAGGATGATTATGAATATGGCACAATCCTGACCTTCGCCAAGAAATATGACATTTTCAAACAACAATGGGGCACAAACGTTTCGGTAACAAGTGAACAAACTAGTTGTTCGGATCCAAGTGAGGCGAGCAAAGATCAACTGGATTAAGAAGGTTTTCTTTTTTAGACAAAATTAAGTTGCTTTATCAAGAGCAACAAGCACCGCGAAGCAATGTCAGAAGTCGAGGACAGAACAGATGCAGAGTAAGAGGAAGGGGTTCTCACCCCTCAGGAAAACAAAACGCAAAACAAGACGAAGCAAGCGATCAAGGGGGCAGATACAACCTGAGAACCTGAACAGTGACAAGAAAGTAATCACGACAGGTAACCCCACCCAAAATCTAGTCATAAATCCCTTCCGGTCTCCCCAATCAATTGCATTACCTGTAATAGTAGAGGTGCGAGTTCTTCTAAACAAATTTTATGAATCTCTAGAGGGATGGTGTCTTCTCCTGAGGCCTTTCCTGAGGGTAAAGCGGCTATAGCTTGGCGTAATTCTTGCCCAGTAATATTTTCCGTCAAGAAATCTGTTTCTAATTGATTGAGGGAGGCTAAAGGAAGTTCATCTAAGTAATTCTGTATTGTGATTTTGTTCGAGATAGATTCTGGAGTATATAAAGTCCTATAGAAATCTGCAAATTGTTCCTAAATGTCATAAGGTTGATCATGTAATAGATTGTCAGAGCCCCGAATGTTGGCAATTATAGTACAAGCTCTGTCTTCCGCTGCTTTGTACGCCAAGATTTTTCCAATTTTATTCCCGCCCTCGTATTGGTCAATCTTGTATTTATGTATATTAATACTGTTTTTTTTTACAAGTTTTGCTTTTATTTCTGATTTCAATTGACTTAGCTTGAGGCCTATTTCTACTTTCGTTGGCAGGTTTAACCGTAATGCGGTAGACAACTGTGCTTCTTGATCAGAGATACTTAGGATCAGAAATGTATTTAATTTTTGAACATCAACATTTTGTTTAAGCACATACCCCTGCGTAAATCCCCGAATGCTTTCCTTGCAAGCGTCCCAAACTGTATTACAGGTAGCAGAATTTTGATTAATTTCTATAAAATCAATGAGATGGGTTTTTAGTTGTGAAATATAAGCGGGATCTGTTATTAGATATCTAGGAAAAGAGAATGGTCTGGGGCAAGTTTTTATATGTGGGGTGTCAAATGTCAGCATTATAGGATTAGGGTCAGAAGAGATTCGGGGGCATATCTCCATTGAACAGGAATTTAGAAAATTAGATTTAGCGAAAGCCATGTCCAACCGGGAGCAGAGTCGATAAGGTGCAGAATAATATGTATAGCCTGGAGAGTTTGAGTATAGATATCGCCATGCGTCTTTAATGTTGTGGGTGCGGCATAGATCTAAGATTGAGGCTCTAGTTTTGCGCATTCGTTGAAAGCTCCCCGGCCTAGTGGTGTCTAATTAGTAATTCATGATACAGTTGAAATCCCCCATTATAATAAGTTCCCCATCCCAGTCCAAAAGCTTCATATTCAAATCATCAAAAATCTTAAGTTCATCATGGTTCGAGGCATACACCACGCAAAAAAACATGTTTATGATTTTCAATATTTATTTGAGCAATCACCCATCTACCATCTTTGCCGTAAGCAGTTTGTAGGATTTCAGCCTTAAATCGTTTATCTTTGAGGATCACTTCCCCTCTTATTGATGCCCCAAACATAGTACAACTAACAATATCGTAACCTAATTGACAGAGTAGTTTTTTCTCGTTGCCGACTATGTGCGTTTCAGAAAGCAGTATAAGATGGGGATTATGTAGTCTTAATTCTTCAGACACTCAAGACTTCGCTTGTTTTTACTATTTAACCCTGCGACATTCCAAGCAAGACATTTTATTTTATACATTTATAAATAAAACAGCCAACGTAATAATAAACCAAGTGGTAATTTATCATTCTAAAGCCGTGCATAAATGAATAGTTACTTATATTTTTGTCGTTTGTAATGAGTCTCCCTCTCAGGTTGCAAACACATTTTTTCAATATTTTACCCCCCCATCCCCGCGGAGAGTCGAAAAACCCCTCCCTCCACCCCCCTCTCACCCACCCGCAACGGGAAGGGACCACCCTTCAGGTTCTGCTGCCATTGGAGAGGCAGCTTCTGCAGCAGACTGCCTGAAGAGCCCCACCACCGCCCCCTCCAAAAAAAAAAAAACATTACGTCTCCTAAAACTTAGTTTCCTTAGCCATAACCTATTAAATCAGCAAAGTCAAAACAGAATATGCATGATACTTTTAACAAAGTGTTTAGAACTCTAAAGTTGAACTTTTACTTAGTCTGGAAAGATAGTGTTCAACTTCTCTCGGTCGTTAAAGAATGGAGAATAAATTCAAAGAAACTAAAGAACGTTTTAAACAACGTGGATATAAAACAACTGACCTCAACAGATGTGAAACAAAAGCAAGAACAAAAACAAGAGCTGAAACCCTCCTAAGTAGGGAAGAAAAAGTGGAACGTGCCAAAGCTGGACCACATCAGAAAGCAGAAGTGAAGGATGAACAGCCACGGATGATAATGACTTTTAGCAAGGAGAGCTACAAAATACAAAAAACATTAACTAAATTTTGGCATGTACTTTGCAAAGATCCGGATATAGGAACAAGCATAGGAGATTGTCCATTGATCTCATATCGAAGAGCGCCAAATCTTTCTGATCACTTAGTTCGAAGTCATTTCGAAATGAAAAAAACAGAATCCTGGCTAGACACGAGAAAACGAGGCTTTAGTAAGTGCATAACATGCAAGGCAAGTAAGGTAGGACGAAATATCAAAAATCTGAAGGACCCAGAAGGTAAAACTTTGAAATCCGAACGAGCATTACATGCAAATCATCCTTTGTCGTCTACATGCTGCAATGCTTCTATGGCAAAGCCTACATTGGCAGCACTACATGTTCCCTCAAAACACGAATATTACAACACATCCGTGCAATTCAGAATGGGGATTTCTCCTATGCAATTGCTAAACACATGGCCAGTCATCAGGCCAAAACTTGGCTAGATGTAAAATATTTTGGACTGGCGAACATCCAACAACATGAAAGAGGGGGGGAATCGTACACAAAAACTGAGACGACTTGAATCGAAATTAATCATAAGGTTCAGAACCAAACAGCCGGCTGGCTTGAATGGGGATGAAGAATTGTATGTTCACTTATGACACTGGACAAGTTGTTAATCAAGACTGCCATACACTGCCTTACAAGATAAGAGATATCTTGAAAATAATCAGTAATGTTTGTGATTGACAGAATCCAATGATAGACCCAGACTGTTGATACTGTGGACCAATAGCAACTATCACAATCACTTACACAATGCGGGTGGTGACACACAGTGGGGACAAAGGGCACTCAGCCTGATACTGTTAAATGACATTAAGTCCAAAGTTACACACTTGATCAGATATCAGGTACACTGATTCGTGATCAAATACGCTTGTGTAACACACAAATGTAAGAAAACGCTCACGTCCTACAATCTTAGGAACGCTTTCAGTGTTGTAACATAACAATACCCCGCTGACATACATGACCCCCAATGTGTAATTACGATACTTGCATTAAGCTGTAAAACTTTGTAAACTACATGGTCCAGCATGCTCCAGGCACTATATGGGCATGCAGTGGTATAAATACAGAAATCGAAAAGGGACAATTGACAAACACTGCCTTGAACAGGAACTACAGTTCGAAACACGTAGGAGATTTGTGTCACGTTTGGATTAAAATAACTGCTTGAAAACCAAGAAGTGTGCCGCGACTTTATTTTTTGTATGGAATTAATCTGAGACACTGCCCTGGTCTCAACGCTGGCACCCACTGGATTGTGCTCCCGCTGCGACAGGACAATTTGCTCATATATATATATATATATATATATATATATATATATATATATATATATATATATATCCATACTAATAGTATAAAGAGAGAGCCCAAACCTTTGAGGCGGGTAATCTCAGGAACCACAGCACCAATCACAACACCCAATACAGCGTTGGAAAGGGCAGTTGCAGCAGAAGGACATAGGCTATACAGACGCCCACCATATACATTTAAAAGGTAAAAGAACCGTGCCAGCAAAGTAGTCCCTTGTGGGCGTCTCTGCGTTATGCTGTGGGCGTGTGCTGTGGGCGTGTGCTGGGGCGTGACAAACACTGGGGGCGTGTGGTACGTTCTACCCTTCATGCCATGTCTCATATTGTGTTCTAATCACACCCTGCTCCCTTTAAATACCCCTGCACCCCATGATCATAACCCACCGTTACTCCTTAAAATACCCCAACACCCTTAAACACTAACCCATCTTAACCATATAAATATACCCTGTACCCCAAAACCCAAACCTATCCCTAAACCCTAAAAATACCCCTATACCCAAAAACCCAAACCTAGCCCTGAACCCTATAAATACCCCTGTACCTCAAACCCCAAACCTACCCCTGAACCCTAAAAATACCCCTGTACCCCAAAACCCAAACCTAGCCCTGAACCCTAAAAATACCACTGTACCCCAAAACCCAAACCTACTGCGGAACCCTAAAATACCCCTGTACCCCAAAACCCAAACCTACAGCGGAACCCTAAAATACCCCTGTATCCCAAAACACAAACCTAGCCCTGAACCCTTAAAATACCCCTGTACCATAAAAACCCAAACTTACCCCTGAACCCTAAAAATACCCCTGTACCCCAAAACCCAAACCTAGCCCTGAACCCTAAAAATACCCCTGTACCTCAAAACCCAATCCTACCCCTGAACCCTAAAATACCTCTGTACCCCAAAACCCAAACCTAGCCCTGAACCCTACAAATACCACTGTACCCCAAAACCCAAACCTACCCCTGAACCATAAAAATACCCCTGTACCCCAATGCCCAAACCTACACCTGAACCCTAAAAATACCCCTGTACCCCAAAACCCAAACCTACCCCTGAACCCTAAAATACCCCTGTACCCCAAAACACAAACCTAGCCCTCAACCCTAAAAATACCCCTGTTCCCCAAAACCCAAACCTAGCCCTGAACCCTAAAAATACCCCTGTACCCCAAAACCCAAACCTACCCCTGAACCCTAAAATACCTCTGTACCCCAAAACCCAAAAATAGCCCTGAACCCTAAAAATACCCCTATACCCCAAAACCCAAACCTAGCCCTGAACACTTAAAATACCCCTGTACCCCAAAACCAAAACCTACCCCTGAACCCTAAAAATACCCCTAAACTATATCTCAACCCTTAAAATACCCCTGTACCCCAAAACACAAACCTAGCCCTGAACCCTAAAAATACCCCGTACCCCAAAACCCAAACCTAGCCCTGAACCCTAAACATACCCCTGTACCCCAAAACCCAAACCTACCCCTGAACCCTAAAATACCTCTGTACCCCAAAACCCAAAAATAACCCTGAACCCTAAAAATACCCCTATACCCCAAAACCCAAACCTAGCCCTGAACACTTAAAATACCCCTGTACCCCAAAACCCAAACCTACCCCTGAACCCTAAAAATACCCCTAAACTATATCTCAACCCTTAAAATACCCCTGTACCCCAAAACCCAAACCTAGCCCTGAACCCTAAAACTACCCCTGTACCCCATAACCCAAAACTATATCGCAACCCTTAAAATACCCAAACACCCCAAAACATATACCTCAGTACCCCAAAACATATACCCCTATACCCATACTTACCTTATCCAAACATTTTAAAAAAACATGCTTTTACAACGAATTTCGTTGTAAATGTATGCGTAGTAAAAGCATATAAAATATAATGCCATGCATTGTAATGGCATTGCGGAGTCATGGTACTTTCGTAATGAAAGTATGCGGAGTGATGGTATGCGGAAAGAAAGTTGCGGAATAATCGGTGTTTACCCTCCCCCGGTAAGTACATTGGTGGCACGGCAGCCTACATCTCCAGCAACATACTCATATTTTTTCACCACCCATTTGAAAAATGCACAGGTCTCTCTCATTGATGGCCAGCACCAACATACACTTTTAGACACACCTCCCGCCACAAGTTCTAGAATTGCGAACTTTAGAGCTGGGGAGCTATGTTCGAATCTCTGCATCAGCTCAAAAACCTGTGATTCCAGGCAAATCGCTTTGTCTCCCCGTGCCTACCACAAATGAATGTTTTCTTCTGTAATGTAAATTGTGCTTATGCCATGTTGTCGAGTTTGCGCTATATAATATTGCAAGGAAAAATTAAGTATGGAAACTCGAGTTCACACACTACTGAACGCGCACTCTTAAGTGCATCAGCAGTGCACTGTGAATCTGAGCGTTTCACAGGCCTGTCACAGATAAGAAATGCTATCAAAACGAAATCCTACAAAACAATATAGTACTGGCCGGCAGCAATTCATACCCGGACAACGTCGGCCCGGGCTGCTATCAACAATGAAATCATAATCCAAGGACTTATAGAAATTGAAGACTCACTGTATCTATTAAGCGAGAAGTTCTTACAAGATTTCAGCCTGCCGCCAGCGGTCCGAACTAACCTAACTGGATACCACAATATCGCTACCGCACACAATATTCCAGAGCTAAATAACTACCTTGCTCAACACTTGCCTAACTTAGTTCCCGATCAACAACTCGCCTACAACACCATAGTTGATAGTGTTGAAAAGAAGCAAGGCAAACTATTGTTAATAGATGCCCCCGGTGGCACAGGAAAGACTTACCTAATCAACCTCATACTTGCCAAAGTTCGATCTTCTGGGAATTTGACTCTAGCTGTTGTTTCATCTGGAATAGCTGCCACTTTGCTAACAGCTGGGAAAACAGCACATTCTACCTTTCAACTGCCTCTAACAGTTTCCCTTGAAAAGGATTCAATATGCTCTATTCTGCAAAATGGACCTTTGGGGACACTGCTTCAAAATGTGTCTCTTATCATGTGGGATAAATGTACAATGACACACCACTCACATATTGTGGCAGTTGACAGAACTCTCAAAGACATTAGAAATTCATACAACATTATTGGAGGTGTTACTTTTGTGTTTGCTGGTGACTTCCGACAAACTCTTCCTGTGGTGCCTACAGGAACGCGGGCTGATATACTAAAAGCATGCTTAAAAGCATCACACCTATGGAACTCTGTACAATCTATTACCTTGCGCACTAACATGAGGACACATTTAGGAGGTGGAGATACACAGTTTGCAGATCTTCTAATAGAAGTGGACAACGGAGACATACCTGACACAAATGGCTTTACCAACATCAAAACTTAGGTACGCGTCTCTGTACACTACATGAACTCATACAACATGTTTACCCAGACATCAAGCATCTTCTCAGCAAAGGTTACACATGGATTTGCGAAAGATCTATAGTTGCCGCCCGAAACTCTGCAGTGCATCATATTAATGAACACATACTACAACTATTCACAGGTGAAACCACAATATATAATTCCATTGATACAGTATTAGATACACAAGACGCTGTGCATTATCCCCAAAAATTCCTCCACTCACTTAACCAGGGCTTCCCCCTCATACACTCCAAAAGAAAGTAGGTGTTCCTATCATGTTATTACAAAACCTACATCCACCAAATCTCTGCAATGGGATGCGCCTACAAGTTAAATCTCTTTTACCTTATGTAATAGAGACTACTATTCTCACTGGCCCTGCTGCAGGACAGTTAGCCCATATTCCCTGGATACCCATAATCCCTACTGATCTACCATTTCAATTCAAACGCTTACAATTCCCTATTAACATTGCTTTTGCATCCACCATTAACAAATCACAAGGTCAGACATACAAAGTCATTGGGATAGACTTACGAGAGGACTGCTTCACTCATGGACAGTTATATGTCGCGCTATCGAGGTCGGGGAATTCTGACAACCAATTTATTCTACTTCCTGATTCTTATGAAACACGAAATGTGGTGTGCCATGAAGTTTTGAAGTAAATTTTATTTTCAATACTAAAACCATTGCTGCCTAGCCTTTTTTTACCCGGACAACGTTGGGACGGGCCGCTAGTATATATATATATATATATATATATATATATATATGTATATATATATATATATATCCATACTAATAATATAAAGAGAGAGCCCAAACCTTTGAGGCGGGTAATCTCAGGAACCACAGCACCAATCACAACACCCAATACAGCGTTGGAAAGGGCAGTTGCCGCAGAAGGACATAGGCTATACAGACGCCCACCATATACATTTAAAAGGTAAAAGAACCGTGCCAGCAAAGTAGTCCCTTGTGGGCGTGTCTGCGTTGTGCTGTGGGCGTGTGCTGTGGGCGTGTGCTGTGGGCGTGTGCTGGGGGCGTGACAAACACTGGGGGCGTGTGGTACATTCCACCCTTCATGCCATGTCTCATATTGTGTGCTAATCCCACCCTGCTCCCTTTAAATACCCCTGCACCCCATGATCATAACCGACCCTTACTCCTTAAAATACCCCAACACCCTTAAACACTAACCAATCTTAACCCTATAAATATACCCTGTACCCCAAAACCCAAACCTATCTCTAAACCCTAAAAATACCCCTATACCCCAAAACCCAAACTTAGCCCTGAACCCTATAAATACCCCTGTACCCCTGTACCTCAAAACCCAAACCTACCCCTGAACCCTAAAAATACCCCTGTACCCCAAAACCCAAACCTAGCCCTGAACCCTAAAAATACCACTGTACCCCAAAACCCAAACCTACCGCTGAACCCTAAAATACCCCTGTTCCCCAAAAAACAAACCTAGCCCTGAAACCTTAAAATACCCCTGTACCCCAAAACCCAAACCTACCCCTGAACCCTAAAAATACCCCTGTACCCCAAAACCCAAACCTAGCCCTGAACCCTAAAAATACCCCTGTACCCCAAAACCCAAACCTACCCCTGAACCCTAAAATACCTTTGTACCCCAAAACCCAAACCTAGCTCTGAACCCTAAAAATACCCCTGCACCCCAAAACCCAAACCTAGCCCTGAACCCTTAAAATACCCATGTACCCCAAAACCCAAACCTACCCCTGAACCCTAAAAATACTCTTATACCCCAAAACCCAAAACTATATCTGAACCCTTAAAATACCCCTGTACCCAAAACCCAAACCTAGCCCTGAACCCTAAAAATACCCCTGTACCCCCAAACCTAGCCCTGAACCCTAAAAATAGCCCTGAACCCCAAAGCCCAAACCTAGCCCTGAACCCTAAAAATACCCCTGTACCCAAAACCCAAACCCCCTGAACCCTAAAAATACCCCTGTACCCCAAAAACCAAACCTACCCCTGAACCCTAAAATACCTCTGTACCCCAAAACCCAATTCTAGCCCTGAACCCTAAAAATACCCCTGTACCCCAAAACCCAATCCTAGCCCTGAACCCTTAAAATACCCCTGTACCCCAACACCCAAGCCTACCCCTGAACCCTAAAAATACCCCTATACCCCAAAACCCAACACTATATCTGAACCCTTAAAATACCCCTGTACCCCAAAACCCAAACCAAGCCCTGAACCCTAAAAATACCCCTGTACCCCAAAACCCAAACCTAGCCCTGAAGCCTTAAAATACCCCTGTACCCCAAAACCCAAACCTACCCCTGAACCCTTAAAATACCCCTGTACCCCAAAACCCAAACCCACCCCGGAACCCTAAAAATACCCCTATACCCCAAAACTATATCTGAACCCTTAAAATACCCCTGTATCCCAAAACCCAAACCTAGCCCTGAACCCTAAAAATACCCCTGTACCCCAAAACTCAAATCCAGCCCTGAACCCTAAAAATACCCCTGTACCCCAAAACCCAAATCTATTCTGAACCCTAAAATACCTCTGTACCCCAAAACCCAAACCTAGCCCTGAACCCTTAAAATACCCCTGTACCCCAAAACCCAAACCAAGCCCTGAACCCTAAAAATACCCCTGTACCCCAAAACCCAAACCTAGCCCTGAAGCCTTAAAATACCCCTGTACCCCAAAACCCAAACCTACCCCTGAACCCTTAAAATACCCCTGTACCCCAAAACCCAAACCCACCCCGGAACCCTAAAAATACCCCTATACCCCAAAACTATATCTGAACCCTTAAAATACCCCTGTATCCCAAAACCCAAACCTAGCCCTGAACCCTAAAAATACCCCTGTACCCCAAAACTCAAATCCAGCCCTGAACCCTTAAAATACCCCTGTACCCCAAAACCCAAACCTACCCCTGAACCCTAAAAATACCCCTATACCCCCAAACCCAAAACTATATCTGAACCCTTAAAATACCCCTGTACCCCAAAACCCAAACCGAGAACTGAACCCTAAAAATACCCCTGTACCCCAAAACCAAAACCTAGCCCTGAACCCTTAAAATACCCCTGTACCCCAAAACCCAAACCTACCCCCGAACCCCAAAAATGCCCCTATATCCCAAAACCCAAACCTAGCTCTGAACCCTAAAAATACCCCTGTACCCCAAAACCCATACCTATCCCTAAACCCTAAAACTACCCCTGTACCCCATAACCCAAAACTATATCTGAACCCTTAAAATACCCAAACACCCCAAAACATATACCTCAGTACCCCAAAACATATACCCCTATACCCATACTTACCTTATCCAAACATAAAAAAATACATGCTTTTACCATTCATGCATTTACAACGAATTTCGTGGTAAATGTATGTGTAGTAAAAGCATATAAAATGTAATGCCATGCGTTATAATGGCATTGCAGAGTCATGGTACTTTCGTAATGAAAGTATGTGGAGTGATGGTATGCGGAAAGAAAGTTGCGGAATAATTGGTGTTTACCCTCCCCCGGTATGTACATTGGTGGCACGGCGGCCCACATCTCCAGCAACATACTCATATTTTTCAAAAACCCATTTGAAAAATGCACAGGTCTCTCTCATTGATGGCCAGAACCAACATACATTTTTAAACATTCCTCCCGCCACAAGTTCTAGAATAGCGAACTTTAGAGCTGGGGAGCTACGTTCGAATCTCGGCATCAGCTCAACATCCTGTGATTCCTGGCAAATCGCTTTGTCTCCCCGTGCCTACCACAAATTAATGTGTTCTTCTGTAATGTAAATTGTGCTTATGCCATGTTGTCGAGTTTGCGCTATATAATATTGCAAGGAAAAATAAAGTAGGGAAACTCGAGTTCACACACTACTGAACGCGCACTCTTAAGTGCATCAGCAGTGCACTGTGAATCGGAGCGTTTCACAGGCCTGTCACAGATAAGAAATGCTATCAAAACGAAATCCTACAAAACAATATACTACTGGCTGGCAGCAATTCATACCAGGCACGGGCTGCTATCAACAATGAAATCATAAACCAAGGGCTTATAGAAATTGAAGACTCACTGTATCTATTAAGCGAGAAGTCCTTACAAGATTTCAGCCTGCCGCCAGCGGTCCTAACTAACCTAACTGGATACCTCAATATTTCTACAGCACACAATATTCCAGAGCTAAATAACTACCTTGCTCAACACTTGCCTAACTTAGTTCCCGATCAACAACTTGTCTACAACACCATAGTTGATAGTGTTGAAAAGAAGCAAGGCAAACTATTGTTCATAGACGCCCCCGGTGGCACAGGAAAGACTTACCTAATCAACCTCATACTTGGCAAAGTTTGATCTTCTGGGAATTTGGCTCTAGCTGTTGCTTCATCTGGAATAGCTGCCACTTTGCTAACAGCTGGGAAAACAGCACATTCTACCTTTGAACTGCCTCTAACAGTTTCCCTTGAAAAGGATTCAATATGCTCTATTTGGAAAAACTGACCTTTGGGGACACTGCTTCAAAATGTGTCACTTATCATGTGGGACGAATGTACAATGACACACCGCTCACATATTGAGGCAGTTGACAGAACTCTCAAAGACATTAGAAATTCATACAACATAATTGGAGGTGTTACTTTTGTGTTTGCTGGTGACTTCCGACAAACTCTTCCTGTGGTGCCTACAGTAACGCGGGCTGATATACTAAAAGCATGCTTAAAAGCATCACACCTATGGAACTCTGTACAATCTATTACCTTGCGCACTAACATGAGGACACATTTAGGAGGTGGAGATACACAATTTGCAGATCTTCTAATAGAAGTGGCCAACGGAGGCATACCTGACACAAATGGCTTTATCAACATACAAAACTTAGGTAAGCGTCTCTGTACCCTACATGAACTCATACAACATGTTTACCCAGACATCAAGCATCTTCTCAGCAAAGATTACACATGGATTTGCGAAAGGTCTATAGTTGCCGCCCGAAACTCTGCAGTGCATCATATTAATGAACACATACTACAACTATTCCCAGGTGAAACCACAATATATAATTCCATTGATACAGTATTAGATACACAAGACGCTGTGCATTATCCCCAAGAATTCCTCCACTCACTTAACTCTTCAGGGCTTCCCCCTCATACACTCCAAATGAAAGTAGGTGTTCCTATCATGTTATTACAAAACCTACATCCACCAAATCTCTGCAATGGGACGCGCCTACAAGTTAAATCTCTTTTACCTTATGTAATAGAGACTACTATTCTCACTGGCCCTGCTGCAGGACAGTTAGCCCATATTCCCTGGATACCCATGATCCCTACTGATCTACCATATCAATTCAAACGCTTACAATTCCCTATTAACATTGCTTTTGCATCCACCATTAACAAATCACAAGGTCAGACATACAAAGTCATTGGGATAGACTTACGAGAGGACTGCTTCACTCATGGACAGTTATATGTCGCGCTATCGAGGTCGGGGAACTCCAACAACCAATTTTTTCTACTTCCCGATTCTCATGAAACACGAAATGTGGTGTACCATGAAGCTTTGAAGTAAATGTTATTTTCAATACTAAAACCATTGCTGCCTAGCCTTTTTTTACCCGGACAACGTCGGGACGGGCCGCTAGTGTATATATATATATATATATATATATATATATATATATATATATATATATATATTCCGCTCTGTGGGGTTGTCCAAAAAGCGGGTAGCACTCGAGCCTGCGTGCGCCTTCCCCAAGGCGTTAGTTGGTATGGGCAGTTGCGTGCTTGTAATAGGCCCGACGCGTTTCGGAAATTTATTTTCCTCATCAGGGGCCAGCAGTAAAGTGCACGACCTCTACCATCTCCCTTTATTAAACCAAGCAAGTGCTTGTGGGAGATGTAGTCCATATTATCCTGGATGGATGCACTTTCAAATTACTGCTCGTTCCAAAGGCTCTAACATGAGCCCCCAAACATCACTCCTGTCCTCATCCATCGCGCAGCTCCACATGTGAGACTCCTTGGATAGAGGGTCTCGTGGCCCCTGTTTCTTCGGGGTGATGCTACCCAGCGGCAGGACCGCCGCTAATACATTCCGCTCTGTGGGGTTGTCCAAAAAGCGGGTAGCACTCGAGCCTGCGTGCGCCTTCCCCAAGGCGTTAGTTGGTATGGGCAGTTGCGTGCTTGTAATAGGCCCGACGCGTTTCGGAAATTTATTTTCCTCATCAGGGGCCAGCAGTAAAGTGCACGACCTCTACCATCTCCCTTTATTAAACCAAGCAAGTGCTTGTGGGAGATGTAGTCCATATTATCCTGGATGGATGCACTTTCAAATTACTGCTCGTTCCAAAGGCTCTAACATGAGCCCCCAAACATCACTCCTGTCCTCATCCATCGCGCAGCTCCACATGTGAGACTCCTTGGATAGAGGGTCTCGTGGCCCCTGTTTCTTCGGGGTGATGCTACCCAGCGGCAGGACCGCCGCTAATACATTCCGCTCTGTGGGGTTGTCCAAAAAGCGGGTAGCACTCGAGCCTGCGTGCGCCTTCCCCAAGGCGTTAGTTGGTATGGGCAGTTGCGTGCTTGTAATAGGCCCGACGCGTTTCGGAAATTTATTTTCCTCATCAGGGGCCAGCAGTAAAGTGCACGACCTCTACCATCTCCCTTTATTAAACCAAGCAAGTGCTTGTGGGAGATGTAGTCCATATTATCCTGGATGGATGCACTTTCAAATTACTGCTCGTTCCAAAGGCTCTAACATGAGCCCCCAAACATCACTCCTGTCCTCATCCATCGCGCAGCTCCACATGTGAGACTCCTTGGATAGAGGGTCTCGTGGCCCCTGTTTCTTCGGGGTGATGCTACCCAGCGGCAGGACCGCCGCTAATACATTCCGCTCTGTGGGGTTGTCCAAAAAGCGGGTAGCACTCGAGCCTGCGTGCGCCTTCCCCAAGGCGTTAGTTGGTATGGGCAGTTGCGTGCTTGTAATAGGCCCGACGCGTTTCGGAAATTTATTTTCCTCATCAGGGGCCAGCAGTAAAGTGCACGACCTCTACCATCTCCCTTTATTAAACCAAGCAAGTGCTTGTGGGAGATGTAGTCCATATTATCCTGGATGGATGCACTTTCAAATTACTGCTCGTTCCAAAGGCTCTAACATGAGCCCCCAAACATCACTCCTGTCCTCATCCATCGCGCAGCTCCACATGTGAGACTCCTTGGATAGAGGGTCTCGTGGCCCCTGTTTCTTCGGGGTGATGCTACCCAGCGGCAGGACCGCCGCTAATACATTCCGCTCTGTGGGGTTGTCCAAAAAGCGGGTAGCACTCGAGCCTGCGTGCGCCTTCCCCAAGGCGTTAGTTGGTATGGGCAGTTGCGTGCTTGTAATAGGCCCGACGCGTTTCGGAAATTTATTTTCCTCATCAGGGGCCAGCAGTAAAGTGCACGACCTCTACCATCTCCCTTTATTAAACCAAGCAAGTGCTTGTGGGAGATGTGGTCCATATTATCCTGGATGGATGCACTTTCAAATTACTGCTCGTTCCAAAGGCTCTAACATGAGCCCCCAAACATCACTCCTGTCCTCATCCATCGCGCAGCTCCACATGTGAGACTCCTTGGATAGAGGGTCTCGTGGCCCCTGTTTCTTCGGGGTGATGCTACCCAGCGGCATCCATATATCCTGGATGGATGCACTTACAAGTTACTGCTCGTTCCACGCGTCGGGCCTATTACAAGCACGCAACTGCCCATACCAACTAACGCCTTGGGGAAGGCGCACGCAGGCTCGGGTGCTACCCGCTAGTTGGACAACCCCACTGAGCGGAATACATTAGCGGCGGTCCTGCCGCTGGGTAGCACCACCCCGAAGAAACGGGGGCCACGAGACCCGCTATCCAAGGAGTCTCGTAAGTGGAGCTGCGTGACGGATGAGGACAGGAGTGATGTTTGGGGGCTCATGTTAGAGCCTTTGGAACGAGCAGTAACTTGTAAGTGCATCCATCCAGGATATATGGACTACATCTCCCATAAGCACTATACGTGTTTTTATACAGGGAGATGGTAGACGTCGTGCACTTTACTGCTGGCCCCTGATGAGGAAAACAATTTCCGAAACGCGTCGGGCCTATTACAAGCACGCAACTGCCCATACCAACTAACGCCTTGGGGAAGGCGCACGCAGGCTCGGGTGCTACCCGCTAGTTGGACAACCCCACTGAGCGGAATACATTAGCGGCGGTCCTGCCGCTGGGTAGCACCACCCCGAAGAAACGGGGGCCACGAGACCCGCTATCCAAGGAGTCTCGTAAGTGGAGCTGCGTGACGGATGAGGACAGGAGTGATGTTTGGGGGCTCATGTTAGAGCCTTTGGAACGAGCAGTAACTTGTAAGTGCATCCATCCAGGATATATGGACTACATCTCCCATAAGCACTATACGTGTTTTTATACAGGGAGATGGTAGACGTCGTGCACTTTACTGCTGGCCCCTGATGAGGAAAACAATTTCCGAAACGCGTCGGGCCTATTACAAGCACGCAACTGCCCATACCAACTAACGCCTTGGGGAAGGCGCACGCAGGCTCGGGTGCTACCCGCTAGTTGGACAACCCCACTGAGCGGAATATATATATATATATATATATATATATATATATATATATATATATATTCACAGAAAAAACCATAGGTTATAGTCCATATATAGTTAGGAATTTGCATTTACAAAACCTTGAAAATTCAATGAAAAAACCATTGGTTATAGAACATATATAGTTAGGAATTTGCATTTACAAAACCTTATTTTACTCGCATAAAACCATTGAAATTCCATATATAGTTAGATGCGCTAACTATATATCGCGCACCCGCAATCCACTGCTGATGATGTCACATATTACATCATTCATGACATGGTTAGTGACATCACTGATGACATCACTGATGACATCTCAAATGACATCACTGATCACATCACTGATGACAACATCCAGTGACTGTATGTTTCTGTAAAGTTAAAATATGTCTTACATATTGAAGAATGAGTGGATGTATAAGTGTCTGGATGAAGGATTTAGTAGGTGCATGACTGACTGTATGAGTGAGTGATTAAATGTGTCTCACTGAGTGCATGGGTTAGTGACTAAACTGTTTTAATTTGTGCATCATTATATCTGTTGTTCTACAAACTGCTGCATATGTTGATCAGTAGCTATATGAGTAACTGTATGGGTTATTCATTGGTTGTCCAAGTATTTGTATGGGAAACTGAGTGTGTGTGTATGGGTGGCTGGGAGGTGTGTGACTCTGTACATAGATGTGTGAGTAGTTGATTCACTATATGTATGGATTCAAAAGTGTATGTGGAAACAGCTGTATGGGCGGTTGACTGTGCATGAGTGTATTAGTGAGTGAATGGATATCTCAGTGCTACATGTCAAAGTAAGTACATATGTAAAACACAGTACATGTGAGAGTTGACATCTATAAATAACTGTGCATAAGAGCCAGTGAATGTGTGAGTGGCTGTATGGATCATTGTGAACATGTATCAGGGATTGTATAAGAGAGTAAAGTAAATATGTGTTAGTATATGTTTGAATAAGTAAGGTGTGTATAACTGTATAGTTGAGAAAATGGAGGTGTGATTGATTTTTGGCATAACTGACTAGGTGTGTGAGTAACTCCATGGATGAGTGACAGTCTGTGACTGTCTGTTTACACTGATTGTATCTAAGGTTATATTAGAGTCTGAAGAGGTTCATGGTATTATCACATGAATGATATCATCAGTGATGTGATCAGTCATGTCAAATGAGATGTTATCAGTGATTTTATCAGTGATGTCATTTGAGATGTCATCAGTGATGTCATCAGTGATGTCACTAACCATGTCATGAATGATGTAATATGTGACATCATCAGCAGTGGATTGCGGGTGCGCGATATCTAGTTAGCGCATCTAACTATATATGGAATTTCAATGGTTTTATGCGAGTAAAATAAGGTTTTGTAAATGCAAATTCCTAACTATATATGTTCTATAACCAATGGTTTTTTCATTGAATTTTCAAGGTTTTGTAAATGCAAATTCCTAACTATATATGGACTATAACCTATGTTTTTTTCTGTGAATTTCATTGGTTTTTTAAAAGCTAACATCTGTAGCTGTAAAATGTATTCTTCTTTAAAACCCAAAATATATTTTAGATGTTTATTGATAATTTTTTTTAAAATATTTTTTTCTTCGCTTCCGGTAAGCGAACCGGGAAGCTTTCCATTAGCTCATCTTGATGCCGCGATCTAGTACGCGAACCGGTAAACGTTTCGTTAGCGGAACTGTGACGCGTCGCGGAAGCGCGACGTATCACGTTGTCGCGTAATGCGTCTTATGACGCGCCGCGTTAGCGCTCCCGAAAGTGCTCCGGACCGCGAACCGGAAGCGATGCGGGACGCGGCGCGCACCGCGTAACGTAAGCGGAACAGGTCATGTGACTTGTTTATCAAACTTTTCATTGGTTCATTTCACTTTTGGTTTCCAAATGATGTATGACTAGGTCATGTGACCTAAAAATAACACTTTTCATTGGTTCAGAACTTTTGCTTTTCCCAAATCATGTAAACCCCTCCTTCTTTCCTCACTCTGACTTTCATCTTGGTGAGAGAAAGACCATTTTCCAATTTGATTGCAATGGCTTCTATCCTTGCTTCAGCTGGTGGACCCCCACCACCACCTCAACCTCCTCATTACAAGAGAGGACCACCATCACAATTCATTTCCAACAGAGAGGAGGAAGAGGAGGACTTAGAAGAAGAGGACACTGATGAACCTGAATTTATTCAGGAGTTGCCCCGTGTTTCCCGAAGGAAAACAAGTTTTATATGGCAGTTTTTCTCAATTCCTCGAGGGGAGAAGAAGGTTAATGCCAAATATGCCACCTGCCTAATCTGCAAATACAGATTATCTCGAGGCACAGACAAAAAGTATAGTATGGGCAACTATACTATGCATCGCCATATGGTCAGGTGGCATCCATTAAATTACAGCCGGGCAGAGTTAAGGGACCTTCAAGATAATCCCCCGACAACTCCTGTGGCCAGATCAACATCAAGTATATCTTTGACTGCAAGAGAGGCACAGGAAACTGTGCCAAACATACAGCCAAACTTCAAGCACATGAAGTTTACGTGCATACATTGTGGTGCTATGCTCTCATGTGGCAACATGAGCGTGAACTTAATCAACTTGGTGTTTGAAAACCATAACTGCCCTAACCCACCCAAGCAGTAATTTTTTTTTTGCTCCTGTTGAGCCCTTTTCAATGCCTGTTTTTTTGTTGTTTCCCCTCCATGAAAAACACAAAAAAAACATAAAACTGTTCTAAAAATACAAAAAAAACAAAAAATGTTCAGAAAAAAATAAATAAATAAATAAAACAACAAAAACATAAAAAAAGTTCTTTTCAGAACTACCTCCCCTTTCAAATAAAATTGCTAGAATGTTTAGCACTCTGGCAAGCTCTATTTCTTTTGGTTCGCTTTCCAGTTCGCTGCCCGGTTCGCGAACTTGAAGCGAACCAAAAAAATATTTAAAAAAAAAAAAGAAGAGTTAGTATAAGGGAAGTAAACAGAGAGTAATGTAAAAAGAAAGACAGCTATAGGGAGTAAACCAGAGATACTGATAATAGATCTATTTATTAATTCAGGATGACGATAAGGTGTGATGTCTCCTGAGGTTTGTTTAAGGTGAGACCTACTCAGGGTTACAGATCAATTTTACACTTGTTGAAGAATACAGAGCAGATAAAGCATGTGAAGGCCTACCAATGAAGTAAGTCATGTCCTCTTATTACATCATTCATGACATGGTCAGTGACATCATCAGCAGTGCATTGCGGGTAAAAAGAGTAGAAAACATTTACCTTATAATTCTTGTTACCTTTTTTAAATATTTTTTCATACTTTCAATCTGTAAAAGAGAGAACAAACATTTCCAAAAATATTACAACATGTATTTAAAAATTAGAAAAGAAAAGGGAAAAGGTTCAAGAAGAAACAGTTTTTCAACAACTTTGACATTTACAGAAGCCTCTGCTTCTCTACGTCCCCTACACAATCCTAAAGATATATATTTTAAACAAACAGTATCTTCATGCTGATGAACTGAGAACTATTTTGGAACATGGTACTTCTTTTGCACTGCTGATGTCTCACAATAGTGATGCAATAGCAGCGCAAAAAAGATGTAAAGCCATCATAAAATTGTGTCTAATATTTTAAATGATTGTTTCAGGATGCAAATAAGATGTGTGCTTTCAAGAGCTTTCTTTGAGGTGAGGCCTATTCCTTTTTTTAAAAAAAACAGTACCCAGAAGTACAGCACTGTAAGCATTAAAATTGACACTTACAGAAGACTCAGTTTCTCCATATCTACCTCACATTTCTAAATGTATATCATAAGTAGAAAAAGCAGAACATTAATTATACATGTTAAATGGTTTATTTTTGCTGTTCTCAGAATGTATCAAATTTCACTTAAATCAGTGACTTGAAGGTATTCATCATGTAACAGCGGGGAAAAAAAAACACAATCAAAATGATTGTGTTTAAAAAACCCATACAACCTAAGAAATCTGAATTCAAAACTCCTTAAAATTAACTTACTTTCAATGACGTCGAAGGATCTCCTATGAACAGCGTCCACTCTGTTGTGCTATAAATATTTTCAGCCCGCCACTTTCTGAAAGAAAACCTCCATCGATTCGAAAAATATGTTACATACAAGAAAAGACTTCTCTCATTCTATCACATGTTTCCACTAGGCCCAATCATGTTGCCGCGATTCGCAACTCTTGTAATTCTTCCAATCAAATCCCGACATTTTCTATTTTCGCAACTTTCAAAAAGAATACATTTAAGATTATTTTCACAATCCTGGACTACTAATATCTTACCCTTCTTTGTCACTCATGTTCTCCTTTTCCTATGACACTGATACTGCTTACTATGAAGCAGACTTACTTGCATCAGGTTTATATAGTTGGATTTTTAAATTGACATTATAATTAAAAGTTTTGGACCAATAATCTAGACAGCATTGCAGACTTACATTCCCTCTACTTGATGAACCTTTTGCAATTCTTCACAGGAAATCCCGAGATTCTTTCTTTAAAATTTTGGTTTTAAAAACACCAGGTAAGAATTTTTAAGGTCAAACTGCAATTTTTTTTTTAAAGTTACAACGGAATCATTGCAGAATGACCAGCCGTTTTGAGACTTTAAATAAGCTGTATAATGTCCTGATGTTGTTGAAGGACCATCGTGATAGATAATTGCTACAGTTACAAAAGTCCTTCCTGATATTGACAGCTGAGAAGCCACAATTTTTTTTATTAAAGTTGACAATTTTGATCCATCAGGCCTACATCGTTGGATCATTAAAATGACATACTGGCCATATCTACGTATAAATAATGTTGACATCATATCAGATTTACATTGGCTACACTCCATGTTGTGATCCGCTGCATTTACTAGCTTATTAAAGGACACTGATTTACTATCTGGCAAAGTTAAATATATAAATCTTTCTGAGTCTACACTAGTAGTACTTGATACCATACAGTTCTCGCAGTCATGCTGCCATTGATAAGAAAGCCCAAACAGGTGATCTACATCTACACCCTCATCTTGCAATACATCAAGCATATACATTAAAAACTCCTGACAATCTTGCTGATTATTTTCAGAGAAGTCTGTTTGACCTGAACATTCATCTAACAGATAACGAACTTCAGACACACTTTCTACTTTTGTTCGATCAGTGCTACATTTCTCGAAAACAGAATTCAATAAACAGCATAAAATTTGTTCTGAATTCAACAGAATCTGTTCTTTTAAACTCTCTAGTGAAAAGAGAACATTAACCACTACATTTGCATAGCAGTTGACACCAGAACTGTTTTCAAATTGAAAACCGAAAACATCTTCAACAGAATCCACTTTCTTTCTGCTAACAATTTTCGGTTCATCGACTTTTGGTCTTTTTGCTACAACCTTCCTACTATTACTGATATTTCTACGTTTCCGGCCTACCACACATTTCTCAAACAAAGGATATTGAGGCAAATGTGGCGCATACTCTCTTCTTAACCTATTGTATTCCTTAACACAATCTAGATCCGCACAAATGTTTGTGACATCACAGTCAATCAAGTACAATCCCGATAAAGTTCTAACTCGTGACAATGCCACATATGCCATACCCTCCTTGAACACAGAACTGCCAATATTCACCAATGCACTGTCTACACTTAAACCTTGCGATTTATGGATTGTCACCGCATATGCCAAGCAAACAGGAAACTGTTTACGGCGAACATATAAGTCTTTAACAAGCAAAAACCTAGCAGAACAACGACCAATTAGCTGTACTTCCTCAATGCCATCAAATTTAATTTTTAAAAATTCTATTCCATCTTTATTTCTGTACTTCTCAGAATCAACAACATTACCCATTGATCCATTTACCAGACCTCTTTCAACATGTAAATTCCTTCTCAAAATGATTCGGCAATTTAAACACACATTCAAAGTCTTTTCAAAACCCGCTGTTTTAGATATAGTCTTCTCTAATGAATCCAATTTTGATTTCAAATTCTCTGACAAAATAATTGTTGATCCCATATGCTCTATTTTGTCAATAGCTTCAAGTTTCACAATCTCTTGCTTTTCTAAATTCAACATTTTGTTGTTGAAGATGGCACATTCTGCAAGAGTTGGCATCAAACATATTCCGGATTTCTTCTCAGTAATTTTCTGAAAAATATTCTCAGCCACAATCTCTTGTTCGGGATATAAATTTGAAAGTAATCGTGCATTTAAAGCTTCTTTTCCATGCTCGGTCACTTTTCCAATTCTAATATCTTGTAGAATATTCTTGTAATCTTCATCTTTTGCCTGACGCATATTTTCATGCAGTTCAGCATAATTGAAGTTTAACCATATATTGACGTTGCCAATGCTCCCTAGGCACTTCCTGGTATCTTCATGCGTGAGTATTTTGAACACAGGTTGTCCTTTTACTGGTGTCAGCTGCAGAAGATCTCCAAAAACAATGATGTGTTTGCCACCAAATAACACATCATATTCAGTTTTAAGTACTTCTTGCATTCTCAAATGCACAAAGGCAAGCATGACATTGGAAACCATGCTTACTTCGTCAATGATAAGTAGTTTCATTTTCCTCAAGACTCTTGAAACTTCACAGCAAGCATCCCCAGATAACTTGTGGTATTGTAATTTGTTGTCATGCTCCACCGGCAGCATCAGTAGACGATGCAAAGTAATACCTTTAATGTTATGTGCTGCAAGTCCAGTAGGAGCGGTGACAACACAAGACAGCGATGACTCAGTCCTTTCCTGCAGATAGCATGAAATTGCTTTAATGAGGAAACTTTTTCCAGTTCCCGCTTCTCCACTCACATACAGTCGGACAGGCTTCAACGATGTACATGAGCACTCTTTCTTCTCATGACTTAATCCATGCTCAATTTGCTTGGTAACTTCATCATATATTTTCCTCTGCTCAACGTTGAGTTGTTTTTCCAAGTCTTCTAAGTTAACTGAATCCTCCTGAGCATGTGCCATGGCTCTTTCCACTTCATTCATAGCAGTGGCAGCTTCATTTTCGATAATAGGTCCTCCAAGTGGATCTTGACTCAATGAAACAGAACTCTGACTGTCCTGAGAACTGTCTCTGGCAATCTCGGCTGCAATCGTTGCTTCCTGCTCAATTTCCAAAGTTAGCATTTCTTGATATTTGGGTAAAGCAGGACATTCTATGGTCTCCTTAGCAGCAGTGAAAGAGTCTTCGTAACAGAGGAAATCTCCAAGCAGTTCCTCTTCTGCACGCCAAGGCTTGAAAAGTTGCAAAAGTGCTAAATAGAAAAACTCCGTTTTTTCTGGAGATTCGCCACTCAATTTTCGATGGTTTACTAATTGGCATTTTCTTTGCTTGACCAGGCATCCCTCACTTCAAATTACAGCATACACTCCTTTCTCAATATCTTCTTTGATGTTCCTCTTGAATATATAATTTTGTAGAACCTCATAGAGACAAACATTCTCAAGGTGACTGCTTCGATTTGGATAATATGTATCCAACATGTTGGTCTTCAAAATATCGGTACTGTTTGGTTCCTTTTCTGCCAAATATTCAATTTCCCGGACAGGTTTTAGAACTCGATTTCGTGTTGCAGCAAGACCAAGACTCGCCCAAACAATACTCCTGGATTTGGCATAGAGACTTGCTGAAGACAATCGATCTGAACATTCGTAAGCTCCGATTTCTCGATGCGACAACATCTTCAGACTGAAACTGTACAACTTCTTGCTGAGGCTCTTTTCATGGGAAATGTCCTCCCACATATCCTTGAGTTCTGTCTTTTCTTTTTTGGTAATGTAAGATGTCACATACCGAGCCACAGCCATACAGTTGTCACCCACAAACTGTATATCCATGTTAGCATTCCACTTGGACAAAATCACTGGGTTGTAGTCGTTGATGTACTTGGACTCTTCGTTCCTTTTCAAATTGTATGTATTTTTGGGTGATTTCCTCGTCACATTATGTCGCAGTGAAGACATCAAACTGTTAACTCTTCCTTTAGAAATCACCAGTCGTGGAAAGTTGAAACGACATTTGGTGTAGAACTTGTCCTTGTTTCTGAATTTACGACGACAGTACTTTCCACAACCATAGCTTTGGAAACGTAGAACTTGTTCTCTTAGGCTTTTCTTCTCCGTTGCGTTTGGAACAGCACACGTAGAATACTGTTCTATGAAATTCATCACTAAGTCATCCGAATCTGTTCCAAATTTAGGTGCATCCTTGATCCACAACAACATATGTATATGAGGAGCACCTCTTGCTTGGTACTCCTTTCTCCAGAAGAAATCCAACACCTCTCCAAGAGGTGGATTCTTCTTATTTGTGATGAAAGACATCATAGCTTCAAATCTATGATTGAAGTACCTGCATACATTCACAGGATCCAAAGAACACAGTTCTCCAGGTGTCTTGAATTCAATGTTTTCAATATTTCCATTTGCCTCTCGTAGAAATTGAAGTAAGTCTTCCCAGCCATACTCGGCACAGCTCAGAGTGAGGAACCATGTCGGAGTTCCTAAGTTCCTCAGCATACATTTTAAATCACCATGACGACGGTACCAGTACTCATTAGTACCACGCTGACACGCCATGAGATTAATTAAGTGAGAATCCAAAATACTGTCTTGGACATTGACTTTATGCATAAAGTCCCTTGCCGAAATATTTCGCATCTGTATACCACTTTTTAAGATGTGGTTCACTGCATATGACAGTCCAGACAGATCGCTTTCAAACAGGAGATGAAACAAATAGGGAATGCATTGACGAAACCTAGGATCTTCTGCATACAATCGTAAAGTCCGGTATTCAGACGCAGGAATTTGATGAGATCGCTCATCATATCTTCCTCCTCGACCTGTGGGAAATAGCTGTGGGAAACACCGAGCTTCCAAACTTTCCTCCCAAACACTAATGGGACTCCCTTTGGCTTGTTTCATTTGAAACAACTCAATAGCATTCCCCATGACTTCCTTGGAATGCAAAGCATGAACACTATAATGTTCATATATTTCTTCACTTTTAGAGGCCTCTACTTTCTCAATTTGGCCAGCACACAAACCGCTATCCTCTTCATCACTTACTTCCTCTTCTGCAACATATACATTCTTATAGTACTTATTATTTTTCTTCAAATACAATGTTGCCTTTTTGACTTTCCTAACATCCACTAAATCTTGCCATATTTTCTTATTCTTTGTCGGAACACCATTAACCAAGATAACCAGAGGTTCCTCTTCCACTTTTTCTACTCCAATTGTGTTAATGTTTTTATTCAAATCTAGAGGCAAATAAACAACTCTTCCCTTTAATCCTCTCTGTAAATCTGCTGGAGGCAACTTCCCTGTCTTTGGCTCCATTCTTACAATAGCCTGAAAGGGATGGATACTTTGAATCAAAATAGATTCATAAGTATTTAAATCCTTCAATTCAGAAGGAATCTCAACCAATTCCAGATTATTATGAACTGCCCTAGCAGGCATCTGGTTTTGGTTTAATTTATTACAACAATAAGTACACACACGTTGATCCGATCCCAAATCAAAATAATTTTCTACCATCAAGTATGTGGCAAAATCCTTCCATTCACTATTATTTTCCCTTTCACTTTTTGCATATAAATCCACTACCTTAGTCTGATTCTTATAATAAGTGCGTCGACAACATACACAAGTGAAATTAGGCCTCTCACTTGATTTGATCTGAAACGTGGCAATTTCCTTCTGAAAATTATCTGTACTGGAAACCTGTACATTATCTTCAACATTACCCTCTACTTCAGGGTCAATTTGAACATTCTCATCTTTACAACTAAAGTAACAAAACTCAATTTCTTCACAAATATTCTTCACATCTATTTCAGAACCATGCAAAAGAGCAGCACATAATTGTTTAAGCATAATTGCTGGACACTTAGCATAATACTTTGTAAATTTTTTGTAAATTTAAACTTTATTGTTTAGTTAATTAAAACCATAACAATTTGATATATTTCGCACACATTATAAAAATGTATAAATTATCATTTAAAAAGGATTAAAAATATTTTATATAGCATAATACAACATTCTCACTAATTTTCTCACTTTATTATGATGCACTGCTAGCATCCTGAAATGATGAAAAACACTCTGGCATACTCTCCTGGAAAGACAAGCCAGTGAATGACCACGCAAACCTGTCATTTGTCTCACTCTGCAAGGATCTAAATCTTGCAACAACTTCATTTTCTGCTTCAAACTTTTCTTATTAAATGACCGTATAAAATCACAAAGCAAATTGATGGAAACCTGTCGCACACACTGCAAATAGAACTACACTTCCAAATGTACACAGGACCCTTAGGACGTCTTCCTAAAACCTCATCACTTAGCGCCTCTTCTGTCTCTGTTGTCACAAGTTTTTCTTTTTCAACTGGACAACCATCCTTCACTTCATAAGCTCGACCACTGGTGTCAACTGCAAACACCAAATCATTATCCTGAAAATAACTCTCCTCATTAAAAAATGCCTCAGAACTTGAACTATGCATCCATTCTCCGGGAAAAAACTTCACAAAAGTTACTACGATTTACTACTCTCTTCCATCTACTGTTTGTTTTGAAATCAGAAATTACCTTGCTTAGTTTCCTAATTCTATTGATTACCAAAATAAACAACTTTCGCTTAATTTCAAAAGCATGATCAATAATTTTCTCTACATTTTTCTTCTTCTTATAAAATGCCACTTTCTGTTGGCCTTTCTTAATATTTTTTAATAAATTAACTATTATCCTGTTACAGAACATTCGTTTTCGAATGTCCCTAAACTGTTCTTTCCTTCTACTATCATGCACAGAGTTATCTCTTCCTCTACCAGTAACATTTTTGATGGGTCTTTCCTTTCCATTTAAATTACTCTTCTTTTTGTGAACTGAAACATTTTTGCGATAAATACTTTTTTTACTAAAAATATTTTTTAAGAATGATTTTGTGCTCTTACCCGGAGCTTTCTTGGTGTTTTGATAAGTAGTTGGGGAAGAGGACTGCTGCAATAAAAGATCATCCTGCTGTCTTTGACGTTTTCTAGCCTTTCTAATTCTATTTTTCGTAGGCATTTTTCAAAATATGAAAAAATCTGCAGTTGAATCTGTGGAAAAATATAATAAAAAATGTTAATAACCACTATTACCAAACAGTAAATGAATAACAGTCATCAAAAACTTAATGCCCTACTTATTATTTAACATAGCAAATCTTTTGCACCAGCACTGCATCACAAAAAATGACACACAGTGCTACAAAACAGGCATACAACAATCATAAATCTCTCCCTAATATTTTAAATGATTAATTCAGGATGACGATAAGGTGTGGCCTATCTAAAGGTTTGTTTAGGCCCAGATCTTTGGACTGGGGTGAATGTGTGTCATTGATCCTCATTCAGTCCATCGCCTGTTTTGTTTATTTGAGGTGAGGCCAACACATGGTTGCAGATAAGATTTTCACTTAAGAAAACAAAGGAGATAATACATGTGAAGGCCTACCAATGAAGTAAGTCATTATTTGAAATCAATTACATTTCTGGATATGTACTGCTAAAGCTTCTTAGGTTGTTTTGGGTCATATTTATAAGGCATATGAGTGTGTATGATGTTATTTTTCCTTTTTAAATGGAAAGCGTTCTTCATGGTGCAAGTTTCTTGTAAATACGCTCCCACCTGCGAAACGGAACTTTGCGATGCGAAGCTGATTGGCTCCCCGGTGTCTGTCAACATTCTAAACAGTCCGGAGCGGCCGCCATCTTATCTCTCGGTAGGATCGAGAGAGAAGAAGAGGTGAAAAACGAAGGGGGAATTTAATGAAAGGGGGCAAGGTATACCCCTCTTGACCCCCTAGGAATGTTGTTGGGGTTTTTAAAGGGTCCCGTGGGGAAAATAAAAAAAATATATTTTTCAGGGTAGAAGCGCTTCCCGAACACCGAACTGGGCCGCAAACTGCTGGCGAAACGGGAATTCGCCATTTTGTGCTTCGTTTTAATTAAATTACTAGGTATAAGGGGGTGCGGGAGACCATTTTGTGCTTTGTTTTAATTAAATTACTAGGTATAAGGGGGTGCGGGAGACGTATCCTAATCCCTTATATTTTCTGAGGGTGGCTGAGGAGGCTCATATATGTTGATACATGTGTTCCAGCGGCTGTGCGTGAGCTTTTTTTTTTTTTTTGCTGCGTGACGTCTGTTAACGTTCGATTCGAAGGAAATCAGGAAGTGTTGACCACCAATTTGTCAGTGCGATAAAATATTTTGTTATAAATGAATCCTTATTGATAAACATTGTCTGCGCCATCTTGCCTTTTTTACAATGCCACAATTTTGTCGTGCACGGCAGCCATTTTACATGCCAGGCCGGTCCCAGGCTATCACCTAGCCCTGCGGATGTAGTTTATGGCCCTAGCTGTAGAGAATCCAGACATGCCAACCCTCCAGATTCAGGCGTCAGACTACTGATTTCAGTGCTACTCTCCCGCCTCCCGATTCCTGCAAGCAAAAACCTGGGGGCATATTACCAACAACTAGCGATAACTTGTTTAGAGACAAAAATTATCGCCGCACATCGGCGATTTTTATCGCAGATAAACCTTGCTATTAGCAAGGTTTATCGCAAATGCGATAAAAAACGGCCGCAATGCATGAATATCGCTGAAAAGTCAGCGATATTCATGCATTATCCAGCAAATGCTCTTAGCCATGTTATCCACCTCCCATTGGATAACATGGCTAAGAACTGCTCGCAAATGCGATAAAAAACGGCCGCAATGCATCAATATCGCTGAAAAGTCAGCGATATTCATGCATTATCCAGCAAATGCTCTTAGCCATGTTATCCACCTCCCATTGGATAACATGGCTAAGAACTGCTCGCAAATGCGATAAAAAACGGCCGCAATGCATGAATATCGCTGAAAAGTCAGCGATATTCATGCATTATCCAGCAAATGCTCTTAGCCATGTTATCCACCTCCCATTGGATAACATGGCTAAGAACTGCTCGCAAATGCGAAAAAAAACGGCCGCAATGCATGAATATCGCTGAAAAGTCAGCGATATTCATGCATTATCCAGCAAATGCTCTTAGCCATGTTATCCACCTCCCATTGGATAACATGGCTAAGAACTGCTCAGGGCCCCATGAGGAACGCTTTCCATTTAAAAAGGAAAAAATAACATCATAGAAAAGAATCGTTTTTAAACACAACATATAAATCAATTGTATACCTGCATTCAAGAGGAAATGACTGAAAATGTCCTTGAGACACATGAAAGCGTTTTCTCGAATGCCCTAGCACCATTTTTTGGACATTATTAACATGGCTATGCAACTCCCATAATCAAAATCTAAATTTGCCAAGCGCAGGTGGGAGCGTATTTACAAGACACTTGCCCCATGAGGAATGCTTTCCATTTAAAAAGGAAAAAATAACATCAAAGACACTCAAATGCCTTATAAATATGACCCAAAACAACCTATGAAGCTCTAGCAGTACATATCCAGAAATGTAATTGATTTCAAAAATGGTTTTTAAAAACAACATATCTGTTTCAGCTTACATAAGAGACCATGGAATGGGCTTCATATACAACAATAACTTGTGTTACTGCATGCCAGAATGCTACACCGAATATGCAATTACAATTTCTCAAAGTAACAAAATCTATTTCTATATCACTACAGACAAAGCCACAGTTTAAAAACACAGCTTTCTTCATCATTTTCTCCTTAGCAAGGTTTATCGCAAATGCGATAAAAAACGGCCGCAATGCATGAATATCGCTGAAAAGTCAGCGATATTCATGCATTATCCAGCAAATGCTCTTAGCCATGTTATCCACCTCCCATTGGATAACATGGCTGAGAACTGCTCGCAAATGCGAAAAAAAACGGCCGCAATGCATGAATATCGCTGAAAAGTCAGCGATATTCATGCATTATCCAGCAAATGCTCTTAGCCATGTTATCCACCTCTCATTAGATAACATGGCTAAGAACTGCTCGCAAATGCGATAAGAAGCGGCCGCAATGCATCAATATTGCTGAAAAGTCAGCGATATTCATGCATTATCCAGCAAATGCTTTTAGCCATGTTATCCACCTCCCATTAAATAACATGGCTAAGAACTGCTCAGGGCCCCATGAGGAACGCTTTCCATTTAAAAAGGAAAAAATAACATCATAGAAAAGAATCGTTTTTAAACACAGCATATAAATCAATTGTATACCTGCATTCAAGAGGAAATGACTGAAAATGTCCTTGAGACACATGAAAACGTTTTCTGGAATGCCCTAGCACCATTTTTTCGACATTATTAACATGGCTATGTAACTCCCATAATCAAAATCTAAATTTGCCAAGCGCAGGTGGGAGCGTATTTACAAGACACTTGCCCCATGAGGAATGCTTTCCATTTAAAAAGGAAAAAATAACATCAAAGACACTCAAATGCCTTATAAATATGACCCAAAACAACCTATGAAGCTCTAGCAGTACATATCCAGAAATGTAATTGATTTCAAAAATGGTTTTTAAAAACAACATATCTGTTTCAGCTTACATAAGAGACCATGGAATGGGCTTCATATACAACAATAACTTGTGTTACTGCATTCCAGAATGCTACACCGAATATGCAATTACAATTTCTCAAAGTAACACAATCTATTTCTATATCACTACAGACAAAGCCACAGTTTAAAAACACAGCTTTCTTCATCATTTTCTCCTTAATTCATACTATTCTCTATCTAAAATAAATAAATCTTTTCTCACCTTAGCAAATACTTTTTGAGTTTTGAAAACAGTCTCAGAAATACACCAAATTGTCTTCAGCAGAAGAAAAAGGATGCACTCCAGAGTCTGCAGCTATTGAAAGCACAGAAATACAGATATTCATTTCACATATCTCTCATATTAGCCAATCATAACTCTTCCCTCACTTTTTTCAAATCAAAACCCTTCCCCCCTCTGCCCTCTCTGCCTTTTTTCCATAGCAACGACCTCCTGGAAGACCTCTCATGTTTGCAAATTCACACAACAATGTTTCAATTGAACTCTGAACTCTCAGTGCACCTGCGTATCCAGTGCAATCTTTCATTAAAAGTTTCTTCCTTGACCATTCAAATTACATCTTTCAAAGAACACATCCATGCACCCTAACTTTCTGTTTTCAGAAATGGAAATGCACCAATCACTGCTAATGAATCATTAGCATTGGAAATCCACAGTTCTTTTTCTTTACAAACTCCTACTGTTTCAACTGCCCTTTCATTACCACACTTCATCTGACTGCAGCCCAACCTTCTCCCACCATGTTTAAGGTCTGGATTGTTGGACATAGTTACATCCACTGGGCTCAAAGGTATGCTGAGAACAGAAATTTACACAACCTCAATTTACAAGATGTGGAAATTAAGTGGTTGGGCCAAAGAGGATTAAAATGTCACCAATTGATACCATTGGTGAAAACCTTTATGCATTTGCCAAAACCTGACCTGTTAATAGTGCACTGTGGAGGTAATGATTTGGGCACTTTGACAGGGGTAGGTCTGGAAATGCTTTTAAAGGACACCTTTGAGCAATTAATGGCACTTTTTCCTCAAACTGCCTTGGTATATTCCAATATATGCCAAAGACAGAAATGGAGGTGGTCCAACCAATTTTCTCCACAAATTGAGAAAGCGAGGAAGCATGTAAACAAATCTGTTTCAGCTTTCATGAGAGACCATGGAATGGGCTCCCTGTACAACAATAACTTGCGTTACTACATGCAAGATATCTACAGAGGAGATGGAGTTCACTTCTCAGATGAGGGCAACAGAATTTTCATTCTGAATTTAAGACTGTGCATTAGTACCTACTTATAAGTACCTAAATGTACCATAAACCCAAAAGCTCTTCTCAGAGCTACCCTTCATCTGATCACTCACAATTATTATTTTTTTCTAACTTTTTTCACTAATTTTCCACAAAATACGCTCCCCGGGGCGCTACCCGGTTCGCTAACCGAAAGCTAACCTCGCGGAATTTTTTTTTAAAAATGTTTTTTTTCCGCACATATAAGCCTCCTCAGCCACCCTCAGAAAACCTAGGGGGTCAAGATAAGTCTACCATGACCCCTTCTACCCATTCTAAACATTATTTGCCCTCCATCTTGTATCTTAATGCGACCGAAACACAAAATGGTGGACTCCCGTGACGCTTAAGGTTCGCTAACCGGGCCGCTTTCCAGAAAGCGGTCCTAAAAAAAGGTGGGAAAGTAATTTACAGAAAAACGACTAGAGACACTCTCACCAAATATAGATTAGCTCATACTACATAACAATCCCTTTCATTCTCACAAATTTGATTGAAATTTCATTTAGCCATTTAGCCTGTAGACCTATCTAAATACCCTGAGGTAAATTACTTCACAAAACACATCTAAAGTATTGGAATTGACAACCAATGAAAATTTTACTTTCATTTTCAATTTTTTTTTCTTGACATTTGATTGGTTATGTACCTGAATATATATAAAAGAAGAGAAGGAAACACAGCCATTTTCACTACTACTTCCTGAACTACATTTCAAGAGCCTTTTCACCTCCCTGTAAAGTAAATTGATAATTTGTAAGTGGCACTTTAAATTAATTTGTAAAAACGTTTTTTGATAATTATTTACTGTCCCCCTGCTATAGTTATAGATACAGATAAGCTCCTCTGTTATATTTATTGATTGACTTACACTTCTCTGCTATAATTATGAATTTACTTACTTTAACTTCACTGTTAAAAAAACTGAACTACCTGTCTGAACTTAAACTCAACAGTGCCCTAACTCTTCTAATATAATTATTTTTTTATGCAATTTACAGCAAAAAAATGGAAGGGGAGCACGAAAAAATCAATGTTTCCTTCGACATTACAACAGAAGAGATTTTAACTGAAGAAATTTTGGATGAAGATTTTATGGATGAATCTTTTGATGAACAATTTATTGAAAGCTTACAAGACATAGAAACATGCATGTTTGAGGAGATTCCAGATGATGTAATGCTGGAAGTTTTAATGAACTATGAAAATTCTGACCCATACATTTTTTTTTAATCAAAATAAATAAATAAATAAAAAAAAAACGAACAAAAACAACAAATAATTAACATACAGTATTAGAAAAGTCTATCATTCTTTTATCCTTATAGTACGCTGCCCAGAACGCTTTCCGGTTCGCGAACTTGGCGCTTACCACGCAAAAAAAAAAACATTTTTTTTTTTTTGACCCTCCTGGGCCCTTTTAAAACCTCCACATAAAACCTAGGGGGTCAACGAGGATCTACTATGCCCCCTTATGGTAATTTCCCCCTTTGTTTTGGCCTCCTCTTGTCTCTCGATCCTACCGAGAGACAAGATGGCGGCCGCTCCGGACTGTTTAGAATGTTGACAGACACCGGAGGGCCAATCAGCTTCGCATCGCAAAGTTCCGATACGCGAAAAGTTTGCTAACCGGATCGCTGCCCGGAGCGCTGTTACAGATATATATCTTGATTTAAACGTTAATTTCTCAAAATCCACTGAAGCACATATATTGAGACCTAGCAAAGGCACATCGGGCTAACAGTCCCTACAATTTTGCCAAGTTTCGTGGAAATCCATTCAGCCGTTGGGGCTAAAAGTGAGTCCAACCGCCCTATGGAAATTAACATGGGAAAAACGCGTTTTGGGACCCCCCTTTTTTCTCGGCCCCCCCTTGACGAACCCCCCCCAAATTTCCAGGAGCTGCTCAGAAACAAAATGTGCCATTTTCCTGAAAATTTCAGCCGATTCAGTCCACAAACGCCAAAGTTATTAGACATAGAATTTTCAGAAATCCCATAGGGAAAAAATCCTAACTATATATACCTACTGGCGACCGCCAGTAGGTAATATATATATATATATATATATATATATATATCTCAAACAATCCTTCAAACAAATCCTTCCAGGAAAAGGAAGGAGGCGGACCACGAGAATCCAGGCAGGAAGGTAATTTATTTTCCCCTCGCTCTGCTGCGACGCGTTTCAAGCACAGCCGTGCTCTTGCTCACACAAAGGTATAGCGGCAATGTGGTACATTTAAATTTCATTCCAACTGCCCGCCCATTGTGCAAATGATCAGTTGATACATTCAAGCATGGACATTGAAGACATACTAGTGCAGATTGGCCTCCAGTTATCTTAGTGCAGCAAATAACAAACATGTATTCGGCTTAAATGCCTTTAACCTTGCTTTTTGACTCCATCTTATGTCAAGAATTATTGTGCAAAAAAACACAATTAATATATCAGTGTACTTTGTTACAGCTTTCCCCTATACTTTTAAATATGTACAGGTTAGCCTAATACTAAAAAAGTTTACATTTTTATAAATATAGTTGATCTAGTAAAACCATAAATATACACATTTCTGTAAAATTATGCTAGCTAATTAGTTTGATTTTACGATACATCCTTATGTATCTAAAACATGTTTCAAAGTGTAATTTTATCACACAACCTTAATTCTTTGGAGTATTAAGTCTATTTTATATCACGAGAGTTAATATTACTGCATAAATGCAATGTGCTGTGCACTGTTAAAACATACTAAGAGACTGCTTGAAGTGCTAGTGAATTATAAAGTAGTTAACAGAGACAATGGTCCCTAGACAGGAGTTGAATCAGAACACAATAAATATAGACTAAATAGTGCTATATTTTCTTTGTCCAGCCGGACAGTTTAATTTCTAGTAATCAGGAATATAAAAGTTGAGATACAAAGTAGTACAAGTGGGACACCAGCCGATGTCCGACTTCCACACTAGGGAAACAGGAACAAAACAAGGTAGGTAGGCAAAATAAGGTCATCTGGTTATCATAAGTCATAAGCAGATAATCCAACAGAAACACATATGCATGCAAACAGTCATTATTACACTATGCATTTAGTGTTTTAGGTCGACGACGTTTTGAACTATGTCTAGTGAAGGTTCATCCTCAGGACATTAAATAATGTGCCTAAAGAAAAACAATGCAACTGTAGCCCACGAGTCAGGCAAGCAAGCTGGGAATTCTTTACTAATAGTGCATGGGAACGCAAGTCTGGCGATCAGGGTATAGATAATCCCTGTAGTCAAATCTAGTATGGAGAGGTGAATGCACAATCAAGGCTGGAAAGTCCTTGTCGGTGCCGTCAGAATTTGGCGGGGTACAAGTCCACAATGGGGGTCCAAGTAATGCGTGCTGTGCTAGTAGGGATTTAATTTCCTGTACTTTGCATCGCATGAAAGCATCTCACTTGAGTATAAAATTATGGCACTACAATTACCATCAGGCTGTGGGAGAGCCTACGCCCACTGGGGCAGGTGGAAAGAGTTATAAATGATGCCGGTTGCTACATGCTGTGTTGGACTAAGCCTCTGAAGAAATGCCATGGGAGCATGAAACGCGTCAGGCTGTTTTGAACAGTTGGGCTGTTTTCCCTCCATTGCGCTGTTAACTTGCACGATTAAACGAAGTAAACCTTTCTGCGTGTGGCTCTTCGAAATGGGAGAAAGTGTGTTGGTGGATATATATATATATATTTTTTTAGGTACAGGTTCTTCACCGCCGTCGCTCCACAAATCCCGGGTGCTCTGAAACCAGCGTTGGTGAGACGGTTGTAAACTACCACACAATCCAACTTTGTGTCGTCAGAAGAAACGGCAAGCACACAGGTAATCCGGTATTATGAGTATTTTTATTTGCAACCCCCCTCACCCCAGACAGATGCGTTTCGCTATAGAAGCTTCGCCAGTGTCAATTCGTGTTAGTGTCTAATTGCCATTTTAAAGCCCACCCAGCCTGAATGAATTCATCGACATAAAAGACGGTTTATACATTAAAAAGGCGGCGGCCATCTTATAGTGTGCAATTTCACATTCATTGTCAGTGACTTGTAATGGCAATTCTAAATAAAGTGCTTAAAGTGCATAGTTAGAAATTCATTAAGAACAACAAACATTCATATTTCGTGTACATACTATCATTTTTGATATATACAAGTCAGTTTGCAATTTTAACAGTGACTATTTGATCGTGTTGTTTGATTGATATGTTACTAAGGTGTTGCATCCAGGGGTGTATCCCCGAGTATTATAATAATGTCAACTGTTATATTCCTGACTTATTTTATTTGATTTCTTTTAGTTGTGTAGCCCTGTATGGGCAAAAATTACTTTTTTTACTAGAATTGCTAGAGAACTGTTGCCTGACTTCGGACTCATTGGTTTAACAACGTTCATTGTTTGTTTAAACTGATCAGAAAATATTACATATATCTACAGAAAAGACAGAAACAAAGTACACATTATCCCATGCATTTCTTTATAGATGCACCCACATCTCCTCATCGTTATTTAAACCCCAGGGTGTCATTGTCTTAAGGTCAATGATGTATTTTGACTCTAAGATTTGGAGGGCCTTCTCTCTGTCTCCTCCTCGTTCTGTTCGAGTTACTTGGTCCATGCAATAATAGCTGAGGAGATCTCTATTACTTTGATGGTATTCAGAGAAATGACGAGTGACTGGATAATTCTTATCCTTATTTGTAATCGCTCTCATGTGTTCTAAGATCCTCAGCTTTGTAGCATTGATGGTACTGCCAATGTATCTTTTCTTGCATGGACATTCTAGACAATAAATAGTAAATTCAGAGTTACAGTTGAGGAGATGTTTTATCTTTCTATTTGGTCTGTCTTCCCCTGATCTTCCTGGGAACTCTGAGACTTTTTTGCTGTTTTTGCAGGCCTTGCATCTTAAACAGGGAAAGAACCATTTTGTGTTGGTTAAAGATGCAGGTTGTGGCTTGGATGAGAAATGACTACGTACCCGGTGATCTGATAACGATCGACAGCTGCGATAAGTTATTAAAGGCCTATCTGTCAGATGTTTTTTTTAAGACACCATCGGTAGTTAAGATGTGCCAGTTTCTCTGGAAACTCTGGACCAGATCAACCGATTTGTTATTGAAAGTAGTTATCATTCTGACTTGGTCATCTTCTTTTGATTTATCCTTGACTATCAGGAGATCCCTCCTATTGATAGTAGATGCCTTTTCTGCAGCTTGGTTGAATAGGTTGGTCGAATAACCTCTATTTTCGAACCTTTCACCTGCTTCTGTACTTGCTCTTATAAAATCTTTGTTCACAGAGCAGTTCCTTTTTAATCGCAAAAGTTCTCCATATGGAATATTTTTGTTAAGACTCTTAAGATGGTAACTAGCCGCGTGCAGTACGGCATTGCCCGCTGTGGGCTTTCCATAGAATCTTTGACTGTGGAGATATTTCAAGATATTATTTTCCAAGTAATTCAACTTTTACATGTTTTCAATTAGAGTGATGACATACTGGTATTTGGGACACCACAAAAGAAGCATGACAAGGCTCTTACCCAAGTGTGCCAATTACCTGCTGATGTAGGTCTCACTTTGACTGCAGCAAAGTCTGATTTTCACAAAACCAAACTTACATTCTTTGGGCACATATTCTCTGATGAGAGAATTACTCCGGACCCGATAAGGTGATAGCGCTGTCATCTAGTTGCCCTCCACAAGATGTAACCACGCTTCGATACTTATTTGGCATGGCCAATTATTGCTCAAGGTACATCTCTGGCTTTTTCTCAGTGAGTATCCCACTGAGATACTTAGTAACGCAGAATGTCCCCTCATGGTAGTCTCCTGAATGCGACCAAAGTGTGAAAAAAATAAAACACATGATTTAGAATGAAACTGAAATGATCTATTTTGACCGCTGGTTACATACCAAGATCACAGTAGATTCGAACCTGGTGAGGTTGGGGGCAATCCTTGCTCAACACATTGGCCGTTCAAATGCCTAGAGGCACATTGTGGCTTTTGCCAGTAGAAGACTGTATGAAACAGAACACAGCTATTCTCAGCCGGAGAAGGAAAGTCTGGCTGTAGTACTGGCTTGTGAACATTTCCATCTATTTTTATATGGGAAACGTTTCACTATCATCACTGACCACCATGCGTTTCTCACTATCTTTAGTAACCTGAAAGCTAAGATACCCCTTGCATCGAGAGGTTGGGGTTGCGCCTTCAAGAGTACGACTAGGTGATTGTACACAAGCACTGAAAGATTAAAACCCCACAGATTACTTTTCAAGACTACCACTACACCGCTACAGTTTGACACCCTAAGTGGCTCTATCCATCGAACAGATTATTGCTGCTACCAATGCAGATAAATACATGCTAACCCTCAAAGACCTTATTATAATGCAATCTGGGAAGAAAAGTATTCAAACCTTTGCTGGTGATGCTGAATTCCAAATATTCAAAAACTTTCAGGATGCGCTATCTGTCTCATATTGAGAGGCTCGAGAATCGTCATAACTGAGAGCATGAGCTCATTGAGCTAGCCCATGAAAGACAGTGTCATTGTAGCCACCTAAAAAGCCCTAAGAGACATAGGGGACCATTAGGATGGCAGGCGGATTGCCCCCGCCAGGCTGGCGGTAGCCACTGCAGGCCTGGCCCCGCCATCCTCACCTAAATGACCCCCCGCCATATTAGGATGGCGGGGGGGACTAGGGTGAACGAAAAGACCGTCCGCCGCTTTTACGCTCCGGTCGCCTTGCGACCGGGGCGGAAATGGTCCAACATGGTGGCGGTGTCTAATAGACACCGCCAGCCATATTAACATGGGCATTTTTAGATGCCGCCACGGAAAGGCATGTGGTCTTCACTTTGGGGGCCCCCTGTGGGCCCCCAGAGTTTAGGAGATGTGGGGGGGTGCACACGGTTCGCGCAGTGCCTGCCGCTTTGTTTATGCAAATGCATACCTGCATTTTTAGCATTGTGGCGGGCGCCCGCCTCAATGCTAAAAAAGCAGGATGCGCCCGCCACAGTGGCGGGCGCATCCTAATACTCCCCACGGGACCCCCGCCCTTATGGCGGGCGGTCCCAATAACCAATAGGATGGCGGGCGGACTAAGTCCGCCCGCCATCCTAATGACCCCCCAAGTGTGGTTCCCTTCCGTAGATGAATGAGTTGAGAAAGAACTGAAAGCAGACCATCTTTGTAAATACGTGCCTGAGAGAGAGTTGTGGTTGATTCATTTGGGCCTCTAGGAAATAAATATTCTCTCATGGTAGTTATCGATGAATACTCTCATTTTCCTTTGGTGGAAGACATTTCGTCTGCAACCCTTGTCAAATTAGTCCAGTGGCTTGATGACATCTTTGCAGTGTGGGGCAATCCTTCTATTCTCAAATTTGATATTAGCCCGCCTTTCAATAGCAAAGAATTCAAGGAGTTCATTGTAAGACTCAAAGTGTTTTGTATGTTAGTATATAAGTGAAAAAGTGTATATTATTTTTGAAATTTATTTTAAGTGATGAATTTTATGTTATTTAATTTTTGCGTACTTTAATTCTGTAGCGGGTTGTGGGTTTATAGGGGAATAGAGTGGGAACTAATTTAATTATATTACATTAAATATTAATTTTGAGAAAATACTAATTATTTGTATTTTAATTTTGCGTTTTAGTTCTGTAGAGGGTTGTGGGTTTAAAGGGGAATAGGGTGGGAAGTAATTTAATTGTAATTAAGTAAATAATTTGTATTTATTTATTGGTATTGAGTTTTTTTATTTATTGTTATTTAATTTTTAATTGGTCAATAATTTTTATTAATTGGTAATTCATTTGTATTAATTCATTAATTGATAATTACGATAATTGCATCAATTTATTTTCTGTAGCGGATTGTTGGTTTATAGGGGACTATGGGGGGAAGTGAGTTAATTGTAATTAATTACATATTAAAAATACTTTTTGTGTATTGATAATTAATTTACTGTTAATTGAATATTAATTTGTAATAATTTTTAATATTAATTAGTTTTTGTTATTGAAAATTAATTCGTTGGTAATTAATTATGAATAGGTAAATAAATATACGAACTAATATTTATTTCTATTTATAATTGATTAATTATTAACATTTTATTAAATTGGCAATTTATTTTAATTAATGTTTTATTGGTATTGATATTTGATTTATTTTTATTAATATCTTAAATCATTACTTTCCCTACTTTTAAATTGACTAGAGTGGGAATAGTAATTTATACCCCTACGTTATCCAATGCTTTCCCTACTGTTGCAGTCTCTGGAGTGGGAATAGTAATTTTTACCCCTACGCTATCCAACACTTTTCCCACTGTTGCACTCTCTGGAGTGGGAATAGTAATTTTTACCCTACCGCTATCCAACGCTTTCCCTACTGTTGCACTCACTGGAGTGGGAATAGTAATTTGTACCCTCCCGCTATCCAACTCTTTCCCTACTGTTGCCCTCACTGGAGTGGGAATAGTAATTTTTACCCTCCCGCTATCCAAGGTTTTCCCTACTATTGCACTCTCTGGAGTGGGAATAGTAATTTTTACCCCTACGCTATCCAACACTTTCCCTACTGTTGCACTCTCTGGAGTGGGAATAGTAATTTTAACCCTACGCTATCCAACGCTTTCCCTACTGTTCCACTCACTGGAGTGGGAATAGTAATTTTTACCCCTAGGCTATCCAACGTTTTCCCTACTTTTGCACTCACTGTAGTGGTAATAGTAAATTGTACCCTCCCGTTATCCTATGGTAAAAATAGTGTATATTGTTTATTAATATTATGTTAATATACATATATATATGTATTAAAAAATTAAATTGTATTTTTATTAACTTAAATTAAATATTTAATAATTTTAAGGCTATTAAAGTATTAAGAATGTTTTAGTTAGTTATATTTAATATTTTATTAATTTTAAATGAATTTTAAAACATTTAAAAAAAATCGATATTTTGACTAACTATGGGGGTCATAAGGATGGTGGACGGACCTGCGTCGGTCCACCACCCCTCAGGTGGAGGGACCGTCCGCATGGGCTGCGGCGGTCCCTCCATGCAAATTAGGATGTGACCGCCACCCTGGCAGTCACATCCCATATCTTTAACCTTGCGGCGGGTGCTGCTTGAAGCAGCACCCGCCGCAAGGTTAAAAATGCATGTATTACATTTACATGCACAAAGCGGCAGGCACCGCGCGGTGCCTGCCGCTTTGTTCATGTAAATGCAGGGGGTACCATAGGTACCCCCCATGTGCACCCCCCACCCCTGACACCCTGGGGGCCCGCAACAGGCCCCCAAACTGAAAAGACCACATGCTTTTCCACGGCAGAAAAGCAGCCGTGGAAAAGTATGTTTCCTACCCCAACCTAATATGTCTGGCGGTTTCTGATAGATACCGCCACCATATTAGAGCTTTTCCGCCATGGTCGGAAGGCGACCACGGCGGAAGACCCCCCAGCCATCCTAATCTGGCGGGGGGTCTTTGGAGGCACTGCTGTGGTGATTCTGCATCCTCCGGGCCGGCGGTGGCTTCCGCCGGCCCAGAGGATGCGGAATCACCGCAATTCTAATCGCCCCTTAATTTTTTTAAACGATATTTTTGATTCAATATTTTTGTACTTACCTATTTGTAAATAAGAATTCGATATTTTTGTATTCTATATTTTTTCTTAGATATTTTGGTAATTCTATATTTGTGTATTCGATATTATGTTATTGATCCCTGTTGGCCCTTTGAGGGTTGTAACAATCAAAGGACATATGGTAACAGCGCATCATCTCGTGTAGTTCATCACACAGGACTTGTCACATTTAAACATCTACCTCAATGTTCATCAGCTCCTGAGAGCACAAGCAAGCTGACCCAATCTGAATATCCATATCACACAGCTGAGCCTGTGCCATCGGTGCAAAATCAAGGTGCTTGTACACTACCTCATACTACCCAATCTGGCAGAACATTCTGAGTGCTTCAGCGACACATTGAGGAAATATGATGCTAATGTTGTTTGTACTTTTTAATTATGCAGTGTCTTTGATATTATGCGAGTTTGGACCCTCACTTTACTTGGAGGACTCTAAACATGAATTATATAATCTGTTGGGAGGTGTTAAGGTGTAGTTATGAAAGTTATGATGCAATGCGTGCAGAGCACAATCGTATTTTGAAGAACAAAGACGTCTGCTAAAGAGCTCCATGTATGTTCATTTGCATGGTTCCAGGCTGGGGAAGACGCTACAATATCAACTTCATTTCTCAATCTAGGTTCAGTGACTGTCAGGAGTTTGTTATAGATAAAGAGTGTCTCTATTAGGGCATTAGTTATATAACAGGACTTGAGTATCTTGAGGAACTTGACTTTCCCTGAACAGATGTTCACAGACTGAATTGTGTGCAGGATAGGTTACCCTTTCTTTTGTGGTTCATAGTCAACATGAACTCGGATACAAATGAAGTGTATGGTATAGGGTCAATGTTGTAAATAACTCAAGCTTGCTTTACCTACGGGGGTTGTATGTATGATAGCAGTAAAGAATCTTCAAATTATTCTGAGCTTTTTTGTACTTACTTTTATAGCACTAATGGTATACCCATTTCAAGAGCAATGTGCATGTAAGAGTCTTGGATGAAGTCATCTGTGATGTCATCAGTGATGTAATTTGAGATGTCGTCAGCGATGTCATAAATGATATCATAGAACATGTTATGAGTGATGTCATATGTAAGGTCATAAGCAGTGCATAGAGGGTAAGTTATAGTTAGTTCTGTTAACTAAAACTTGGGAATTTTAGTTTTTTTTGTTCAAAACATTAATGTTGTCACTGACAAATTCCCCTAATTATAATGTTACTTTAACCTTTGTTTTTTCAGGGACTTTCTACGTTTTTTAAATAGAAAATATAATTTTTTATCACACTTAACTTTAACGTTACTTTAACCTTTTCCTTTTTTTCAGTGAATTTCTAGTTTTATTTTAATGTAAAGTAATATTTAACTACCATACATAAATGCAACCCCTTCATCGCAGCAGGTGATTCGCCTGCAGCCTACCCTGACATGCAGTCAAACCCACGCTGTTCATAACCTTTGGCTGTGCAGAGTGGGGGGCCCTTTGGCCAAACCCATAAAGGCAGCCAATCTGCGCATTGCCTTAGGACATGCCTGTCAGGGGATTGGCCACTGGGCCTGACTTGCAACCAGGCCCTGCCGCTAACTTTCGCCTACAACCGAGCTCACGCTGCACACGCCCATCGAACTTGCCTGGTTGGAGGTTAGCAACAGGGCCTGTCCTAGGGTCAGGCCCTGTGGCCAACACCCCAAAGCAGCCACCCCCACACTGCACACAGCTTTGGGCCATGCACAGAGGGCGGCTGGCGACTCGGCCTAGTCCTGGTGACCACATCCCCCAGGGCCTTTTTAGGTCGAGCCTCGACTTGTTACATCTTCTTGTATGGGCTCTGGCACACCCACCAATTGCCATTGGTTGTGTCATGTGGCATTTAGAAATGGTGGCTTGTTATTGGTGCATTTCTATAAATGTGCCTCCTTTGTATGCTTAGTTCTCTTTCCGACAATTTAATTCAGAGAACATTCTGTTTGGCCATCACACTGTACAGCTTGTGATGGCCCCTCCTCCCTCCTCCTGTATGAGCATTGCAGCCTTTAAACAGCTTGGTTCCTTCCCATTGGGCTTGTAAGTGCTCCTTGTTGTTGTTTTGTTGGCCTGCCTTGTTTAGGACTTGAGTCCTGTATACTTAGATGAATACAACACTTGTTAGTCTAAAACCACCTTGTGTTAAACATATATATTGGGTTTCTTTCTGAACATCTGATATAAAAGCATCGTAAAAATATTTCCCCTTGTTGACTGTGTCTTATTACGCCTGGAAACAGCGAGGTGTGTTTTTTGTTTTTTCCAACCGATGGAAATGCAAGAGTGACATCAAGTGGTCTTTTGTGAGGACACATGCTATTGTTACATCAAATGAAACCAAACATCTGCATGAAGGAAAACATAATATATGTTATTAAGACTGTATTCTATGTGCAACACTCCTCTCGGGAAGCCAATGGTGAGATCAGACTGACTAGTTCTGTTGCTTTTGTAGCAAATATTTTTTTAGAAATTCTGCTTTTGACATCACCATCATTTGTTTTCTAGAATACAAGATCCTCCCACCTCCATGCTTATACACACTCCTAGAATTGCAATGCCACCTTTCTCTCTTGACCCTTCACAAAGGAAATAATAATCAATAAAACTATAAAGGTGCATCCCCTAAATACTTGTCACCCAGTAATTTACTAACAACATGGTCATGCATGAGGTTATCTCAATACAAGTTTCAGTTTGTACTTGTCACTAATATAATGTCTCCAAATGTTGATGCCCTATGAAACATATTTTGAAAATCCTTTTAATACCCACATCAAGTACCAAGTAGATATGTTTTTATTGTCTCCGAATCGTGCATACGAACCACCTAAAAGAATCAATTTTAATGGAAAAAATGTCACTATGAAATAAGCACACATAATATATGTGATTGTTCTAAAAAATCAGACATTGAATGCTCTAAATTATAAATTGTAATTCAGTGGCATCAGATTTCTTGCCACGGATTAAACTGTAGTATTTCTGTACAGTAGCTGAGATGTAATTTCAGTTGATTTATTCAGTCTTGGTTATAAGTTGGTAAGATCATTTGAATCAACCCCTCCAGGAGCAGCCTGCCTGCTGCTCAGCCCATCCTCAACTGTCATCGCACACAAACAGACACCCAAGCATTTCATTCCTTTCCATCACACCAACATTCCAAATAGAACACTCACACTGGCTGAGCGGCTAGGAACCAGGTACATAGGAACAGTATCAACACAACAACCGGATATCACATATTTTCTCTCCTTAAAATTGAAAATTAAATAAACAATACCAAAAGGAAACAACTATGCACAACAGTGTACAATTGAAGGAAATAGTCCAGAACCCAGGGATGCAAGGTAAAACACCAAATCACAAGAGGGAACGAAGACTAAACAAAGGAGGATAAAAGAATAAATAGATACACACAAAATATGACCCATCCTTCCCCTGTAATACTGAAAACAAATCAAAAAGATTCAAGAATGTTAAGCTCACAAAAATAATGTGAGATATCACCACATGAAAACACTTGTGAAACATAAACTAATAAAGATGCAAAAGAAGCATCCAAGCATGCCCCACAAAGCAGAACAAAGCACTGTGAAGAGAAAACACTGGAGTCACACAACCCCAGAACTCTATCAATATGGTGAACAACACCCATATATATATATACTCCTCGTGTAAGGAACAACAATGAAAACTGTGAAGATGGGACTGAAACCCAACTTCTCACCCCTCATGTAAGGGACAGAACTTGCAAAAATGGGACTGTTACCCATAATGCAAACTGTGAAGATGGGACTAGCACCCATTAAGTCCCCTCTTCTGTAAGGGTGAAATCACTTATCATAACCTCCCTCATGCAAGGGTTAAATGTTTTGGGAAAGACCCCCACGAAGCCACCCCTCACGTAAGGGTCACATGACTTCCTGCATAAAAATGGGACTATAACACATTACTTATGTAAAAAGGAGTCACACCCCTTAAACCACCCCTCTCGAAAGGGTCATGTGACTTACAGCATAGAAATGGGACTAAAGCCCATTAGTTTACAACAAAAGGGAGGGATTTTCTATGAGAAGGGAAATTTCCACTCCTAGCGAGTGGTAGGTCCAGCCACAGCTTGCGGCCTCAGCTGAAGAGTAATTACAAAAAGGCTATGCTGTACCTAGAGATTATCAGGAATTTACAAAACTCTAAATGTGTGGGATGTTGTAGGGTCTCGTGGAGTCCTACGATTGGGCATCCATTTTGTCGGATGTAATGCCCTCACACACCCTTTCAGGTGTCATGCTTCATCATCTGGGCTTGCTCCTCGTTGGGTCGGCGGTGCAATACCCAACGGGCACCACCTCAAAGAGGGGCTCTTTGGCGGAGATCTTTTATCCAACAGCCATTTAGATGAAGCGCAGTGGGGGACCAGAAATGCGTAGACGTGTCTAAGTGGTTTAAAATAAAGCTAGGAGTACCGGGAATTACTTTATTCTGGAGGTCCCCTACTTTAGTTAAAATCAAACTAACTAGTACTCGCTGGGATATTATGCTCCCAATTCACAAGTCACAAATTAGTGTGTGCTGTAGTTGGTCGACATGTTTCTCGCTCTGGTGCAGTGGCTAGCGATTCTTCAGGACCTACAAGTGAAATTAAGTATTCTAGTTAACTGTCTACCTCAAAGTGATTCGTATCTTTTATTCAGAATACATTCAAGTTTAGTATGTACATAGAGAAAATAGTGTTTCCTGCATGATACCTGTGTTGGGCTGCATCTACCTAAATGGTTAAATGTGCAGACAACAACAGTATCCGGCGGATTCAACAGAGGTAAAGTCATCCAACATCTGGTTGATCATCCCGTATAGTAGCGTCTAGCACCTACCCCTCGCCGCCGGAACCGGGTTGACGTAGACAGTTGACTAGATTACTTAGTTTCACTTGTAGGTCCTGAAGAATCTCTAGCCACTGCACCAGAGCGAGAAACATGTCGACCAACTACAGCACACACTAATTTGTGACTCGTGACTTGGGAGCATAATATCCCAGCGAGTACTAGTTAGTTTGATTTTAACTAAAGTAGGGGACCTCCAGAATAAAGTCATTCCCGGTACTCCTAGCTTTATTTTAAACCACTTAGACACGTCTACGCATTTCTGGCCCCCCACCGCGCTTCATCTAAATGGCTGTTGGATAAAAGATCTCCGCCAAAGAGCCCCTCTTTGAGGTGTTGCCTGTTGGGTATTGGACCACCGACCAAACGAGGAGCAAGCCCAGATGATGAAGCATGACACCTGAAAGGGTGTGTGAGGAGGGCATTACATCCAACAAAATGGATGCCCAATCGTAGGACTCCACGAGACCCTACAACATCACACACGTTTAGAGTTTTGCACATTCCTGATAATTTCTAGGAACAGCACAGCCTTTTTGTAATTACTAAAGCCCATTCCCATCCCTCAAGAAAGGAACACAGGCATACAAAAACAGACCAAAATACTCCAAAAACGATGACTCAAAAGAGTATGGTATTACAAACCACGATAATGAGTCACCACCACCCATAAAAACAATACGACCACCGTCCTGTAAGGGTCAGTACGCAAACATACCGTAAGAAAATGGTCAGAAAATACCCAAAAACAATCCAATGTAGGATAAGCAACATGCCAAGAAGTTGCGTATGGTCACAACCAATACTGTTAGGACAACGTCAACACAGACATTGTAAACAACACAATGCAATAGTAAACTATAGAACATGGCAAGATTAAAAACACCATGACCAATAGACAAAGAAAACTACACCGGTGAGCGACCTATCACCCGAGAAATGTTAATTTAGTGGCACACTGGTTACAGCTGACAAGTAGACACTTTCACAAGTTTTGAGACTCCAAAGTACTGTATGTTAAATGCTGCCAACATAAATGAATCCAAGAGAAGCAGAAAAGGCAAAGTAAAAAGCTGCCACACGATTAAACGACACAGAGTACCTTTGTGAAAAATTGTGAAGAACGATCAGGAGTTGTGCACAATATCGTCGAAGAGAACGAGCTACTGGAAGGACTTTGTATCTAAAAACCAAACGATGATGACTGGGCTGCGGCGGCTGGAAAACGTCGCAAACTACAAATAAAGTTTGCAATGGACCTAGACTTGAAGAAATAATAAAAAAGACAAATGCAACACACATGTGTGAAATGTGTTGGAAGATGTGTAGAGAGTTGCAACCAACCCCAAAATGGCAGCACTCATTGGTGACACTCGCCAGGTGGCTCAAAGCGTGTCCAAGGAGTAACGCGAGTGACATCACCTTCGAAGTTGCACGTCGTCACAGGAGATCCATCAGCTTACCTCTGCCTGACTCCAGGCCTGAGGTAAGCTGCGTGCGCATTAACTGGCTCTTGCTGCCGATTTAATAATGCACAAGGACGGTTTAACTGTCCAGGAATCATGGAAGTCTTGCAACAAGACCGCTTTGAGTATGTTGACAAGCGTGCTTAGAATCTTTCATGCGTGAAAAGTAAGAATCTTTCATGCGTGAAAAGTAAATGCCATTAAAAAAAAGAGTCCAGTGCCCAGTGTCTTCCCAAGACACAAGATTGTCACAGCACACTGCTAGCAGTAAATCCTATCACCGTCCAGATGAAGGAGGACGTCTCTACTAAACCTCTCTCAATCATTTGATCGCCTTGGCAGCCCCACACTATTCATTTCTACTGGCTGGTGAAGAAAGGTTTTTATGGCTTAAACAGACCACAATCTATGGATGTGAGTTAGAGGTGTCGGCTGACACCTCCCTGAATATTGCTGCAAAGTGGGATGCGCATAATATAGGACTTCAAGTGGTTTGGAGGTCACCTTCCCCCCCCCGCCCCCCCCCCCCCTGTCCTGACGAAGACCAGCCTCTGATGCTTATTAATCTGCACAACTGTTAAGGGTCGAAACGTCGACGTTGTTGTCTCAATTAGTCCACGCAATTCCCTGACTTGAACAGAAAATCATATCTTCTGTTAGGAATTATGCAATGAGTTCTGGACTTTCATGCTAAATATTGTTTGTGTGTTATATATATGGTATTTATATCACCCCTGTACAGCACTTTATCACATATCACTACCAGTCACTAATTGTACTGCACAGCCATTGGATAATTTGCCATATGTGTTTCATGTCATAGACAGCCTTTTTTATTGATTTGCATATAAAAAATGTAAAGTAAAGAAATTCGTTTTCTTGCATAAATGGTTGCTTTTTCTTGGTGTGTTACTTTGTTATATGCCTAAGACATATTTCCTTCAACGTATCAAAAACCCGGTGCAAATCAGTTGATCTTCCCGACAGAACCATTGTTTTTCTTCAGCATACTTACTCAGGTTCTGAGGGTTATTGCGTTACCCCATTATCTCTAATGGCTATAAAGGAAACATAACATGATAATAACAGAAAGTTATTATCATGTTCTGTTTTGTCTTCTCACACTGCTTGAAAGCAGTGAGGAGATTCTCCTCTGTCATAGCGGAGGAGCCGCCACTGGACCTGGACCTCAACCTATGTGTGTAAAGTTACTAGTAGCAACTTTATATGTATACATTTACTTTTCGATGTCTCCAACCCCTTGTTTCAGTGGAAACATGTAACTCTACACTCAGGTGAAAATCTAGACTGATGGGGCCGGACTCAAAAAGGCAAACTTACACTTTTGTGTAAATAAATGTACTATTTCTTTGGTGTTCACATACCACAAGTTTAATTTTACTAATAGTAATTTTTCGACTTCAGAGATTCCACACTCATGGCGGCATTCTCCACCGCGAGTGCAGACTCTTCACAGTCGTAAAATTGCTATTAGTAAAATTGAAATCCTCGATTGTGAATAGCAAAAAAATTGTAAACTCACGCAAAAGCGCAAGTTTACCTTTGTGCTTTCAGGCCCACAAATGGTAAAAAACAAAAAAAAACGCAGATTTACACCAAAGTGCTTGTGAAATTTTACAAATGAGAAAATCTGCAGGATAAAGAGACTTTTGTTTTATAATAGCTAATACACAGAGGTGCGTAAAAACGATGGCAGTGAAAGGTTTAAGGCAGAGACTGACAGTTTTGGGCTATAAGGTGTATTACATATTTGACCAGCTGCAGCATCTTTATATTACCAATTTAGACAGTGAGACGTGGTTGATTTTCACAGGAGGTTTAGAAGAATCTGCTGCTTTTGATTGGAGAAGAAGCAATATTTTTTGACATCTTTAAAGTAATGGACGGACACTGCACTATAGTATAAAACATGACATAACAGGGCATAACATACCAAAACATTCAAAACTGAACTCAACAGAACATCCGCAGTACAACACAACAATACAATAATGATGTGCAAAAGCATAACAGCATAAAAAAACACAACGCACCACTGCCACTTAAAAATGCAACAGTACAAAGGTGTACAAATATCTTATTTGTCACATATCACTTACAAAAAATCTGCTATCATGAATGAGTGGTAAAATGTGTTTGTTTACATGAAGCACTGTGGATTATACCACCAAGGGCATACAGCAGTGCTAGACAAAGCTGTTTTGTGATCACAGCATCCTAACATAACACAAACAGAAAATTCACTCAAAATAACATACCAACATAACACAACACAACATGGCATAACTGACATCGAGCCCCTCTTTAATGCTGATGTTGACAATATCGTCTTTGCCCAAGCAGAGTTTTTGTACATTTTGCAAGATATTTTTTCCCGTATTGGGTGACTTTTGTTTGAAATGGAATCCAGTCAAGCTGGAAAATATGTAAAGATTTTCTATCTGCAGCTTTATCTTTTGCAGAGTTTTTAATGCGCAATTGTGTATTGTATAATTGAATAACAATAAGGCCCTCATTCCACTTCTCTGGCTGATTTAAATGAGGAAAAGCTTCTGGTGTGATTTACGATACCCTGGGGTGAGGTAGTTGGCAGCTACGTTTTTACTGCACCGTTCCAAGGTTTTTACAGTTGAATGAGTGATAAAGTCACAATTGTGCATTTGTTCCCAATCACGAGGTGCATAAACATGGGATGTGCGTTATTTTACATCAAGATGTATGTTAGGTGTCACCCTGTAAAAATCAGGTGGACAATTTGCACCGTAGCTGGAATCTTTGTTTGAGCATGAAGTGCAGTTTGCACCCGAAAAAGAATGTGTATGCCCTTTGAAATAAGGGGCACACTGTTTTTTGAGAAGCCTGTCCAACAACGAACCATTAGTGTAGAACTCAGGACATATTGTTTCAAAAGTCATAATTTTTATTTAAAGGTGGCCAAACTGAAACCTGTGACCTTCGTGGAGTTGCAACCTTTTCGTAAACACCTTCATGAATGGTACAAAGCATGTTTTGCAAACTTTGCATAACGTAAGCCACTTCAGACCCAACCCTTATGCCCTCATTATGAATGACCTGTTTGTAGGTCTCGCCTAGGCAGCGGATGCACTGTCTCGTCGAGAAATGCTGAATACACTATAGTGGGGGAAGCTCCACCCACTTTCGGCCCATCTTTTTGATTGGCTGTAATCATAAATACTGCATTGTGCTAGGTGTTTGGCTTCTTAGTCCCGCCTCCTGATGCCTATGTCGTCATTTTGCTCCTTCCGAGGCTATCAGCCCCTTTACCTGAACACTATTTGCTGCCCTGTGTCCCCCCCGCCCCTCCCGCAGTTCGCAGATTTTTCACCCCCCACCTCACCCCCACTCCTGTTTGTGCCTTCTTCAACATGGAAGCTCCTATTTGTAATGCAATACGTCTCACGTAAATATGAGTCGTATTGCATTGAAAATGCTTGTTTTTAAGAAGTACGCAAAGCAAAGGAAGCGCGAACACCAGAAGGCAGGCATCTCGCGCCTGAGTGTGGGCAGGGCTCCCATGCAGCAAGGAGAAGTCCCGCACATGGGACAGAGGAACACGGAGCTTCCCTGATTGCTCGGACATCTTTCCTTCATGACGAGAGCTGCAGGGAATTGGAGAAAGCAGGACGGCGGGAGCGGGAGTCTGGACAAATCCAGAAGCGTTACGGTAAGTTTTATTTGATATTTTCACTTTTCTTTAGTTAAACCCCTCCCGCCTCCCCCCTGTAACAATCCCATTTCCACCTGCCCCACCTGTCATGCCAGCCGCGACTGACGGGGAGATTAAGTAATATGCCCACAGGCCCAAAATATGTTTACGTTTCGATGTCTTATTAGTGAGACTTCTCTTGGAATACTGTGCTCTCTTTCTGATGAGACTTCACCTACAGAACTGCGCCCTCTCACTATTGACATTTCAATGCAGTACTGGGGACACTTATTAACGAGTCTTCACTTAGTACTGTGCTTCACAGCTCCTGCACTACCGTGCACACTCACTGGTGAGACTTCCTCTCGGATTGCTTTGCTCTGTCTCTAGTGAGAGTGCGGTAATGCCCCCTTTCACTAGTTTGATTTTGGTGCAGTATTGGGCACGCATATCACCTGGGCTTCCCTCAGCGTGTTTCATCCATTTCCTGGATCTGCAGGTCGTGCTGGCAGCCTCGCTGCATGGGGGAGGAGAGTGCAGTGTGCTTTCAGTGCTGTTGTGATGCGGGTTAATGAGTAAATGTGTAGCGTGTGTGCCTGGGTATAAGTATGGGCAAAATTTGCGAATTCGCGGTCCGCAAATTCGTGTGAAATGGCAAAAAAAATCAGTGAGTTCGCGAATTTTCCCACGAACTCGCAGATTTTTGTGCCATTTGCACAACTATGTGACCACGTGTGCCTGCAACTTTGCCAGCGCGCCAAAAGGCACTGAGGTCCCTTGAGTGAGCTGGCCATTATAGTGGGGACGGGCGGGAAGACGTTTCATACCGCTAGTGTGTGGTGGACGGGGCCAAACGGGCGAGGCTTCTATGCAAGTTCACATGCATCTTGTTTATAAAGGGTCAGAGACCGAGCAGAGCAGCAGATGAGGAGAAAGCAGCTTCCTGGTCACAGGAGCTACACGGGGATGGCGCTCAGGAAACTCATGGATGCAAAAATACGTTTGGCACAGGACCCCAGAATCCTTCAGATGTCCAAGATATCTCTGCTGCGCGTGTTGGTACAAAGCTATTCTGATCCTGCTCAGTGGGTTCAGGCGCATGCAGCTGCTGCTGCTGGACAATGTCCCATCTCATACTAAACTGCCCCGTACAGGCATATGCTGGCGCTGGGCAGTAGGGTGCAGTGGCATGTGAGTGCTCCATGCCTGGTACATGCGCATACCGGTGCCAGGGGGACACGTGTTTATTGGTGCTGTGTAGCAAGTAATGACTATACATTTTGACTGCACTAGATGGTGGTACCACTTACATGGATCAGGAGCATCCAGGCACCAGACTTCATGGTGCAAGAGCATAATGGTGCTGTGCGGTACGGGTATATATTTACTGGGGGCAGGGGGGCACTTAGCACAATGTGTGCTCACACCCAGAGGGCTCCCAGGCAATTGAGCACAAATGATTTTCACACTGAGAGGGCTCCGGGGCAGTTCAGCAGCACAGAGGCTCACACCCTTTGGGCCCGGGGCAGTTCAGTAGAGCATGGGCTCACAACCCCTGGGCAGCTTAGCAGCGTGGGGGCTCACATCCACAGGGCTACCAGGCAGTTTAGCAGCGCCACCCTCTGGTTCATCACTGCCACCCTCTGGTTCATCACTGCCACCCTCTGGTTCACCACTGCCACCCTCTGGTTCACCCCTGCCACCCTCTAGTTCATCACTGCCACCCTCTGGTTCATCACTGCCACCCTCTGGTTTACCGCTGCCACCCTCTGGTTCACCACTGCCACCCTCTGGTTCACCCCTGCCACCATCTGGTTCATCACTGTCACCCTCTGGTTCATCACTGCCACCCTCTGGTTCACCACTGCCACCCTCTGGTTCACCACTGCCACCCTCTGGTTCATCACTGCCACCCTCTGGTTCACCACTTCCACCGTCTGGTGTATCACTGTCACCCTCTGGTTTACCACTGCCACCCTCTGGTTCATCACTGCCACCCTCTGGTTCACTACTGCCACCCTCTGGTTCATCACAGCACCCTCTGGTTCACCACTGCCACCCTCTGGTTCACCCCTGCCACCATCTGGTTCATCACTGTCACCCTCTGGTTCACCACTGCCACCCTCTGGTTCACCACTGCCACCCTCTGGTTCACCACTGCCACCCTCTGGTTCATCACTGCCACCCTCTGGTTCATCACTGCCACCCTCTGGTTCATCACTGCCACCCTCTAGTTCATCACTGTCACCCTCTGGTTCATCACTGCCACCCTCTGGTTCATCACAGCACCCTGGATCTGCGCCACACGTGGGGCGGCTCACCTGCCACTATACACAAGAGTGGTTGCTGGCTGGCCCCGCCAGAGAGGGGCGCTCCTCTGCCACTCCCCCTTGTGTGGGTGCCTGGTCAGTGGCCCTACGCCCTCTGCACCAGCCAACCTGCATCAACCTGCTGCCGTTCTCCCCACCCCAGCTCAGGTGTACTTACCTGTCTGTCACCCAATGTACCTAGGTGACCCCCTTAGCCAGGTGTAGCAAACCTCTCCAGCATCTCTGAGACTCACCTTTCATGTATGTGTCCGGGGGTTTACCCTTTCCCCGCATGCCCATTTTCGTGCTTAGCCACCCGTCCCTACGCCCATGAACACTCACCTGACTTCTTCGCCCAGGCGGACTTACCTCTTTCAAGCCAGCGGCCAGGCGCATTCAGAAGCCCAAACTTACCTCAGGCCCTCAGTGTGCCTAGCTGATTCCTTCACCCAGACATAATTACCTGCTTGTTTCCAAACACTGTCAAATATCACTGGAGGAAAATTTCCAGAAAAAAATGGTATGTTGGATTTTCATGTGAAAATCACCAAAATCCACGTTATGCCCCATATTAAAGAGTTTACTGTCTAATAGCAAAAAATATCATATTCTACACCATGGTTCTCATAATAAGGGCAATAATGGTGTAAGATTACAGGTAAATGTAACCTATTATTCCCTGGAAAATGAAAGTTATTAAATAATGCAGGTGACTCATCAGCTGTTTGTTTGCAGAATCTTCTAAGCAAAGTATGATGTTGCAGTAGTTCAGAATTTACACCTGGACGCATTTTAAGATTATGAGTTATCAGAAACGCCATGGATTTATTCAGGCAGCTGTAGGATGAAAGTTCCCAACTGACTTCCTCAGTTGTCATTTATGTCCTATTTTCCAACCATGCCTTTAGGTTATTGTTTAGCTCAGGTTGAAGGGGTTCCTGATCCTTGGGGTGAGGGGGGATGGAGGGTATACTAGCTACAGATATAGTTCTGAGTGGACCCATTAGTTTAGCCCTAAGGCACAAATGCCACTAAACAGGTCCTGACACTCATTTGTCTGGAGTACTTAACCTCCATAGCCATTACTTCACAGGCATGACTCTGGCCAGGAAAGTTCCTGTTCAGTGTCAGCCTTTCTATAATTTTGAGGTAGTGTTATTGCACCCAGGGGTGATGCATATTGGACAGCATGTGAATTAAGTACATAGACCTCTTGCAACAGGGACCTGTTTGTCTTTATTTTGTCAATGAAAGTCAATGTTTCAAGACATTTTCTGGATTGTCTTTGCAGTAATTATCTCAAACATTAGATCAATTGAGAAAGAAAGAGAGATCTGATCACCTGCTGCGCACTCTTAGATGGTCACACACATCTTACTGTATGAACATCAGGGCAATTTTCACCACAAAATCGCCCTGCCAGTACTTCCAATGATAGTACCAGCACAACTACTAGCCATCACACTCTTACAAGTGTGATAATTCAGAGTATTCAGGGCCCCCAAATCTCTAAGAATGGCTGGGGCAGAAGGTAATAGTCATTTTCAATGTATATTGAATTAATAAACAATTGCTGCTGTGCTCATAACTAAATTAGACAGAGAGAACCATGTGGCAGACCCTCACAAGCGCCAGAGTTGACAATTCAGTGAAGGGTGCCGAGCACCGGGAAATCATAGGCTCAAATTCAGCACTGATGAAAGCTGAATGCAAAATGGACGATGTCTGCTGCTCACAGAGAAACAAGTGGTGCTCACCTGTGCCAGCACAGTCCTAATATGTGAATTTCATTGTCCTGACTAAGGGGCTTGCATTAGCCCATAAGTGTATGGACAGCAGACAGCACACCTTAGAAACATAGGGCAGTAATTGCCTCTTTGTGTTTCTGATCTGTCCTATCAACAGCACGTGCACTAAGGTGGAGGTTTCTAGAGTTAATGTATGTGCTGTAGATGAGAAAAATAAACTCAAAGACCTCATCTGCATCAGCCTAGTGCACAGAATGGGATCATGATATGGCCCTTTGGTCAGCCATGATTCAAGTGTCTCTGTTGTCCTCCGTTGTCTGTCTTCCCCCCTCCCGCCTCCCTCCTGCCCCACCTCTCTACCCTGACACCAACCTGCCACTGTATCTGTCCCAATTATGAAGACTCTACACATGTAAGTTTATGCTTTGGTAGTAAATGTGGGAGTTGACAGATGGGAGTGGCTGGAAATGGGTAATACATCTACAAGTGAGGGGATTGGGGAGTAATATGAAGGGGTTAAGGGAGGGGATTTAGAGGGGGACATGCACCCACCCACAAAAGAGTAAGCTGCACCCATTCTGCCACTTGAGAGGGATTGCCTGATTTAGGTTTTGGCAAACAGGTTGACAAACAAGGCCTTCCACCACCAACCTGGAGAATATGCCCGTCTAATATTAGAAAGGCACCTCTATCAGAATGCATTCTGGGAAGCAGGTTAAACCTGTCCTATCCAGCTTCCTCTATCAGTAGAGAAAAACTCTCAAAATAAACTTGAACACATTTTAATTATTCAAATAACATTAAACTGACTGGCAACAGGCTCTTTTGTACACTAAAGACTATCTCTTAATGGGTTGAATGGAGAAACACTGAAGGATGGATCCACATTTCAACTCAGAGAATGTCAACATTGACACATAAGTTCACATGCACTATTGTTATGCTTTTTGAACATGGATCTTCATGGTGCCCATTTCTTTTCAGGATGGACTAAGCAGGGTACCCTTCTTTACGTCTGTTGGACTGTCTAATATCTGATAGTGCCTGCATAGAAGCCCTTGGCCGCCCAAGGAGTCCAGAGATGTAAACACACAGCACTAAACAGGCCTGCCCTTCCATCTCAAGAGACTGGAAGAGGGCTGCCAAATGGCTACCAACAGGAGGTGAGCGGAGGGGTGCCTGTTGGAAAGCACAACCACCCCCATGTTAATTTTTGTTTGCATCAAACTTTGAGTGGCCTGCCATTGCCATTTCCTGGTCACAACTAAACTAGTTTTTCACTACTGTGACACCTACTTCCCCAAAAGGATAACATTGGGTTGCCTTATTATATTTAATAAGTGCCAACTTTTGATTGGGAACAGTTACACTTTTCATGTTTGTTGTCTGAGAAATTGCTAATTTAGAACCCTCTTTAATGGTAAAGTTGGATTTGAAGTTACAATTTTTAGAAAGTTGGCATAACCTGCCCTAGTTTACTGGCACCTGCAGCCTATTTCTGGGTTTAGTTGGCAGTTGGACTTTCCTTATTCCTCCACACAATAGAGGGATTGGATTTTCCTGGATTGGCCATCACTGGTCGGAATGGGGGTCCCACTTTCACCCTCCCCATCTTGCCCCAATTGCAACTGAATAGGCTGTGCCCTGGCTTCGCACAAAAGACTTATCACCTCTGCATTGTTTATGCAGCCCACTTGGAACCAGGGCAAGGGAGGCAGGAAACCTGAAACACTTCAAAGGTAATTCTCTAGAAACCTCTCTTGTCTTCAAAGAAGGCACCAGGTATAAAATGTGGCCTCTCAAACCCACTCAGTTCACTTTCTGGATCATGTGAAGGGCTCTCAGAGGACTGCTTGCTTCTGTGGCCTGCCGTGTACCTCAGAAGACTGCTTTGCGGCACCTGGAATGACTGATATGCTGACTGATGCCTATCTTGAACCCTCATAGGTCTGCCCTGCTGCTTGAGCACTTTTCTACTTCTTGAACCCAGGATTATTTGAGTGACTATAAGGGGTAGTTGGCTGGCCTCCTGATGAACGCCTCATGGACAGAGAAGGTTCCAACCATCTTGAACCTGCACCCATCCTGAGTCCTAACCCCAAAGTGGTGACCCTTCAGTCTTGGACTCTTGATGGTGCTGTTAAAGCTGCCCAGATAGCCAAATGCATAACTTGGTACTTAAAAACATTTTTGGCTAAAAACTGCTCTGAGAACCAAGAGAAGGCTGGGACCAATTTGCTCATCTATAACCCAAGGTACATTGCCGGTCGGCCTAACTTTGCATCACAGCTGTCCTTCGCCAAAGGGGTTTCAGCCTTAGGGAACTCTCATCAGCTACAGCCTCCAGCTTCATCCTGCTGGAGATTTTTGACTTCCAAAAATGTGACTATCGGCCTGATTTAGATCTTGACAGGACTGGTCCCACCGTCATTTTTTGGCGGTCTTTCTGCTAGACAGCTTGGTGGTCAGCCCGCTTGATTTACATTTTGGACGGTCAGTGGAGCGCAGACTGCCGCAGTCCCACCACTTCTGCCAGAATCTTTCTCCCACTTCAATGGCATCAGCGGCAGAAGCTACTGTTGGAGGGAGTCCGCCAAGACTCCTTCTGTCCAGATTAAAATGTACCTTCCATTGAGGCAATTGTGGCGGGAACCTCTAAGAGCACAAGTTGGTGGAATCGATGACAAAGATGTAAAAACTCACAATTTTTGGGGTCCCTTCACCGAATCTGTCTTGAAAGCCATTGTGCAGGTCCTTCCTGTAGTGCTGCTACTTGACCACAACATTCAGTCACCGCCTCTGTAGCGGATCCTGGAGGGAGTGCTGCGGGGAGGGGTGGGGGAGGGGCAGGGTGGGGGTGGCAAATCCGTCATACGGCAGAACGAAGGTAAGTACATAAATAAATAAATAAAACAAATTACGGAGTCTCTAGTCTATTGTTGCAACATCTAAATATGGTGGGCGAACCGCTGTCAGCTTGACGGAGTTCTTGGGAGCCCCGCATAGGCGGGGCCGTGGTAGTCCCACCAAGATGTAAATCAAGCCTTTATTCCGAATGTAGAAATCTTCAGCCCAACTTCGTCCAGTGGCTCCCCGACAATAATACCTCTTCCTCAGACACTGCCTGCAGTCCTGCCCACCTGAACTTTACATTCTTAGAGCATTTTTACTGATTTTTTTTTTAAGTCTAATGGTAAGCAGGGGCTGGGACAAATCCACTCATTGTATCTGAGTCACGCTCCTTCGCGGTCGACCGCATTTTTCAATTTTGACCTGGTCTTGCAAAACTAGATATGATCTTTTAGGTGCTAGTTTTTGCCTTAAACTTTATTTATAATTGTCTCTATTTGTCTAAATTGGTGTTTGATTTTTCTGGTGTTGAGTTTTCACTTTATCACTGATTATGTGTTGGATAAATACTTCACACATTGTCTGAGTTAATCCTGACTTGTTTTGTGCCAAGCCACTAGAAGCTTAAGAGCAGGTTAATTTAGAGACTTTTGTGGTACGCCCTAACAGGGATTGTGGCTATTGCTTGAGCAGGTTTAACACCCAACTCAACCAACAACCCAATTTCACCCTTATTGGGTTTACTTGGTTGAGGAGAGGGGGGAGCAGTGCCTGATTGGTTGATTTGTTTGGTTGTATTTGTAGGGAATTAGAGAAGCATAGCATACATGTGCATCACCACACAGGGGCAATGGGCTGATTAGTGTAAAACAAACATTTATTAAAAATGCCACAATGCTAACACAGTTTTAAGTGATTATACTTGCCGATATTGTCCTGATTTAAAAAAAAAAACAGTTTTTTTTCTACCTGAATGGTGAGTTTTAAATGGTAAATTACAAAAATATTGTGATCAGAATATCAATTTTCAAAATAATGTGAAGATAAAGCACATAAAGGTAAGTATAGATTTACTATAACTCCACATGTGTATCATATCAGGTGTGTGTATGTGTGTGTATGTGTGTATACATCTCCAATGTAAGTATATGTGGAGTTAAGAATATTGCATCTTTATTTACCTACAAGTACTTACTTCACATTATTTTGGTAGTCAATGTTCCGATCACAATATTTTTGTATTTCAATATTTTCTGCCATCCATTTTCTGGCATACAACTCTATAGCCAATTTACAGTGGTCTTTTTAAACTATCCATCTAAAGAGATGAAGTCAATTCAAGTAGGATTCATTATAATAAGGCTCGTGCATGCTGCCCTTTACCTCCACTTGGCGACAGTTGTGCTCATACCTAAAAAGTACTTAATAGGGATGAGTGTAACACGTACAGACCAATCTGGCTTCCTAATACCGAAACAGAAATCTTAGTAAAAATATAAACCTTACGCTTCAGATGAGTCATCTCAATGTTAGCACACCCAGATCAATCGGTCTTTATGTAAGACCGGCGCACCCGTCTCTGTCTTAGGTAGCTCTTTGGCTGTATGAAATATACTAAAGTCACCTCAATGTCACAGTGGTTCTATCCGGTGGCATAACAATAGCCCCTGCAGCCCCTGCTGTGCAGCAGAGGGGCAAACTCCAAGGAGTCCCCTCCGATACTGTGAACAGGCTTCTAAGCTCCTGACTGGGTCCAGAGCATTGAGGGCCCCATCTATGTACTTTGTAGGGGGCCCCTTCAAGTTTTGTCATTCCACTGGTTTTAGTCCTAAACGGGGCTAAGGCTTTTGGTACAATAGAATGGGGATTTATGTTTACGTTCTGAGATGAATGGGCCTTGGCCTTCACTTTATGGACTGGGTGGGTCTGCTCTGTGATGGACCACTGGCGAGAGTTAGGGGGAATGGTACATATTTGAAGCCAGGGCAGGACTGGGAACTGAAACCCGCCCTGGCAAACTGCTTGGTCGGCCCCACATGGGGGGGGGTGGAGGGGGGTGTGTCTGAGCTGTTTGCTACAGCCAGTTTTGGTCGATTTTTTTACAGGGTGCTGATATTGCTGGCCCCCAGTAACAAAAACGGCCCCAGAGCCGAAAACCTGCCCCCACCCTGGTGGCCCACTGAGTAAATGCCCGGTGCCCACCACAGCCAGTCTGGCCCTGTTTGAAGCCCTTTAACCTGGAAAGAGCAACAATAAAGGGGTTGCCATTCATGCTACTGTTTGAATGCCTTGCCCGCTGGGTACAAGGAAACATCCTAACTAATGAGCTTGGTTTTGAGAACACATGCGAAACAGCATTCCTCTGTGTATGCGGATGATATCTTACTCTATTTAGTGGACCTTGCGTTGTTTATAGATTGCTTGTTGCGAATGGTGTATACATTTGGAGACTACTCTGGCTTTTGCATTGATGGGGGAAATCAGTTCTGCATCTATTATCAGGTCGACTTTCGCTGAGAACCCTACAGCATCCCATTGCTATTGACAAAGAGGGAAATGAATATCTAGATAATACATCAATAGGGTTCTTTCGCTGAACTTCTATACATTCCTCAACAAATTCTGTATTGATATCACAAAATGCTAATACGACAGTGGACCCCAAATGCCTGAACCTATCCTGTGTCCCTAATCTGTTAGTGAAAGAATTATTATCTACATGTGAACGCAATATAGCACCTGCTGCTTAGATGAAGTCCTAGCAAATGGTCATTTCAGATTGAAACACAGTAAAGGTGACCACAAGTAGGGATAGAAACAATCTCCCCAAAAAGTTCCATATTCCATACACTTCTTTTATTTATATTCTTGTTTTATGCCAGACTTCTTGTGAAAACTGTCTAGAACCGCCCTTGGGAAATCGGCCAGGGGGCATCTGAGGGGGGGAATTACTTTTCTAGAATTCAACCATATTACTGGGACTCTCAGCTAGTCACAATCAATGAATGAGCCTTTGCTCTCTTAGAGGAGTCCTCAGTAAGAGTAAACATACATGAGATTGGCTCCAGGGTTTATCAGACCGCATTAAGTAAGTGCAGGAGTTGGATGTTCACTTCTACCCCATACCCTGACAGTTGTCGAAATCTTAGACTGGACATTCAGTTGGTTATATTTGGATGGAAATTCTGACAAGGGAATATCTGCAGTAGAACAGTGATCTCTTATGGGAGGTGGGAATCCTATGGTGTTGCAAGTTCTCTCAATCTGAGTTTCTTTTGGTAAACTGTAAAGGAGATGCATTTCCCTAATAGGCCTGCCTTAAAGGCAACCCAGATCATAGTATATATGACCTTGTCGAATTCATTAGCTAGAAAACTGTCCTCAATGCATTGTGTGAGTTGTTCTCTAAATAGTCTATCTTAGAGCACGGGAAGGGGTAACCTCCAAATAGGACTAGGGGTCTCTCTATAGATTTGTAAGTCAATATGAATGGGAGCGTTGTCTGAGACAGATATAGAGCCTAGCTCTGCTAGAGTCATCTCAAACGCTGGGGCATTATTGGCCAAGACGTGACCAATACATGATTTTGATTGATACATGTGCGTGAAACATGTATATGTTGTCTGTCACATGGAGTTCCCTCCACAAATCAGCCAGTTCCATCTCTCCCTATTTTTTCTTATTACTTGCAGTAGCGGTGGGCATGGCTCGTGGGTGGGAGGCGGGGGTCGTTCAGGGAGGGGTGGTCACGCGGGGATGAAGGGGAAAATAATAAAAAAAATACCTTTGCACTGGGTTCGGCTTCTTCACTGCTCCTTATCTCCTGCTTCCAACAGGAACAGGAAGCAGGCAACCAGGCTCCCTCCCCTAAGCCAATCATAACGCTGCAAGCTGCGTTGTGATTGGTCGGGACGGCGCCCCACCAAGGGCTAATAGTGTGGCCATGTTCTCCATGCAGGCTGCAATGCAGCCTGCATGGAGAAGGGCTTGTGCGCATGACTGGTTTGGGCGGCCCGAGAGGGCCGACCAAACAGTCTTTGCGCACTCTGGAGTGGGCAAACCATTCCTCCCCCGCCCTGCTCAAAGAGCAGAGCAGTCCCACCCAACCGCAATGCGCAAAGCAAACATAAAATGGTAATAACTTAAAAGTATTACCATTTTAAGTTTTGGCTTTCTTGCACTACTAGAAAGCAGTGGGGTGATGCTCCTTTTCCCTAGTGTAGGAGCCACCCATGATTACTTGAGGAGAAGGCACCACCTGCCCGCTGCTCTTATGTGTTCTGACCTTTTCCGGCTCCAACACAGTCTTAAAATCTCCCATGAGAATCATTTCGCCAAGAAAATTCCCTAAGAGGGTTTCCTGTGCTACGTTAGGGGCAAAAATATTAGCATTCGTTAATACCTTAGGGGCAGATTTACGTTGCCTGACGCATCTCTGCAAATCGGCAGAGATGCGCCAGGAAAGATACGTCACGCAAATCCATCCTTGTGCCACCCATGATGCTCCGCATTTACAATGCGGCGCACCATGGTGCAAGGAAGGGCAGATGCGTGACGCATCATTTTGCTTACGGGCGGCGCATTGCTGGAGTCGCGTCGCAAGCGCGACGCAACGCCTGCAATGCACAGGGGCCACCCATACATTACATGGTGCGTCACTCCTTACGCCTGCTTCAAGCAGGCGTAAGAAATTGACGTAGCAGCTTTGGGAAAGTGACTCAGTGAAATCTTGTAGATTTCACTGAGTCACTTTCCAGGGGCGTTCCTGCGACGGAACGCCCCCCACTGCACCTGAACGCCTACATGAAACCTGACGCAGGTTTCATGTGGCTCAGGGCCTTACACCGTGACGCATCTCCATAGATGCGTCACGTTGTAAATGCCTCGTAGGGATGCGCCACGTTTACGCCGCCTTACGTGACGCAACAGCGGCGTAAACGTGGCCCAAGGGTCTCGTAAATCTGCCCCTATGTATTTAAGTAACAAATAGCTGCCATCATTATCTAGTTTCTTATCTTCACAGATAAAGGGCAGACCCTTCTTCATCAGAAGTGCCTCACCTTTGCGTTTAGAATGCTCCTAATCACAATATGCAGAAGGGTACAGTATATTTCGCATTCGGCTCTAGTCCATTCTTTTTAAGAGCGTTTCCTTCATCTGGCTGTAAGGTGCTTTAGTACAACCAAATGACGCGTCTCTACATAGGTGCACTCATCCCCTTGACATTAAGTGATGACTCATCCCCTTGACATCAAGTGATGACTCATCCCCTTGACATTAAAGTGATGTAAAGCTCACACTGAAGTGTGGCTTAGACCGCCCCTTAACTTAAAATAAAAATAAAAAACATGTAATATTTATTGTGTGGTACTGGAAAAATTAATACAATCAAAAAGATGTCATTCACTTTCACACTCTGCCCTAAGCAGGATATGTCAGAAATACAAAGCACTACCCTCTCGATGAAAACACTAGTTTTGGCGTTTACTCTCAGTGTAAATGCAAACTTATATAATGTGCATATTTGGAGCGAAACAATCATTTAAGAATATAGTGAGGCTTAAGGTGTGAAATCACTGACGCGTTAGTTCGTTGAACACATGTATGTTTGTCACAGGCAACGAAAAGGTGCAACAATAGTGAATAATTAAGCGCAATTTTCAGGGCAATTTTCTCCCTGACCATAACCCTATATAAATAAGCGTGCAAATGTAATGATTTTAGTGTTCTCTGGCAAGTAACCTGTAAGAAAGCACACACACTTTTTACTACTATCCGATCGCCCTTGGTGTAAAGGACTTTTACGGTCGACGCTCTAGTGTGCCATGCTTAAGAAACGTATTGCAAAAATAATCTGTTTTTATAGAACACTTGCAATTATATTTTTATAGTTTCTCTGTGCGGCGTAAATTAAAATAAATGGTGTTGAGCACAAGTCAAATTAAATATACAAATATTAGAAAAGATTGTTCCCGTTCTTACCTTGTCGTCGGCTGAATTTAAGTGTTAACTAGACAGGAAACTGGCGCACAGGGAAGTGTCTGCTCTGCACATGATGCCATTACGAAATATACCCGCGGACAGTCGGAACTGTACCAGCGGGCTTCGGAATGACGCACGGTCAGCTGTCTAGGAATGAAACTAAACATCATCTTTGTGCGTAGGGGTTGTCAAAAAGGGATTTCCATTTTTTTTTAAACAACTTGATCCCTACAGTATCAATGCGAGCTGAAGGGCTATGTGCTCCGTTTATGTGTTTGCTTCACATCCTCCAGTGCCCTGTTAATTCCTTATTTTTTAGGGTATTCTCACGGGGCTATGTACAAAGGTAAGTTACACCTGTGAGTAAGTATCACTCATAACTTTATTCTTGGGTAGCTTTACTCCTTTTGGCTATTCACCATCTACAATTGTATTGTTCCTCAAAAATGTGGACTTATGTGTCTCCACCTCCTCACATGTGCAAGTTACTACACTCAAAAAGGACCAGTGATAAAGTTCAGTGCCTCACATGGCCAACTATTGGTCCTGGAACAATCTCACATAAAAAAATAAAAAAATTATAAAACGTTTTAAAAAAAAAGGAATTTTGGGCCACATGTATGATCCTATTTTGCATTCGCAAAAGGCGCAAATTGCTAAATTTGGCCGCTTGCACATGAAAAATAGGTTTTCAAAATAAATGAAATGCTTTGGCAGTGCATTTTTGTTCATCGCAATTTTTTGCAATTACCTAAAATTGCAACTACAAGTAGGGAATAACAATTTGTGATTCTCTAGGCACATGTACCAAGCATTTTCTAAATGCTAGGTTTGCATTTCAGAAATGCTATTACCATCGACTCCAAGTCAACGGTAACCTTGTGCAGTTTTTGAAAATGCACAAAAATGTATTTTTCAAAGTGCCATGTAGCGCACACATACCCCTAGTGCATATGTGCCCTGTACATGTGCACATTGTTTTTGGGGGGTTCTTCAGGAGGTCCTTAGGTCCCCGAGCACACTTGGTTTCATATTACCTAATTCGCAATTACCAATTAGGTAAACGCAAATTAGCTAATGCAAAACCATTTGCACAGATGGTCTTTTAGACCCAGTCCCAAAGGAATGCATTGAGTAGTATTACCTAACAGTGATTACCTTTTTCCCGAATCGCTATTTGGTAATTTTAAGGAACCACAAAATCTTTAGTGATTCCTTACATACATCGCATTTTGCAATACCCAAATCCCAATTTGGTAAAAATCTCTATTGGGTAATCCCAAAATGCTCTTTTGATGCTTGTGGCCCAACATTTCTACATTAAGAATTATTGATAATTATTTTGATATATTTATTTTAGATGTAAAAGAAAAATTTGGAGCATTAATACATTCATTTTTAGATGTTATTATTATTACAAATGCAATTAAATGATTTTTCTGAAGTTTTCATTTTCAAAAATCCCACATAAAGTACAATTTATAGTTTAAGTATGTAATAACAATTATTAAAAGTCATTTTTTAGAATTAATTAAACATAATTTCATTATATTTTAACACAAATGAGTGTTACATTAATTTTTACATACACAAATATTATTAAAATATTTTAAAATAAAATAATTATATTTTTCTTTTAGATATTTTTAACATTAAATTAGGTTTATTTATATTTTCAAATAGTCTAAATAATTTAACATAATTTTCTATGGCATTTTAGGTTTAGTTTCTGCTTCCTTTATTTTAAAGGATGGGTGTTAAAGTACCCACCAGTGGTTTGCCATGTGTGGTGCTTGACTTACTTCAGCTCTGATCTGGATTAACAGCTAGATTCATCAAGCATTTTTGCGAGCGCAAACGGTGCGAATTGCTAAATTCGGCCGTTTGGGCCCGCAAAAATGGCATTTGGAATTCATCAATGGGTAATGAACTCGCAATTTGAAAAATCGCAAATAATTGCTGTTTTTAAAATTGTGATCACATTTAAGGAATCTCAATTTGAGATTCCTTGAATGCTATTCATGAACCTTTGAAAAATTGCGATTTCGCTATTTTATGCCACTATTTACCGCGAAGTCTGACTTCGTGGTAAATAGCGAAAACTGAGAAAAATGCACTTTTGTGCATTTTTCTCAGTTGTATGTTACACACACACATGTCCTTTGGACATGTGTGTACGCAACATCAGTCTACATTTTCATTTCAGGGGTGCTACAGGGTGTCCTTTGGACACCCCTGGCACCCTTGAAATCGCATCCTTATTTGCAATTAGCAAATTGCTAATCGCAAATAAGGAATGAATGGGGAGTTATTCCTTATTTGCGATTAGCAATTTGCTAATGGCAAATAAGGAATGTGTAGGAATCGCAATTTATTTAGCGATTCCTACATGAATCCCGTTTTGCAAGTCCTTAATAGCGATTCCTTAATAATCGCTATTAAGGACTCGCAAAACGGGACATTGATGAATCTGGTTGTTTATGTATTATTGTTTTAGGTCCTTTTTAGCTGTAGTACCCTTAGAAGTGCAGTTTGTGAATAGAAAGGGTGCAGGGGAATAATTTAGTCATTGCGATTAGTGGGGTGTGAATCTCAGATTTTCTAACTTAAAAAGCAGTAGGCGGCAGGGTGAATGTGTGAGATGACCAAGGTTCCCCTGAGGAGCAATGTGTCAGTTCTGATCTGCATTAAGTGGGCCTCGATGGCTGATTTAGAGTTTGGTAGACAGGTACTCCATTGTAACAGTAACAGATTACTAAATCCGTCCAACTGAAGGTCCATACTCCCAATTTTGAGTCAGAAGGAACACATGTTTTACGCTAAGAAGTAACATTTACGCCATCAGTATACAACTTCCTCTGCAGCCCGATGGAGTATGTGCCATCAGAGCTATGATGGGGGGAGGTTAATTTGCTTTTCTAGTCTTCCAAAACAAACTCCTGCTTTGGGAGTTTCTTATTAAAAACTAAAAAAAATAGAAAAGGTTGGCGGGATACCATTATGTTTGACAGAGATGTCCTTCAAAGTTTTCCTGCATTGGCAGAAACATTGGCAGGCTGTTTTTGCCAATGTATAGAGATGCCTGTGGGGCAGGCGGATAGCACTACATTTTTTGGGGGGACTGAAGGCGGTCATCAAATTCTCTACCACCCGGTATGCCTTCACCCTTCTGCCAAAACCTAAATAAGGCCATTTCTCTAGAGTAGCAGAGTGGGTGCAGCTTACTTTTTTGTGGGTGGGCGCATGTCCCCCTCTAAAACCCCTCCGTAAACCTGGTCTTAGTACTCCCCAATCCCCTCACACGTAGACATAAGTATCACCCATTTTCCAGCCAATCCCATCTGCCCCCTCCCACATTTTCTACCAAAACATAAACTTACATGTGCAGAGACTTCACAGTTGGGACAGATATAGCGGCAGGCTGGTGTCAGGGTAGAGAGGTGGGGCAGGGGGTAGGGGTGAGGACAGACAACGGATGACGAAAAAATAATACAAATAAGAACTTACCTGCTGCATTGCCACTCTTCTGATCTTCAACCTCCACTGAAGACAGCACAGGCTCCCAGACTCCCCTGCAGCCAATCCTGACGCTGCTCTCATGTCATGAGAGCAGCATCAGGATAGGTATGAGTCCCCTCGATTAGCACTCCCAGGAAGACCGAGAACCTGTGACTGCTGCCTCCAACCCGGTAACGCAGCTTGCTTGGAGACAGCTTTAGTGTGCATGACGGTTTGGCCGGCCTGAGGCGACCAGCCAAACCATCATGCACACTGATAACAGTGCCCACCACTCCCCCTGTGACTGTCCCCCTAATGGCTCTGCCCCCAAACCTTGGCTCCGAGAGCAAAAATAAAGCAATAATAAACAAGCTTTATTATCATTTTGTTTTCCACCTTTTTGAGGCTGCCGACAGGGGAGGCGACGCTCCTCCGCCATAGCGGAGGAACCACTTCTGAACAGTTATTTCTGCATAGAAAAATATATAAGAGGTGGAGGTGGAACCTCTGCACACAAGTATATTATTCGCATTTTGCAGTATGTTGGTAGTACTGCTCACGTCCGACAGAGTACAGTTGTGAATAGGACTGCAAGAATTCAACTCATAATCCATGCTAATTCTGCACTTCTGGAGTTACCTGGACTCCTTCCTCAACACCAGGACACTGGTATTGTATGGTATTCTGTCTGTTCACTTAAATGTTACCTGATTCTCATTCTAAATGCACTTTGCCTTTACCAAATTTGAGAAAACTAACTGTACAAACTGTTTAATTGCCAAAAGTTGCTTATATAGTAATATTATGTCTTCCTGTGACCTATAGTTTCTTTGCTTCCATCATCTGCAATATTTTTCAAATAATTTCAAATCCAAAGAATGTGAGCTTAAAGGCAAAAAAAAACAAATCACTCATCTATACATTGCTCTTCAACTACTGGCTGCACCTCAGTTTCAAGCTTTTTACACAGTCTATGTTGCAATTTGAGCCACAATGAGGAGGGTGGGAGAGTACCACAGCGCTTCATCTGAACTGCAGGGGTTTTGCCACAGAATTTTTTGATGTGGTTGCTCTTTCCCTGCTGTGCCTCACAGGATTGTTGTGGCAATGGGGAATAATGTAGACATACATTTGTTTTCAAGCAGTGCTGCCTGTTGGTCCCTCGCAGCTATTGTACCTTCCCATGCAACACACTGAATTGGTGTGGGTGTGGCATGGAATGCCTTAGTTTACTGCTGCTAGCATTAAAGTGACTCTGGGGCATATTACCAACAACTAGCGATAATTATCGCTATGTTGGTTTAGCGGCAATATTTTTATCGCCGAGCTGCGGCGATTTTTATCGCTTAGGAACCTTGCTATTATCAAGGTTTATCTCCTAAGCGATAAAAATCGGCCGAAATGCATGAATATCGCTGAAAAGTCAGCGATATTCATGCATTACCGAGCTAATGCTCTTAGCCATGTTATCCACCTCCCATTGGATAACATGGCTAAGAACTGCTCAGGGGCAGGTGTTAGCTTTTGGAGATATTTGCGCTTAGCGCGAATATCTCCAAAAGTTGGTAATAGGAGATAGCGATGTTAACAACTGTTTCCAGTCGCTAACATCTTGGCACGCCCACTTTGCATGTCATTAGTGATAAATTTCACTGACATGCAAAGCGGGGCCCAAGATGGTCGCTATCTCCTACTAGCTGTTGCTAACTGGTGTTAGCGACAGCTAGGTAATAGGGAGATAATTTTATCTCCGCTTTCTTGGCTTTTAAAGCCAAAAAAGCAGAGAGAAACCCCCTTGATAATATGCCCCTCTGTTCTCTTATGGCCACCTGGGCGTGAGGTGAAAAAAGCAAAATGTTATGGAAATTGGCAGTGCATAATGCATACAGCAGTGTAAAATTGAAGCAGCAGTGCATGAAAGAAGTCCATTCAGCCTGTTAATAGAATAAAGGAAGGCATTTGTTGCAGTTCAACAGGTGCATAATGCATACCCATTATTTACGTGAGCAACGTCTCCGCAGCTGTTTCGGTGGCCGTGTAACATGTTGCTTTATTGGGTGTTGGCATACTGTAGCGCACACAATTGTGGTGCACCCACTCGAGTGCATGAGTTTTGCGCTTGCAATCAGCGGGGGGCGGGGGGGGTAAAATGAAAAAAATACCTTGGCCACACTATGGTGGGGGCAAATTAGAGGACGCCTGTGCACTGCAGACATAAACAGCTCCCTCCCTGCATCTTGTTGTCCCTCCTCGCCAGCTTGCCCACCTATACTTTTTCAAGGCCCATTCTCTTCCACCCCATTCAAAGTCAGAGTTTCTTCATTGGAAGAGATAGTGGCAGGGATAACCGTAATTGGGACACCCTCATCCCTAGCCCATTCGCTTCCAAGTTGTCCCTTCAGTTGCTGGACAGAGGTTCAATTATCCAGTAAAACCTGTCAGTCATTTTGTGGGATCATATTGAAAAGTAAGAATATCTGCTCAGTAAAAAAGGAAGCCTGGCACATTAGTTGGGCAAGAGAGTCCTAACAATTTCTGACCAAGCAAGCATCAATCGACAAACAAAGGAGGCCTGGCTTCAATGTGTTTATCAATAGCATATGCCGTTATTAGATGTCCTATGTAAGTCCGAAGCATAAGGGTGCACTCCTGTGGGCTGGCACAAGAGATGCCTGCAAAGGAAGCAGCACAGTGAATCAGTAGCACAAGCTTTTACTAGATGTTCCTATTGATTCAGCAGCACAAAAGTGCAACACTAGAGGCTGGTTCTAGATGTTCCTGATGACTTTGGACTCCTTTAATAGCCTGAAAGGGACAAAAGAACACACTGTATTTCTAAATATTTTATTTATGCACTAAGAAGATCGGATTGAACACAAAAAATAAGGAACTGAGCTTAAGCAATAATTCCCTGTAGGGGAGGCAGGGTGGGAAAGGCCTTGAAGAACATCTGCAGATTTACAATCATTCACAATTCAGTATTATAGGAACAGAATTCTTGGCAGAGTCCCAAGTACTTCTTTTTCTCAGTCTCCCACTGGAAAACATGCATTAATAATAGTATTACGCTCTATCAAGAGTTTATAGGTTTTACTAGCTTATTGTGCTTTTTGGGGGAACATGGTGTACAGATACTCCAACAATATTGAAGGAATCTTAATTTTCTTTGGCTGAATCCAGAGCATATGAATTATGAATCATGATACAAACGTAAGCTCATGTGTCATAATGCTCACTTTTCAAAGGCCTACTGAGCATGAACATGAAACAAAAGGTTAACATGGTTAACATTTTGAGTTACCTGGAAAGTTGCCGTTCCCTTACTAGCTGCAACCAGTGACATAAAAGAAGAACTACAGTGGCACATACAACCAGTGACAAGAGCACACACAATCACTCACAGAAGAGCTAGACCACAATAGCACCATCTCTGTAATCTAGTCGGAGCATAATTAAAATAATTACGCAGCTCATCAAGAAAAGGATGTGACTGCTGTATAATATCTGACAGCAAAAGACACAGAATTGATGGACGGAATGCAGAACAAATCAAAACATTCACCCCCAGTCAAGAGATCTGGGTTAAATCCATCATTCTTTTGCTCACCATGCCACCCCAGTTTATTCTGGCCATATGCAAATCAGTCCTGACCCTGTGCCTCATGGGAACAGTCCAGCCCGAACTGCCAAGCCAGGTCCTCCCCGGACCGAATACAAGCATCCTAGGACAGGTTTCAGGGTTTCACCCTTCTTCAGCCAGGATAGCTTGATTCCAGTGGCACAGTGAGACAACAAATTCAGAGTTTTTATTATAGGTGTAGTCAAAACAAAACCTCATGCCAGATTATGTAACACGTGCTTGATCATTGCTATTTTACCAGACACAGCAATCATGCTCCTGGTCTATTTCACATTTTTCGCAAGTATGCTTTGGTTTACATAGAGAAACCGGAAATTATACTGGTGCTTTAATTCTTCTGAAGTTAGTCTGTCTGGGAATTTCACTAAATTTTCTCTGTCACCTCCCCCGCAGGTGTGAATGTGAGCAGTAGGCTGTACTCATTGTTTATAGCGAGTACATTTATTTTCAAATTACACAAAGTCTCTATTTCAAGTGTAACTTGACTGTATGTTTGTAATATCCCATTTTTTGCAAAATTCGTGAAACACCTTTGTTTGATGTTTCATTTTCTGCTGCTGTTTGACCATAATGCTTCTCCAGGCCTGATTAAACAAGCATTTACAATGCAATGGTCTCGGCATCATTAAAGGTAGAGCTATTGGCATTGCTCATGACATTTCTTTTTTTTTCTTTAAATCATAAATAAATGGCATTGTCATTTACATTGCCAATACACAGCACTCTGCACTCAACAGCACACAGCACTCTGCACTCAACAGCACACAGCACTCTACACTCAAAAGCACAAAGCACTCTGCACTCAAAAGCACACAGCACTCTGCACTCAAAAGCACACAGCACTCTGCACTCAAAAGCACACAGCACTCTGCACTCAAAAGCACACAGCACTCTGCAGTCACTACTCTGCACTCTGCACTCTGCACTCACTACTCTGCACTCACTACTCTGCACTCACTACTCTGCACTCACTACTCTGCACTCTGCACTCACTACTCTGCACACTGCACTCACTACTCTGCACACTGCACTCACTGCTCTGCACACTGCACTCACTGCACTGCACTCACTAGTCTGCACACTGCACTCACTACTCTGCACTGCACTCACTACTCTGCACTGCACTCACTAATCTGCACTGCACTCACTACTCTGCACTGCACTCACTACTCTGCACTCACTACTCTGCACTCACTACTCTGCACTCACTACTCTGCACTGCACTCACTACTCTGCACTGCACTCACTACTCTGCACTCTGCACTCACTACTCTGCACTCTGCACTCACTACTCTGCACTGCACTCACTACTCTGCACTGCACTCACTACTCTGCACTCACTACTCTGCACTCACTACTCTGCACTCTGCACTCACTACTCTGCACTCACTACTCTGCACTCTGCACTCACTACTCTGCACACTGCACTCACTACTCTGCACACTGCACTCACTACTCTGCACACTGCACTCACTGCACTGCACTCACTACTCTGCACTGCACTCACTACTCTGCACTGCACTCACTGCACTGCACTCACTGCACTCACTACTCTGCACTCACTACTCTGCACTCACTACTCTGCACTGCACTCACTACTCTGCACTGCACTCACTACTCTGCACTCACTACTCTGCACACTGCACTCACTACTCTGCACACTGCACTCACTAATCTGCACACTGCACTCACTACTCTGCACTGCACTCACTACTCTGCACTGCACTCACTACTCTGCACTGCACTCACTACTCTGCACTGCACTCACTACTCTGCTCTGCACTCACTACTCTGCTCTGCACTCACTGCTCTGCACTCACTACTCTGCACTCTCTACTCTGCACTCACTACTCTGCACTCACTACTCTGCACTCACTACTCTGCACTGCACTCACTACTCTGCACTACACTCACCACTCTGCACTACACTCACCACTCTGCACTGCACTCACTACTCTGCACTGCACTCACTACTCTGCACTGCACTCACTACTCTGCACTCTGCACTCACTACTCTGCACTCACTACTCTGCACTCTGCACTCACTACTCTGCACTCTGCACTCACTACTCTGCACACTGCACTCACTACTCTGCACACTGCACTCACTGCTCTGCACACTGCACTCACTGCTCTGCACACTGCACTCACTGCACTGCACTCACTACTCTGCACACTGCCCTAACTACTCTGCACTGCACTCACTACTCTGCACTGCACTCACTACTCTGCACTGCACTCACTACTCTGCACTCACTACTCTGCACTCACTACTCTGCACTCACTACTCTGCACTCACTACTCTGCACACTGCACTCACTACTCTGCACACTGCACTCACTGCTCTGCACACTGCACTCACTGCACTCACTACTCTGCACTCACTACTCTGCACTGCAATCACTACTCTGCACTGCACTCACTACTCTGCACTGCACTCACTAATCTGCACTCACTACTGCACTCAATACTCACCATTGCACTCACTACTCACCACTGCACTCACTACTCTGCTCTCTGCACTCACTACTCTGCACTCACTACTCTGCACTCACTACTCTGCACTGCACTCACTACTCTGCACTCACTACTGCACTCACTACTCTGCACTGCACTCACTACTCTGCACTGCACTCACTACTCTGCACTCACTACTGCACTCACTACTCACCACTGCACTCCCTACTCTGCACTCTGCACTCACTACTCTGCACTCTGCACTCACTACTCTGCACTGCACTCACTACTCTGCACTGCACTCACTACTCTGCACTGCACTCACTACTCTGCACTCACTACTCTGCACTCACTACTCTGCACTCACTACTCTGCACTCTGCACTCACTACTCTGCACACTGCACTCACTACTCTGCACACTGCACTCACTACTCTGCACACTGCCCTCGCTGCACTGCACTCACTACTCTGCACTGCACTCACTACTCTGCACTGCACTCACTACTCGGCACTGCACTCGCTGCACTGCACTCACTGCACTCACTACTCTGCACTCATTACTCTGCACTCACTACACTGCACTCACTACTCTGCACTGCACTCACTACTCTGCACTGCACTCACTACTCTGCACTCACAACTCTGCACACTGCACTCACTACTCTGCACACTGCACTCACTAATCTGCACACTGCACTCACTACTCTGCACTGCACTCACTACTCTGCACTGCACTCACTACTCTGCACTGCACTCACTACTCTGCACTCACTACTCTGCTCTGCACTCACTACTCTGCACTCACTACTCTGCACTCACTACTCTGCACTGCACTCACTACTCTGCACTACACTCACCACTCTGCACTGCACTCACTACTCTGCACTGCACTCACTACTCTGCACTCACTACTCTGCACTCACTACTCTGCACTCACTACTCTGCACTCTGCACTCACTACTCTGCATTCTGCACTCACTACTCTGCACACTGCACTCACTACTCTGCACACGGCACTCACTGCTCTGCACACTGCACTCACTGCTCTGCACACTGCACTCACTGCACTGCACTCACTACTCTGCACACTGCACTCACTACTCTGCACTGCACTCACTACTCTGCACTCACTACTCTGCACTGCACTCACTACTCTGCACTGCACTCACTACTCTGCACTGCACTCACTACTCTGCACTGCACTCACTACTCTGCACTCAATACTCAGGTTAGTGAGTGCAGAGTAGTGAGTGCAGAGTAGTGAGTGCAGAGTAGTGAGTGCAGTGCAGAGTAGTGAGTGCAGTGCAGAGTAGTGAGTGCAGTGCAGAGTAGTGAGGGCAGTGTGCAGAGTAGTGAGTGCAGTGCAGTGAGTGCAGTGTGCAGAGCAGTGAGTGCAGTGTGCAGAGCAGTGAGTGCAGTGTGCAGAGTAGTGAGTGCAGTGTGCAGAGTAGTGAGTGCAGAGTGCAGAGTAGTGAGTGCAGAGTGCAGAGTAGTGAGTGCAGAGTAGTGAGTGCAGAGTGCAGAGTAGTGAGTGCAGTGCAGAGTAGTGAGTGCCTTGCTGGACCTGAGTCTGGAGCCTGGATTCCTCGCCAGGGCAGAACTGGCTACTGGGCAGTTGTGTGTGCTGCCGAGCTGGGGGCTAATTTCTCTGTGGTGGGGGCTTATTTCGTTGATGGGGACCTGCGTGCGCATTGAAATAAAAAAAGCAAAAATAATTTCGTTTTTCACACACAGGTCCCTATCAACGAAAACAGCCCCCAGGTCGGCAGCACACACAACTGCCCGGTAGCCAGTCCGGTCCTGTTCCTCGCTGGACCTGCGTCTGAAGCCTGGATGCCTCGCTGGACCTGCATTGGAGCCTGGATGCCTCGCTGGACCTACCTCTGGAACCTGGACTGGGATGCGGAGGAGCTGTGAAGTCGATGAGCCGTGGCGATAGACATTGAGGGGCGATGATCGCCTGTACCTGGTGGTGAAGTCTGGTAGGTCGCATGGAGACACGTTGCTGACCTGTGTGAGAAGACCGCCTTGGGCGTCGTTGGAACGGTCAATAGTAGAGGCGCTCCTGCGCCCCAACGTAGGGAGGTCTGCATCGCATACTACGATCCACCACTACAGGTGCACGGAGGGGATTACCAATATTGGGTGCCACCTCTCTGCATCACAGGCCGGATGATGTTGGGCTGGCCCCTGAGCTGCGCCAAACTTGTGTGATGGGAGCGCTGCAACTTCATGCCTAAGGGGGCCCTGCTGCATCCACTGCATCGGGAGGTTCACCAGCGGACTTGGCAGTGACTGCTGTACCCAGGCTTGTGAAATCCCTCCTGGCTGAGGCTCCTGCTGGCTGAGTCACAGATTCGAAGAGAGTGCAGCAGATTGCGGAACATTGTCAATGTCCAGGTACGAAGAAGGTGGGACACGTAGGGATGGACGCCTGGGGGTCAGGTTCCCAGGCCTAGCACATGTAGATGACGCACCCCCAGTGTCGGCTCATCCGCTATGGCAGAAGAGCGATGCCCCACTGTTTTCAAGCAGTGCCGAGGAGGAACAATCATTACATGATGATAACTTACTGAGGTAACCGTGCTATGTTTCCCTTACAGGTGGGAGGGTGGGTAGGACTGCTCCAAGCATGGGGAAAGGCATGGGCGGATTGGCATGCCCAATCAAGTGCGCAATGACTGTTTGGCCAGCCCACTCAGGCCGCCCAAAGCAGTCATAGGCACTTTCCTGTTTGTAATGCAGGCAGCATTACAGCCTGCATGGAGAACATGCCCACCCCTCCAGCTCCTGGCTGCCTGCCTTGTCCCGTTGCCAATTAACAATCCCACCGCCGCATCTCAGCGTTGTGATTGGCTCAGGGGAGGGAGCTTTGCTGCCTACTTCCTATTCCTGGAAGCTGATGCAGGAGAGCAGGAGCAACGAAGAAATGTGACCCGGCTCCGAGATAAATCTTCCCTAATTAAGATTTCACAATACCCGCTCACACACACATCCCCGCATCCATGCCCCATCCAGTGTTCTTTCCAGCGATTGCCACCTCACAGCTGTCCAGCCTCCTAGCACTTCTCAATAATGGCCGTTGTGCACCCATGTACAGTGGGCATACCACCCTTGTACCAAAGGCATGTATGTGGTTGTGACGCATGCCATAGCATTGCATTCCATTCCTATGCATACTAATACTAGGCACATTGCAACAGTAGAGTAGGAATTGCATAGCAGAGACATCAATATCACTATTCCCAAATCAGTGAGTTCAATCCAAAACGTACCTTTGCACCCCAAACCAAACCGTGAACCCTGGAATTCCTTTTTGAGTCATATAACACACACAACAATCAAATTTGCCTCAAATGCACAACCCAAATTCCATATTTTACCCCAAATGCACCCCAATTTTCATATTTTATCCCAAAACACACCCCAATTTTCATATTTTACCGCAAAACACACCCCAATTTTCATATTTTGCCCCGAAACCCATAACAACCTGAAAAACTTTAAATTACCCCATTACTGACCTCACAATGCGTTGTAATCAAATGCGATGTAAAGGCACCTGCGTTGTAGGAGGTGCGTTGTTAACAATATACTGCCTGCGTTGTACTGGTTGTCTCTCGTGCCAAAGGGAACCCATCAGCTAAGCTGTTTGCGTCTGTCTGCCCCTGGACCGCGCTCAGCACCAAGGAGCCTTCCTCTTGGACACTCCACCGCTACAATGTCAGCACCCTCAAACTTGGACGCCCCCTCGCCTGCCAGAACCAACCACTGCTCCGGACCAGACTTTGCCATCGTCATCTCTGACAGCTGCAGTACCACCCGCAAGGAGCACCCTGACCATCAAGGAGGAGGCATTGCCATCACCTACAGCAGCACACTCTGACTGACCACACACTCTAATGACCCAAGGGTGACCATGGACCACCGCAACTCCCAGATCCGGACCAAGCCCAATCCCAACCTCTCTAATACCATTGTAGACCTCATTGCACCCCAGGGTCTCCCATCCACCAACAACATCCTACTCAGTGACCTCAAGTTCAACCTGGACAACCCCTGTGACCAGGACACCAACCCCTCCAGGGGAAGGTCCCCTACATCGAATGCAAGCAGCACATCACCTCAACAAGCCACATAGTAGGAAACACGGTCGAGCACGTCACCTCCGCCAGAAGGAACTTCAACAACAGCCACAACAGTGGACTCTCCTAGACCGACCTCATTGGTAACATCACGTCTTCACCTTGGCCATCGTATGCCACCACCATCATGGCTCCCCCTCGCAGCTGGATCAAGGCCACCGAAGAACGTCTCGTCAACTCCCTCCGCACCAACACTCCACCATTGCTTCCAAACAATGACACCGCAGCACGAAAACACCACCGATGGATCTCCAAAAACACCGACATTCCGGCACCCTTGATGAATGGCACTGCGTAAGTACCTCCCGCCGGCAAGGCGCGAGGGTGATGCAGTGCCACAGGGATAGGCTGATCCCATGCATTCCTGGAGTTGCATCATGGTTGTGACACGACAGCAGCAATGTGTGACTTTAGCGTAGACAGATACGTCAGGATTCCTGACGTATCTGTCATTACTTGTGTCATGGAGCGCTGTCCAGTGAATACAGCACATCCATGCTGTCGCAATAAGGGCGTAGTGAGCAGTGTTGCAACGGTGTCTTGTCGCAGCCCTGCAGCACTTTTCATTGCTGTAGACCAGGAATGTGCACTATCTTATTGATGGTGGGCATTCCAGCACTGCAAAATAGCTAGTCCGGCACCAAAACCTGCTGAGATGTGCCCTCAAGTGTTATCCCCATTTTTAAAACCAGCTATTTTCTGGTCTTAATTTACTGGCTCTAACTACAGTTAGAGACAGTTTTTTTGGTCTTCAGAAGTTTAAGGATCCCCTTGTGAGTATGGAGTAGTGGTCTTTGCGTGCGTTTTTGCATGTAAACGCCTCACCTGCATATAATTATCACTAACAGAAGTATCGATCTTTAAAACGAATGCTGTCGCCTAAAAATTTTCGCTAACGGCTGTTAGCGGCAGCTTGAGAATAAGGCAATAAAATATCGCCACTTTAGTGGCAGAAACGTGCCGCTATCGCCTTGAGAATATGTCCCTCAGTTTTTAAATACTGGATGTGGAATTGGCTGATTGAATTTTGAGTTGCACCGTTGTTTTGTACTGGAAGGAAAATGTAGTTACTGTGTCTTTTGGGGATTTTAGAACTGTGTCTCAGTATATCTTCTTATGCTGTATACGCTTTCCCTCTGGCTGGTGTTTTCTTTGTTATCTACGAGATCACTAAAGACTTCACTCTGTCACTGTAGCAGTTTGTGGAGTGAGATGAAAGCCATCTGAACCCTTCTCCGAAAGTGTGCATTTCTTTACTTTTCACTATATCTATTCAAGTATGTTTACAATATTCCAGGAAGCGATCGTGAGTGCACATTCTTTAAGCACGTATGCACATCTAGTTTGCAGTTGAAATAAATGTAAATGTTTACAATCCATTGATTGATAATTGTAACATCACTGTGTACAACTACATTCTGTTTCGCTGTCACATGGTGGTCCAGTATTCACTGGTTTTGCACACTTTTTACTGAAGAGCACAAAAAACCTTTTGCAATAACAAATAACACACAGTAATAGTCTCAAAATTAACAACATTTTGGGAGAGTGGAAAATCTACCAATATGGCATATTTTCCACCTTTGTGGCTTTAGGGTTAGCAGCAGTAAAGAAGATGTTCCATGGATATGGTCTAGCAAAATGCAACAGTGTACAACAAACAAACACATTTCAAGCAAATTCACTCTTGGCCAGTAAAGAAAATATTTTCTCTTCTCTAAAAACATAGAACAGACACTTGTAAATTCACATTTCCACATCATTCACTCATTCCCATTTACTCATTAGAATTCTGGGAGTATTCCTGGGATTCCTTGTGAATTTACATCACAAAAAGTTACTGTTCAGTTGGTGGGTAACTCCACACCAAAAGGGTGAAAGGTTGCGCATATCTGGCATAGTTATTAGGATTGGATGGATGATAAATAGAAAGCTTCCAAATTCAGTGAGTCAAGAATTGGGGGACTAAATTTTTTCTGAAATAAAGGTGAAATGAGGAGGAATTTAGGGCCATATTTACTAGCACTGCGATAAATAAATTTAAAGCGCGCTTAGCGCTTATTTATTTATCGCTGTCTATCTCTGGAATTTATCACCCTGGTACCGCATTATTAACAACGCAATACTCCAGGGCGATAATATTCCAGGGAAATGGGCCAACATTGCTGGAAAACCAGCGATGTTGCACCCAAAACGCAAATAGCCTTGGTGATACGACCCTGTGGTCATATCACCATAATCCACCTCCCATGTTAGCTATGCCTTAGTCAGGAATTTATCAGACAATAAATTCCTGCATTAAGGCATAGTTAACAGGATTTAAAATATCGCTACCCCCGTTGATGATATCACGAAGCTGGGGTAGAGATATTTTCCCATGGTGTTTTGTCAGGCACGCCTCCTTTGCATCTCAGTAGAGATGCAAAGCGTGGCGTGAACAAAAGAGCAGCTGAATCAAGGAAACACGTGCTAGCGTGTCCTTGCAAATAATGCGATATAATTAGCGCCGCTTTTAGCCCAAAAACAGACGCTAAAGCGGCAATAATTATTTCTTCAGCCCTTGATTATATCCCCTTCAGTATTCTCTGGGTTGAGCAAAAACATCTCCACCATCAACCAGACTTGTGGTTGGTGGTTTAATGCAATTTCTTAGAGCGGAAATGTATTTTAGCTAAGAAATAAATGTTTTAGTACAGTTCGGCGGCCTCAGCATAATAATGCATGATGTAGCCTTATTTTTCCAAAATCAAATTGATGAGCTCTATGCGCATACTAAATAGGGTGGGAGATAAAACTACACCATGAGGGACCACACACCTCTCTTTGTCTATTGACAAAATGTGAACGCCCATTTTTACCAAAGTGTGCTTTTTTTTACAGCGATAGAAACTATCTCAACAACGTTCAAAGAAACTCCAAGAAGTCTTCATGCATTGCAAAAAGGCTGCCATAATTAATCATGTCAAAGATTTAACAACATGATGTTGGCGCAAAGTTCTGCTCCACGGCCTCCTATATTCCAGAATTGCACCCAATAAAGACAATAGAAATGTTGCAGAATGCCTCATTAAAGACCAAAGAAATTTGACCACATCACTCCCACTTTTATGTATATCCACTAGGAGTTTGACAACACTGTTAAAAGCAAAGAAAAAGAAGAGAAGCTGTACCTGGCCCATCTTTCAATCTAGTCAACCAAAAGCCACTAACTATTGATTGCACATGAACCATTGTTGCTCAGAATACTCATGCATTTAATGCATATTAAAATTTCTACAATTTAAATGCCTCCTTCTTAAACTTCTGCTCTGTATCATTTGATAGACTTTGGAAACCGTTATGGATATTTATTCTTTTTTTAATTTTGAGGACATTCACTCCAAACATCTGAATTAGCATTCCGAGATGTACAGTAATTCTGCACTTCTTGGATTTCCCGAACGTATTTTGCCAGATATAACCGGAGTCGTATGTTTGTAAATAAAAGCCTAGAAATGAGTATGAAATCAGTGGTTTCTGTAAAAAGTCCCACCAACTTCTGGCTATTCCTACAATTCCTTGCCTCATTTCTTTGAAGGTTAAATGTAAAGGTTAAATGTAAAGATTGTTAAAAATACTTTCTAGATCTGTATAGATACATATCTACTTAAAACACCCAGCTGATCCTCTCCCTCACAAAATAGCCCACTGTCACCAGTAACAGCTTCCATGAAGGAATGAAAGCTGTCTCCACCTGGATGTAGGACAACTGCCTGAAGCTCATCTCAGACAAGTCAAAAGTCATCATCCTGGGAGCCTCCCCCTCTGCTTGGAAAGACTCCTTGTGGACCTCCGCTCTAGCACGTCCCCTAACCCCCGCAAACCTCAGCATCGTACTGGACTCCTCCCTCACAATAGACCGTCAGATAAACACAATCTCCTCAGCCTGCTTCAACACACTCCGCCTGCCGAGAAAGACCTTCAGATAGATCCCCACTGAGTCCAGGAAGACAGTCGCTCATGCCCTCATCAGCAGCAGACTCAGCTACGGCAACGCACAGTACAACAGTGTCACCCAGAAACTCCTCTGAAGATTCTAGAACACCGCAGCAAGACTAATCCTCAACATCTCCTGGTGCAGCCACATCACTCAACACCTCCGCGACCTCCACTGGCTCCCAGTCAATAGAAGAATAGCCATCAAACTCCTCACCTAAGCATACAAGGCTGTTCACAATGCCGGACCTGCATACCTGAATCACTGCCTCACATTCCACGTACCCAACAGACACCTCCACTCCTCCCAGCTTTCCCTGGCTGCCGTCCATTGTACTTGTGTCGCCAAGAGCATTTTTAGTCTAGTTGTAAATAAAGGCAAACTAAGAGGCCTATTAGGATGGCGGACGGACGTAGCGTCCGTCCGCCACCCCGAGGTGGAGGGACAGTCCGCAGGGGCAGGGGGGGTTCCCTCCCTTGGAATTAGGATGTGACCGCCACCCTGGATTCAAGCAAGCCGGGCTAAAGACGGCTGGAATGCCAGAAACCGGTCCTCGGAAGCTTGTTTCCGGTCCAGGGAAGACATGGCTTAGCAGTTCGGGCTGGACTGTTCCCATGAGGCACAGGGTCAGACTGATTTGCATATAGCCATGTCTGAACTTGGGTGGCAGAGTGGGCTAAAGAACCGTGATGGATTAAACCCAGATCTTTTGACTGGGAGTGAGTGTTTGATTGATTCAGTTGCTCGGTCCATCACCACCCCCTTTTGTACCGATCTTGGAAGTGAAGACAAAAACATTCCTAGAAAGCAAGAACAGTTCTATATTTGCTTGCAAAGACAATACCATTGGGCAGAGGGCAGTAGACCCAGGGCAGGGGGGGAGAGTTTCATGGGCTGGGAGAGAAGGACAAATAGGTTAAGGCAATGCTTGGTGTCGGTAGCAAAAGAAGAGGAAGCGAACAATAAGGAGGCAGTAGAGGCTGGGAGAACTGAATGCACTTACGGAGGTGAGGATGAGGAAGACATTTCAGGGAACAAGAGGAACCTCAAGAGATAAAGAGAGAGCACGAGAGGGAGAGAGAGAGAGAAAGAGAAAAGTAGGGAGAGAGAGGGGAGCAGAACATCCACTTCCTTTGAGTGATTAAGTTCAAGTGGCAAATAAAAATAATTCCCTGGTGTCAGCAGTTGAAAGAGGCACTCAGCCAACCGTGAAGCATCCTGACACCTGCTGCTTCAGGGGAGGGACAAATTCACGAATAGAGAAAAACAGTAGAATCGGGAGCAAGAAAAAGAATCATATGAGAAAACCATATCATCAAATTATTTATTTTGTATTATGTTAGAGGCATGTAGATAGCATGGACCTGACCTGGAGATTACAAACCATGGAGAGAGCTTGTTACATTGTGATGGAGGGAGCTATAGAAAGCAGGTAATGTGAATCACTTCATGGGTGGCAGGTAGATCTAGCAGAGGTGAGACCTGAGATTGAAATGCAGTATGGAAGATGGCAGTTTTGGGTAAAGTTCATTCAATTGTCTCGGAGCATAGAAGAAGGGTGCTCTTTGTACTGTGTGAATTTAAAGTTTGGCATGAGAGAGCCTGTATGTACTACAGGGAGTCCTGGATACTTTGACCCTGCTTACGAAATAGTTTGGCTTATTTCTATGTAAGGCCTTGTAGATCACACAATACATTTTGAAGTGGACGTGTGAAGAAAGAAAGAGCCAGTACAGGTCTTTCAGTGTAGGAAGTGATGTGTTTGAATTTCATTTTTTTTTGTTAATTATGATGTCTGCTATGTAGAGTATAGGCTTATCCATACTAATATAATAAAGAGAGAGCCCAAACCTTTGAGGCGGCTAATCTCAGGAACCACAGCACCAATCACAACACCCAATACAGCGTTGGAAAGGGCAGTTGCAGCAGAAGGACATAGGCTATGCAGACGCCCACCATATACATTTAAAAGGTAAAAGAACCGTGCCAGCAAAGTAGTCCCTTGTGGGTGTGTCTGTGTTGTGCTGTGGGCATGTGCTGGGGGCATGACAAACGCTGGGGGCGTGTGGTACGTTCCGCCCTTCATGCCATGTCTCATATCGTGTGCTAATCCCACCCTGCTCCCTTTAAATACCCCTGCACCCCATAATATTAACCCACCCTTACTCCTTAAAATACCCCAACACCCTTAAACACTAACCCATCTTAACCCTATAAATATACCCTGTACCCCAATACCCAAACCTATCCCTAAACCCTAAAAATACCCCTGTACCCCAAAACCAAAACCTAGCCCTGAGCCCTAAAAATACCACTGTACCCCAAAACCCAAACCTACCCCTGAACCCTAAAATACCCCTGTACCCCAAAACCCAAACCTAGCCCTGAACCCTTAAAATACCCCTGTACCCCAAAACCCAAACCTACCCCTGAACCCTAAAAATACCCCTGTACCCCAAAACCCAAACCTAGCCCGGAACCCTAAAAATAACCCTGTACCCCAAAACTCAAACCTACCCCTGAACCCTAAAATACCCCTGTTTCCCAAAACCCAAACCTAGCCCTGAACCCTAAAAATACCCCTGCACCCCAAAACCCAAACCGAGCCCTGAACCCTTAAAATACCTCTGTACCCCAAAACCCAAACCTACCCCTGAACCCTAAAAATACCCTTATACCCCAAAACCCAAACCTAGCCCTGAACCCTAAAACTACCCCTGTACCCCATAATCCAAAACAAATCTGGACCCGTAAAATACCCAAACACCCCAAAACATATACCTCAGTACCCCAAAACATATACCCCTATACCCATACTTAGCTTATCCAAACATTAAAAAAACATGCTTTTACCATTCATGCATTTACAACGAATTTTGTTGTAAATGTATGCGTGGTAAAAGCATATAAAATGTAATGCCATGTGTTATAGTGGCATTGCGGAGTCATGGTTCTTTCGTAATGAAAGTATGCGGAGTGATAGTATGCGGAAAGAAAGTTGCGGAATAATGGGTGTTTACCCTCCCCCAGTAAGTACATTGGTGGCACGGCGGCCCACATCTCCAGCAACATACTCATATTTTTTCACCACCCATTTGAAAACTGCACAGGTCTCTCTCATTGATGGCCAGCACCGGCATACACTTTTAGACACACCTCCCGCCACAAGTTCTAGAATTGCGAACTTTAGAGCTGGGGAGCTACGTTCGAATCTCGGCATCAGCTCAACATCCTGTGATTCTAGGCAAATCGCTTTGTCCCCCAGCTCCACTTGCCTACCACCAATGAATGTGTTCTTCTGTAATGTAAATTGTGCTCATGCCATGTTGTCGAGTTCGCGCTATATAATATTGCAAGGAAAAATAAAGTAGGGAAACTCGAGTTCACACACTACTGAACGCGCACTCTTAAGTGCATCAGCAGTGCACTGTGATTCGGAGCGTTTCACAGGCCTGTCACAGATAGGAAATGCTGTCAAAACGAAATCCAACAAAACAATGTACTACTGGCCGGCAGCAATTCATACCAGGACAATGTCGGGACGGGCTGCTAGTTGCTGATAAAAAGGAGTCAGGGGTTCGAGTTAGGAGGAAAATGGTCTGTTGATAAATGTATGAGCACATGAACCTCATTGCATAAGATTTTTAGATGGGAGTGATTTTGTCCAAGAGGTTACTCTTGCACCAAGCAGTTTGAACCTTTTTCCTTTACATATGCAGGTCGAGTTGTGGCATAACTCCTTAGACCAACACCCGCCACCATCAGCAGTATTTAGTGATCTTGAGTCTTGCTTTAGAAAGGGTTTGCCAGAAAAGCCAGAAGTGTGTTTGCATATGTGTATCTCACTTGTGGAACACATTTCTGACTTTCACGGGCTTACAGTGGAATCAAGAGTTATTCCTGAAAACTATAGCAGTAGCACGACCACTTCTATAAGTTAACACGTTACATATAGAATTTTCACCAGGTGGAAAATTTCATGCAAAGAAATATGACATACATGGGCATATGCACATATACTGGTTTGTTGTTTCTCCACTGGGAAACGAGTATTTACTGTGGAGAGCCCCCTTCTCTTGTATCCCTTTAGGTATGGGGGTGTTCAATCCCTACTACCACCTTTAAAATTAACTAACTCCTGCATTTGAAAGTATATTTGTGTGCATTCCACAAAGGATACTTACACATAATGAAAATCCCAATATCACCATACGTATAAGTTCGTGGACATTCCACTACTTTTCCTGGTGGGAACTCTCATGACAGCCTGCAAATATACAACCATAAATTTGCAATTGAGAATTTCCAAATTACTAATGGAATTCCTGCATTCTTAAAAGCCAGCTTTAAACCATTCTTTATTATGATTCAATATTGCAAATTTACCATCACAATAGAATTTTGTGGCATATAAATTGAATTCACGAGCATAAAAACATTTCTGAATCATGCTATTGGGTCAACATAGATGTGGGCCTATTCATAATGCAATAAATTACAAGACCAGACTAGCCATTCTGCCAATATACCATTTCCCCTGTAAGCTACAGACTGTGAGGCAGCTTTCTCAGTAGGATGGACTTCCATGACCCAAGCATTTCCCTTTCTAGGTGTGGGGGCCTGTGGTGTTGGGCTTATTTTCATTTTCACTTATGGCTGATTTTGATTTCCAGTCTGGCCCATTACATTCTTGAATTGTCTGTTCTAATAGACAATATTGGCACCCCTCTAGTTCTTAGTGAGGCACTTGAAGACACTGCAGACCATAGTAGGCAGACCACTTACAACAAAAACTTTCACAAGCACATCACTCCTCCACAGAGGTTTCTGATCTTTTGAGACAAAGCATATCTCTGTATCTCTTTCTTTAGATGTACTCACTTTATTTGGTATTATTTTGTTCATTTTTTATTCTTCATGGTAAAAACTGTTTTTAAAGTTATAAGTGTGAAACTGATTTATATAATAGACGTAAAATTACGACTAAGGTATTTGAAATAGTTTAACACTGTTCAGGTATAAGATAAATAAGTAAATTATTGTATCAAATGCATTTAAAAAGAAAAAAAATGTTAAAAAACAGGTTGTCCAGCATGAGGTAGCACAGATTTACTAAATCAAGTAGACCGTGTTTAGCGTCAGAAAACTGTGCCCTTTTGAAGCAGGCACAATGAAGGCAAAATGCTTTCATTTCTCCTTCCTTTTCCAGCTTTGTATATTTGCTGCACTTTACAGCACACATACAAAGAGGGAAAAGGGTTTAAGTCAGTCTATGCACAGTATTTTGTACTGGAAGGATACACTTCCAGTACAAAACTTATGCTAGACTTACAGAGACACCCTTGCACTATGGCGCAAAGGTGTCTCCATAGCACATGGTAGCTGAAGTCAGCGCCGGCACTAGGAAAGGGGGAGGAGAGCAGGGCCGGACTGGGACCCAAAACCGGCCCTGGCAAAGTGCTCAGCCGGCCCCCCTCCCCACTCGGGGGGTGGGCGGGGGGAAGTTTGGAGGTGCCGCCGAGCGCTTTGCTAGGGCCGGTTTTCGGCCGATTTTGTTGCAGGGCCGATTTTGCAGCTATGCTGCAAAAAGGGCCCTGTAACAAAATCAGCCCCCAGGGGCTCAAAACCGGCCCCCACCCTTGCGGCGCACCGGGGGATTGCCCGGTGCCCGCTATGGCCAGTCCGGGCCTGGAGGAGAGTGTCATATTTCTGGAAATATGGAGCTCTCCTCTGCTCTCCTTTTCACGCAGTACAGCATTTGAAAATGGAGCACTGTGCTGCATGAGTAAGTGGTAACTATGGGGCCGATTATGATGGCAGGCGGACAAAGTCCGCCCGCCATCGCATAGACAAAGGGGACCGCCCGCCATAGGTGCGGCAGTCCCACAATACAAATTACGATGCACCCGCCACACTGGCAGGCGCATCACATATTTTTACATTGTGGCGGGCGGCAGCACCCGCCACAATTTAAAAATACATGTTTTGCATTTGTATGTACAACGTGACAGGCACCGTGGGGTGCCTGTCACCTTGTACATGCAAATGCAGGGAGGAACCATAGGTACCCCCACGTGCACCTTCCCACCCTCCCACCCCCCGGGGGCCCACCGCCATCCTAATTTGGCGGTGGGAATATTGAGGTTGATGGCGGGCGGATCGCCACCACCGGGCTGGCAGTCCTCACCGCCGGCCTGGGGGTGGCAATCCGCCTGCCATCGTAATCGGCCCCTTACCAAAAAGCATACACTCCCAGACAAGTTTTTCACTATTAAATTCATAAAAATGTTATGCAACAACTTGAAAACAAAGAAATTGTGTAGATAACTGATGACTATTTTGCAATTTCTACCTAAAAACAATTCTGTCAGACTCAGGCCACAGAACAAATGCTGGGAAGTGGCAGTTTTGCACAGCACCAGCTTTTGGTACACATGTAAAAATTGTAATTGTATTTGCATTCATATAGGTCTTACTACCCCAGACAAGGCATCAAAGAACTTTTTGGGAAGTAGCACGCTAATACGGAACCCAAAATGGATTATTAGTGAATCACTATATGGAAATATTAAATTAATTTAAGCAGTGGCCACATGAGTTTGTTATATGGATTTAAAAAGGAGGAAACATAGCAATTTTTGCTGTTCATGTATATTTGTGAAATGCATGTTATGTAGGTCCAACATCCAAGAAAGATTCCATACCTAATAAGGTGCTGCGATAATGTTTAATGCACTTCTGGACATTTTCAGACCCTGCCAATGTTGACTTTAAGGCTGAGGAAAAGCACAGGAAATGGAGATTCAGTCTTAATATTCTGGGAACTCTTACATTCCATCCATGAAAAAGTGTGAGATTTTAACACCGTGACTAAATGCACACCATCAAGAAACTTTTTGCAGGGCCACTGGAACTATGCCACAGGGGAGGACCAAATTATGCTGCAAGGGTTGACCAACGTATGCAGCAAGAAAAGGCTAATTATTTAGTGAAATGGGTGGCATTTTGTGAAAGTATTATTTTGTAATTTTCTCATTTTTTGCACTTGTTAATACTGTCTCGGTCTAGCTTACACCTCATTAGTACCATTTTATCACACAAATATAGCAATGAGCGATGTAAAGGTGACCAGTCTACCTTTGTGAAGGGACTTTCACTGAACAGTCAGACGTGTCACTGTGTCTTTAGAAACATTTGATTGTTCGGAGCTAAAACAATTTTTGTGTTGTTAAAATATGCAGTTTGTGCAGCTTATAATGGATTATCTGGCACCTGGGGCAAATCCATAACTTTGCAGAAAACCTTGTGGCTGCTAAATCGCCTATTTCCAGTGGCCATGCTTTCTTGTTTTTAAATGGTAGTTTATGGTACACACTGTTGAGCTGCACTGATAACTAGAAATATTCAATTTTATGGTGTTAACCCTTTACAGATGAGTGTGTGTTGTTCATTTTAATACTTAATGATGTTCGACCATAATACCTACACATTTAAAATAACATCTATTTAGCTCACTTTGTAGGTCAGTTTTTTTTCTAAATTCTGGTACCTGGTGTTAATTATCACACAAGTGAATAGCACTCATTTTATCGACTTTGGAAGACTGATCAGCTGAGCAGAGCTGCAAAGATACAAACTTGCAATCGCAGGTTGCACACACTTGAGCCTCATTCACAAAGGTAACCTAGACTTTGGAGCATTATACACTTTTTGTGCAAGTTTACTAATTTTTGGCTATACACAAACAACGAATTTAATATTTGTAATAGCAATTTTATGACTGTGGAGACTCTGCATCCTGGGCGGAGAACTCCGCTCACAAATAAAAATAGGACACCTATCTTTTTATATGCAGGTTCTCCACAGTAGTGAAATTTACTACTAGTAAAATTAACCTGGTAGTTTGTAAATACCCCAAAAATAGTCAACGTTAACAAAAGTGTAAGTTTACCTTTGTGAATCAGGTCCTCCATGTGTATATTTACCAGAAAAGATGACTTACACTCGGATTTTGTAAAAAGCCAAAAGTAGTACATTTACTTAAAAGTTGAAAGTATTCATTTGTGAATCAGCTTCACTTGTGTGCAAAGGATTCATGATTCCACCAACCTGTCTTACTATTAATTTACTTAACAAATGACATACAATTTTCTCAAATTTGCTCAAATAGCCTCATAGTATAAACAGTATTTGGAAAAAGTGAGTTTTCACAAAGGCATACTCATTCTTATCAGCAATTGCCACTTACACTTAGGTCTTTTCGAATTTACGGAGGCATTTCCCGAGGCAGCGTTTCACCAGCGGACTCTCTCCACTCCTCGCCGCACCCGCTCCGCGGGTGCCGCGGGTGCCGCTTCGAACAGGAGCGTGTGGGGCACTTACACTTAGGTGAGTATTACTTTAGTCAATGGTCAGCATGCTTCTATCACAGCCAACAAATATTAGTGCAAGACTGTGCAAATAGTAATGTAAACATCAAAGCTTATCGGAGTTTCTACCATTTCCTATATTCTTACATGATAACTTTTAGGGGAGAGGATGTGACCTAACGACTGGAGCTGTCGGAACCGGTTTCGAGTCTCGGCAGGGACGCTCATCATCCTGTAATTCTAGGCAAATGACTAAATCTCCCTGTGGCTAACAAAAAATTAATGTGTCCATCTGTAACACAACTGGTGCTCATGTAAAGCGCTCTGATACCTTCAGATCTAGTTCACACTATGTGAAACATTCCCCACAAAAAGAGTAAATAACATTGCAACTTACACTTACCAAGTAATGTGAGCCAGCGATCTGATGCCCATTCACCACAGTGCAAACATCCTGAACTGCTGCCAGCCACATTGAAGACCAATCCCTCGGCTGGAGCTGTACTTATGAACTCCTGCCTCACACTGGTCTTTAAAAGTACATTTTCAGCACACTGCCTTCAGTCCAGCCAGCTCCGAGCGAATGTCAGGGACTGCAGATGCGCAGAGTTCTGTTGATATACAGGCTCTGGCCCACACTCAGAAATAAACAACTCTAAACTTGGCAATCCAAGAAGCAGGGGACTTTGGACAATGTTTCCCATGTCTGTAACTGACCTCTTTACTCGGATTACAATGTGAGTTTATCATCTTGTCACGGGAATCTGTTCTTGGCTTTGGTTCGCATAGCTTCTGCTTCAGTTTTTGGGTGAGCAGAGGAGGATGCAGAGTATTGAATTAGAGAATAGCTAAGGCAGAACTGAAAAGCTGTAAAACGAATCTAAAAAATTAACAGGATACACTGTAAAAAAACACATTAGTCCTTCGAAAAGCAAAAGAAATGAATTTGCAAGTGAAGAATTACTGCAAACAACCCAATTTATTTAAGTGAATGGGGAGTCAAAATAGAGCAAAGTCCCCAAACATTTTGGGAATATTATTTATACTATAAAACAAATGTTATTGACATTAGTGAAAGAAAATACTGTTTATGAGACTTCATCATATGGAACTTTAACTCAGGTGGTCGTTTATCAAAATTTGGGCCTTTGCGGGATCGGACTAGACTATACAGCAATCTGGCAGTGCCCGAGGAGGTGGTCTGACAGATCAGTGTGTGGGCAGGTTTTTTTTTAGCAGTTTTGTTTTTTTATGGCCTTGTGGTCCAGTTTTTCCTGTTGATTTAAGGAGCGGCCAGCACAGGTAAGAGCAGTGGGGCAGGCGGGGTGGTTTGGGGGAAGTCGACAGACCACGGGATAGGTCAACTTAAATAAAAAAATTAAAAAAACACTTACCTTGCGCTCGCTGCATCGCCTCAGCGTGGTTTTATTTATTTAATTCTACCTATACGGTCTTAACTGTGTCGGCTGCGCCTGGTTCATTTACCTGATATTACCACAAACATTGCCTTCAGCAAACTCCGATACCTTGCAAAATAACCATACATGGGCCCTTATTTATGAGGCACTGCGTCAGTTTTGCGCCGCCGGTGCGTCACTTTTTGTGACGCACCAGCGGCGTAAAATATGCGCCTTGTTGCGCCATATTTAAAAAGTGACGCATCTAGGTAGATGCGTCACTTTTTAAACCCCTGCGCCACATTATACCTGCGTCAGGTATAATGTATGCAGAGGGGGCGTTCCCCCGCAAAAAGGCTCGTAATAGTGACGCAGTGAAATCTATGAGATTTCACTGCGTCACTTTTAGGATGCTGTTGCGTCAAAGTCTTGCGCCTGCCTCACAGCAGGCGTAAGACTGACGCAAGCCCTTTCACATGGGGCTTTCCCTATGTGAAAGGACGCATTGCTGGAGTTGCGTCACTTTTGTGACACACTCCAGCAATGCGTCACTTTTGCACTTACAGATGCGTCAGAAATACTGAAGTATCTGTAAGTCCTTGCGACATGATGCGTCATACATTAAATATGACGCATCATTGGTGTCGCAAGGAGTGCGCAGTGAAAAGTGACGCATCGCTGTTTTCACGCAGCGATGCGTCACTTTTCATAAATGAGGCCCAGGGTGTCTTTTACCCCCTTGCGCGCTAGCGGTTTTCCCGCTGTGTGCTGGGTTTTTCGAAAACCCGCGTTACATGACGAGCTCAGCTCGTCATCATCATACGAGCGCCGTGGAGAAGTGTGGCTCACTGGTTAGAGCAGGCAGACCCTGAAGCAGAGGTCAGACCCGGGACCAGGGTTCAATTCCCGACGCGGCAGGGTCTTGAGCTCAAATGTCCATGGACTCGATAATTCTCGCTTCGGTGCCTGACCTAATCTTGGGTTCACACTCTGCAACTCTGGGCATTAAGCTTGCTTAATCTCCACAACGGCCCCCCCGCGGCGGGATGCCTGGCTTTCACCTTGGGGATGCCCTGTAGGGGCTATCTCACAGGGAAAAACCAGGACGGGTTCCCAAGGCAAGCGCGGAGATACCCCTTCGGGGGTCGATTCTGGCGCTATGTAAGAAACATAATAATAATAATAATAGTAGCTGATGACGAGCTGAGCTCGTCATCAGCATCGAAGGGGTTAATGAGAAAATTCAGCATTATTTGCAAATATGGGCCACTTTTTTTTAGCTATCTGCTTCACTTATGGGGGCCACTTTTATTTTGTTGCCCGGTTCTATTTTTTCTCCCAGTCCAGCTGTGTACCTTTACAACACAGAGCAACACAATCAGCAGCATCAACCAACTTTTCTGTGAAAAAAGGACTTGTGCGCCATAAGATCACATCAGCGCAACCCGTGATAATCTAAGCAAAGTGAGCCTAACTGGACACTAACACTGCAAACACCACTAGGATTCCATGAAAAGCAGGATCAACTAAAGTGGTGTGAACTGGCCTAAGTGTCACAAGCAATGGGCAAGCTGAACATTGCATTAAATGTACACGTGTAACAAGTTTTTTTTATGTTTGTGCACCTGCAGCACTGTGCATTTTCACGTCGCACAGTACTGCTTGATTTTTAGCAAATCTGTCCTTTGTTTTATACAGTCTGAACCCTTTCACATTCCATGTCCCCAAACGACCACTCCGCTCAATGAATACCTCTATCATGACAGTCCCACGCACCAGAAATGTCGCCTGGGGCGACCGCAGCTTCCATGTATCAACGGCCAAACTTTGGAACTCTCTTGAACCCGATGTCAGGTCTGCCCCCACTTTAACCATTTTCAGAAGAAAAATGAAGACCTGGCTCTTCAACCAGTAACTTCTTTCTCCTCCCCCATTATTCTGCCTCATCCACAGCGCCGAGACGCCCTTGGGCAGTTGTTCGCGCTTTACAAGTTATATAAATAAATAAATAAATAAACAAATAAATAAATAAATATATCTCTGGCTATATACACACCGCAGGTATAGGCCAACATTTTCTCAGAGGTTCACTTTCCAGCATCTGAACAGAAATAGAAATACTCACACTCATTAATGTACGAAATACGGACATTATACAATATTTGATTTCTTTTTTTGCATTATTGGTTATTTTAAGAATAACAAATATCTTCATACGCATATTTTTCTGATATTTTGAATCGTAAAATGTACCAATAAAAACCCTTCAGTGAATTGTCTCTCAATATAATCCAGTGAACGATCGTAAAATCCCACTCAATGAGGATTCAGGAGCACACTGAGAGTGAAAATTTGTCAAATGAATGAAAAGAATTATAAGGTTAAAATTTCCCCTGTGGCACACATAATTAGTCAAAGTAAGTTCAACAAGGGAGCACTTTACACACTGACCATTGAGAGGGTTTTAATTTTCTTCCTCAGAATTTGATTGCGAGTAAATACATTGATTGTTTTTTGCTCATAAATGTTAAGATTCAAAATGCATGGGAAGAATATATGTATGAAAATCCTGAAGAAGGTAGATTAAATAACACCCTTTTGACTGAAAAGTGGCAGCAACACTAAATTACATAATTCACCAGTACTGAATGTTTTCATAGGAAAAATGGATTCCTAACTGGACTTTTTATATATTACTTCTTTTAAATGCCATAGCTAGCCCGCAGGGCCAGACTGGCCGTAGCGGGCACTGGGCAATCCCCCGGTGCACCGCACGGGTGGGGGCCGGTTTTGGGCCCCTGAGGGCCGTTTTTGCAGCATAGTCGCAAAATCGTTCCTGTAACAAAATTGGCAGAAAACCAGCCCTGGCAAAGAGCTCGGCCTGCGGGGGAGGGGGGGTGGGCCGAGCACATTGTCAGGGCCGGTTTTGGTTCCCAGTCCAGCCCTGCTAGTGGGGCACCCGTCTCAGGGTCCTGGCAGAGGGCAGTGGTGGTCGCCATATATAAACAGGAGGACAGAGTTCAGCCCTGTAACTGCAGGCCCATTAGCCTGATAGATGTGCTGGAAAATTTCTTTAGTCGAGCCCTCCTACATAAGATCCAGGCATGGGCCGATGAAAACGTTATTCTATCAGCTTATCAAGCAGACATTAGAGAAAAGACAGGGACTATTGGTCAGTTATTTCGGCTTCTGCTTCTTTACTGGAACGTCGTAGCCTTGGCCAGGGTAGTCTGTACTTAGCTTTTATCGGCCTGAAGACTGCCTTTGATTTAGTTCCCAGACAGAAGCTATGGCAAGTGCTCAAGGACATGGGAATTCCACCTAATGCTCAATTTGGTCATTCGATTACACAAACACAACTTTGCCAGGATAAGATGGGGCACGAAAGGGCAACTCACAGATCGCATTCCAGTTAGCAGGGGAGTCAGACAGAGTTGCGTTCTGGCTCCTATGATTTTTTCCCTTTACATGAATGAAGTGGTAAGCTTTCTATCTCAAGAGCCCGCCGATGCTCCACCCTTAGGCGGGGTGAAAGGTAGTGACACTTCTGTTTGCAGATGACACCCTGCTGGTGTTGAAAACCCCCACTGGGCTACAGTTATTACTAAACAGATTTAAACTTTTCCGCGACAGACGGGGTCTTGAAACAAACACCCCCCTCAAAAACTAAGTTCATGTCTTTCAATCCTCATAAATCATATGAAGGAATGCCAACTGTAGGAGGGATCCCCCTAGAAAGGGTAAGCACCTTCGATTACTTAGGGGTCAAACTGTCAGAGAAAATGACCAGGAATCCCCATGTTATGAAAATGTGCTGAACCATAACCGCATAACAGGGACACTGGGGAAGGAACACTGTTCCTCCTACAGGAGATAAGTCGCCGCTGCCCTACAGCTCTACGATTTAACAGCCATCAGCTCTGCCCTTTATGAGTCTGAGTTGTGGGGCTCCGATACGATAACTGAGCTCACTAGATCGGAGCATAAATTCTTAAGGAACCTTGTGATGCTGCCCCAAAGCACTCCACTTTACCCTCTACTGCTAGATATGGGTTGCCGCTCCATCAGTAACATTGCAAAGTTTCGCCATTTGTTATTCGGGGCTAGAATCAAGAGTATCCCTAGGCTAGCACCCTAAGCAAAAGCTTTGGCGGAGCTTATGCGTCTAGATACCTCCAACAAGGTTGGGTGGCTAAGCACTCTAAGGAGGCTTGTGCCTCATATAGGGCTCCGGGAAGCTTGGGAAAAATCGGATTCCCCTCTGTTCCATAAAGACGCAATAAAGAGGCACTACTGGGAATGGGGAACACAAACAGATTCCAGTAGTACTGATAGGGGAAAACTTACCACAGAATTCCTACTGCACAAACAGATTAGATCCCTGGAACCCTATCATGATCTAATTCAAGTAGCCCATGACAGGAAACTCTTTATCCAGTTCATACTTGCCACCCTCGCTGTGATTGAGTTGAGAGCTGTGTGGCAAACTAAAGTTCTAAGCCCAAGTAACTGCCCTGGATGCAAGGCTGCTGTGGAGTCTGTAGAACATGTGTTGTTCGTTTGTCCTGCTTATGGGTGCTCGAGATCAAAATGGATAAAACCAATCTGACACAAATGGGCAAGCAAAACTACCAGGATGCCTTGCAAATTTTAAAATCAGACACCAGACCCTTCTTTTCCTGCACTGTTGCCAACTTCCTTGCTCACATGTGGGGCATCAGGAAAAAGGGGGAAACAACCTTTACAACGCAACTTTTACAACGCACTACCTTTACAACGAAACTTTTACTTCGCAACATCCATTACAACACATGCCATTACAACACAACCATTACAACGCATGTCACTACAATGCATACCACTACAACGCATGTCATTACAACGCATACCATTACAACGCATAGTTACACTATCCAACACTTACCCTACTGTTGCACCCCCTGGAGTTAGAATAGTAATTTTTACCCCTACACTATCCAACACTTACCCTACTGTTGCACCCCCCTGGAGTTAGAATAGTAAATTTTACCCCTACACTATCCAATACTTACCAAACAGGAATGCATTGTAATGGTATGCGTTGTAAAGGTAGTATGCGTTGTAATGGAATGCGTTGTAAAGGTAGTTTTAAAAGATGCGTTGTAAAGGTGTGCGTTGTAATGGAATGCTTTGTAAAGGATGTTGCGGTGTAAAAAATGCGTTGTAAAGGTATGCGTTGTAAAAGTATGCGTTGTAACGTCATACATCCGGAAAAAGGTGCAGGAAAGGAGCTTTGAATGAAGCTGACCGTTTCTTGTATCGAATTGCCCATAGTTCTTAAGTATATTACTGCTATGGAATTATTATCATATATGTTTTAGATGTTATGTATTTCAGGGATGTTATTCAAACACTTGATTGCACATTGTAGAAGAACTGATTTTTAAATGGTGGTAATTTAACATGGAGTTTTGTTATGTAAATACTACCATTGTGATTTTGGTCATTTTACCCTTCTGTATATATGAACTTCTTATTTTGCACTGAATCATAACTTATGAAACATTTCGATCGCTTTATATGGCATAATCCTGATTATTAAGATGTCGCTTACTACTTATTTAAATTATTTTGTTTTTTAATCATTTGTATGAGAAAAGTTTTAAGGAATGCGTGCCGAAATAAAGTTTATTTGATTGATTGGATTCATGGTTATAGGAAGTTAACTGAATAAGGGTGTTTTTGGTCAACATATAATATATGTTTAGTAATATTCATGTGTTCATTTCACAGTGTTTTTATACAAAACGTTTTGCTGCAGTGTAGGCATGTGTGTGTGACTGAAAGAAGGCAGGCCATTTTTTCACCAAAGGGAACATTTATTTATTATTCAACCCACTTGTAGCTGCTCTGTGTTCTGCATGCACCCAGGTCTGTGGACTAAGTGAGCACACGTACTGCAGCCTTGCAATGGAGATGACTAGGGCTGGATGTACCCCATGTCATTTTGTGTGAGGTAATTATGCAAAATTATCACAGATTCAGGCAAAATGATGTGTAATAAAGAAAAATACATCTCACACTCAAACAATTACCCAAACACTCCGATCAGGTAAAAATTCAACTTGAAAATGTACCTTTGAGTTGATTTTTGTTGCTCGCGTTGAAAATACCTAGGTTCAAGTTTTGCATTTAAAAATCACCTGAATGGTCAACTTGGGTACAAAATCTTCCTGCAATGTATGTTGACCCCATGTTAAAGGACCTGCCGCTCACATTTAAAACACTGCCATTAACGTTCGGATGTGTAGTTTCACGCTTAAAAATTAGTCGAACATCTGCTCTGGTGAAAAAAATTCACCTGATAAGCTGCTTGTGTTCAAAATTCACCAGAACGGTACATTTCAAATTTACAATTTTCCCTTTTGGTATAAACCTCAGTAACAGAGGTTTATACCAAAAGGGAAATCTGACGTATTCTGTCAGTATTTCGGACGTATCTGTATGGCGCAAAAGTGACGCATTGCTGGAGTGTGTCACAATAGTGACGCAACTCCAGCAAAGGGTCTTTTCATATGGGGCAAGCCCCATGTGAAAGGGCTTTCGTCAGTCTTACCCTTGCTGAGGCAGGTGTAATATATTGACGTATTTGCACCCTAGAAGTGGCGCAGTGAAATCTGGTAGATTTCACTGCGTCACTTCTACGAGGCTTACTTACATGGGAACGCCCACCCTGCATACATTATACCTGACGCAGGTATAATGTAGCGCAGGTGTTTACAAAGTGACACATCTACTTAGATGCGTCACTCTGTAAATAGGGTGCAACAGAAGGCATGTTTTACGCCGCCGATGCGACACAAAAAGTGATGCAACGGAAGCACAAAACTGACGCAAGGCCTCATAAATAAGGCCCAGAGTGCCTTGTGTAGATAAAATCTCCAAAGTCTGCTGCACCCAAATTCCAATGTGGTATAGGCGAAACCTAGAGGTAAGTTGCTCCCTCTTCCTACCTAATACAGCACTGCCCTCCAGTCCACCCAAGTCCACTTCAAAGGAATCCTAGTACTTTCTATTATCACCATAATGGGGAGTAGTTGTCCTATTGACCTGCTGATTTAGGGTAGCCATCCCAGGTGAGTGTTTCTTATTGATCTCATAAGAACTGCATATGTTTAGGGATTGGTTAATAGAACAGAACAAGTAAAAACTACATTGATTTGGCTGCATAGGCACAATATTTTCTGTAACATTTAACATAAATAGTGATAAATAATGAAAATCAATCTTCAAAAATGTTTTTCCAAACACGGGTACATTTTAAATGTTGAGTTTCAGGATAATAGTTGTGACAGGGATATTTGAGAAAGAAATGGACAAGTTAACAATGGAGTTGAATAGGAGCTAACAAATCCCTCAGTCAGCAGTTAGTGTAGGCACCATGTAGGTCACATGAGATTCATTGGGATGTGAGAAAATATTATCCAGTTCCAGAACTCACAACAAATACATAGGTAACTAATCTGGGGGGTCCAGACTTAATACATGGCATTAAATATATTGGTAATTCATATTTTACATCCTCCATGTGAGACTGGTGTTCTGATATGAAGTTAGCTCAGTATCAGTACTATTAGATTATCTATCCTCTCAACCCTGTGTAAGAAATGTGCATTTAAAGAGCATGTATATCAAATTGCTGCTTCCTGGTGGCCAATGCCAAAATGAAGAAGATGGAATAATGCACATTCTGTATTTTTATTTTGTCCTTGCATCTTGTTTTGTGTGGTTAGTTTAAACGAGTTTTTTAAAGCTCTGTCACTTATGGTAGAGCCTATTGGCTCTATAGAGAAGGCCAGCATACATAGCCTGTGGTCACTAAAATTCCAGCAGCAAATTAATGGAGGAAAACATCTAAGGACCCAATTTATCTCCTATTTAGAGATGGGCAGACCTTAAGTATTCTGCCAACAGAGCAGGCACTGGCTCAGTGTACATATAATCTGATGGCCCGGTAGAGTTGGGGCCATTCGAGGGAGGATAATACACTGCTCACCATATTTAAATTGGACGGTGTAATGTTTCTTTCGTTTCCTGTCCATCGCCACTAGGGAGAACCTAGTGGAAAAGGACAAGAAATAAACAATAAAGACCCACACACGAAGCAAGATATCTTCCAGGGTGTGGGGGTCAAGAAATTAGGTTGAGGGGGGTGAAGCCCCACTCTAGCAACAACCACAATCTTTGTCAGGGTGAAGTCACAGGCAAACCATAAATTAACCTGTGCTCAACACTCTGGTAGCTTGGCACAGGGCAGTCCGGCTTAACTTAAAGGCAATGTGTAAAACATTTGTACAGTAATGACAGTAATGACATGAACAGACAACACAAGAAGAATAGAACACCAAATTAGAAAAATAGAATCCATTTTAATAAATAAATGTTAGAAATTGAGTCTATAGTTGGCAGAGGTATGCACCCTGTGCAAATAGGGACCACCATTCTTGCCAGAGTAAGTCAGATACACACTAAAAGATAACCTGTGCTCAACCTGTGGTAGCTTGGCACAGAGAAGTCAGGCTTATCTAAGGAGGCAATGTGTAAAGTATTTGTGCACCACACACATACACACACACACTCACACACATATTCACACAAAGTAACACAATCAAAACACCAGAAAAAGATTCCACACTGGTTTAGAAAAATAAGCGGATAATTTTATAAATAAACCAAGAACAAAATAACAAATATCTAATAAGTTGAATTCAAGATAAGAATTTTTAAGGAAGAAAAAGAGATCTAGCACTTAAAAGTAATAAGTGCCAATGGGGGGCTATCTGATTGCGCTGGACAGGGACAAAGTAAACAGTTCGTTCAAGCAGACCGCGAGGGAGTGCCGGCCATGGACAAGAGACATGCAGGCCTGGTTACCATAGTACCTTGATCCTGGGTTGCAGCAGCGTGATGCGGGTTGGAGATGAGCAATGAGTCAATGTAGAGCCTGCAGTCGAGGTGATGCATCGATTTTCTTCACACAGTGGCAATGATGAATCGGGTCCATTGATCGAGGTGCCGGTTTCAAGTGCGACAGTTCTGTAGGCATTATGCTGGGTTAATCCAAGCTGGAGAGGCGATGTGTCAATCTTCAAGGAATGGCTGCAATGGGTTGGTTCTGAAGTGGACATTTTCAGATGCGATACAGCAGTTCCGAGTGCAATGCACTGATTTTACTCCTTCAAAGGGGTTGATGCATCAGTTCTGCTATATGCAGGCTGGAGATGCATCAACTTCTCTGGTGTAACTATCTGGGTCCACCTTCCGTGAAACAGGCACAGGAGCAGGTGTATGGACTTTGATAGCTGGAGACGTCAGAGCCGGTATTCCGTTCAGAGCAAAAAACTCACCTCTTCGCCAAAGAGTAGGCCGGGGCTAGGCAATGGGTGGGTGGGAATAGTAGCTGAGGTGCTCTGGTTAAAGCCATCTTGCAGCACAGGGACACACTAGTCTAGTGTAACCAGGCGCTTTATAAATTCAGTTATTATTATTATTATTATTATAGCCCTGAGCCTCAAGCAACAGGAGGCAAGCCAAAAAGCCTTGGAGATCTCTTTGGTTGCAAGCCATGGTCCAGCTTTCCTGAGCAGTGTCTGAGAGCAAGAGGGCAGCACAGCAGCAAAGCAAGCCTTCCAGGTCAGCAGTCCAGCAGAGTCTCAGTACTTGATACAGCAGCAGTTCTTCGGACAGAGCCAAGTTGTAGGTCCAGAACTTTCTGATTTGATGAGGTCAGAGACCTAGTATGCATACCCAGTTGCGCCTTTGATGCAGGGTGTGAAGAAGCCCTCTCTTCCCAGCCTTAGCTCCAGACTAGATGTAGGGGATATTCAGCACTCAAGTGTAAGTGGCACCCTCCCTCCCTTTTTGGCCAGGAGGAGGAATCAGAATGCAGATGAGCATTCAGACATCTAACCTTCCTGTGTTTGTGGCTGTCTAGAGGTAATGCACAAAGTGTACCTGCCACCCACACCAGATGTGTATTGGAGACAGGCTAAAGGTACACAGAGCTGTAAGAGCAGAGAAATGTCCACTTATTAAAAGGAGCATATCTAAAATAATAATGTCAACTTTAGCTATACCAATAAGGCGGATTTGTCATTACCATTCCAAAGATATAAAACATGACAAAGTTACTCCTTTTTAATCAGGAATTACAACTTAAAAATGTATTACGGAATTCCCAATGTTAACCCATGAGAGGAGTAGGCTTCACAGTAGTGAAAAATGAATTTTGGGTTTTTTCACTACCAAGACATGCAAAGCTTTAAAGTGCAGGTCCTACGTTTTACTTACAAAGCACCCTGCCCTATGGGCTTTCTAGGGTCTGCTTTAGGGGTGGCTTATGTGTAATAAAAGGGGGGTTTATGGCTTGGAAATGAATTCAAATATATATCAAGAGGGAGGGACTCAGAGAGCATAAAGGTCCAGCATAAATGCTCTGATTAGCTAATCATGATCACAGGGGTATGCAATTCCTAGAATCTAAACCATTGAGCGAGAACCTAGAAGCTCGCAATTACCTTCCTCTGGTGATAAAGAGGGTCCTGAAGACGGCAAAAAACAACCACAAAGAAGTCCTGTTGGAACCTAAGACTAAACAGGAGGAGAATGCTATCACATGCGTCACCACGTTTGCACCAAATTCCAATCATATCACGAAAATAATACTTAAGAATTGGCGCATTCTTCAATCTAGATCCATGGAAATTACCACATCATGTTTTGCATTCAAATACACCAGCAATGTTTGCGACATGCTAGTACATACAAGACCACGTGAAAAACCTAAACAGGAACCTAACATCGGTTTCTGGTCATTTTCCATGTGGCCTCTGCAGTGTGTGTCACTTGAAGGAACCCTCTAAAGAAATAAATCTTGACAACACCCATACTTGGACTCAGAAAACCCACACCAACTTTAATACAAAAAATTTCATTTACTTGATCACCTGCCCATGCCAACTTTGATATATTGGCATAACTACTAGATGGGTAAATATATGACTCACTGAACATCGCAGTAACATACGCTGCAAAAGAGACTCTACAATAATGAGAGCTCCTTTTGTAGCAAAACACCACAATCTGGATGATCTCAGATGGACCATCCTGGAGGCCGGTAATCAGTGGATAAAGCAAGAATCTTCAAGAAAGAACAGCATTGGATATTCCACCTATCCACAAATGTGGTAGGGCTAAATGATGAGATCCTGTGGAACAAACTAGACCACCATTGAAGAGCTTCCTCTCGACTAGGAAGACCCTCTTTTAATGTCTATATAATGGAGTAAAAACCAAACCACAGCACTTGAGCTATCCAGTATGTGGTAACACCACCACTCCTTCTAACCAACATGGTCCTCCCTGGCAACAGGACTCCTTCCATCAACGTACATATAAGCCCTTTAATCATGGCATGGGATCAAAGAGAATACAGGGTGAGACCCCCATGACAGAAGAGGACGTATATATTGTCCCCTTGCACTGTCATAATGCGCACAATTCTCATCATGAACTTAGGGTGCTCTGCAATACCACCATAATAGTTGTACAATAAGAACCTTTACTGACCAACAGCTATAAGATATTTACTCATTTGGATTTATACAATGAACATAGACACCATTGTAAGTGTAAAATGTAAATTGACACTTGTATAGCGCACTACTCACCAGCAAGGGTCTCAAGGCGCTTGTACGAATACCGCTGTGGAACCCATCCTGGCTTTCCCTGTGAGGCGTCCACTCCTGGGCACCCCCAAGGTGGAGGCCAGGCATCCTTAGCGTTGTGGGGGCCCAGAGTTGCAGAGTGGGACTCCATGATTGGAATAGGCACCGAGGCAAGAATTATCAGGTCCGTGGAATTTTTGAGCCCAAGACCCGCCGAGGCGGGGAATTGAACCCTGGTCCCGGGCTAGACCTCTGCATCAGGGTCTGCCACTCTAAACATTGAGCCACACTTCTCTATTGTCTTCAAAATAATGTGATAGAACTATAAAAGCACACATTTCAAGTACTAAAACATTCCCTACAATACCATACCATATAAGATAAGGACCTAGGCCGGATTTAAAAAATAAAGTACAAGTGACACCAAAATCCCACAGACAATCCCAGGTAAAAAAGGAATACTCTGGTTGATGACAGTTAATCTCATCTGATAAATCATTTGATAGAAAGAAAAGTGACTGAAACATTACAAAGTGAATGGTGCCATGAGTAAAATGTGAGAAACAAAGTAATTACTCACAACTAGATCTAAGCCTGACAGCAGATTTTTTTTAAAACGAAGCACATAAAAAACAGTGCTACCTGTGAGCATTTGTAAAATGCTAAAAGCGGGTCACACTAAAATGAACCTTTTTCATGATTGGGAATACAAATGTCTTTCTAGGTAAGTCATAAAATCTACAGAACATCCAAAAATGAAGCATGTCCTGTGGGGATTTTCTGTCGCAACCACAGGGTGGCAGACTTGCACTGCCCCCCTGGGTGGGCGAGAAGGATGTGGAAGACGTCAAACCAAAACCTGGTCAGTAAGAATTGGTCATGAGAATTTACGAACCCTAATAGGGGTGGATCACCTTTGTGTCATTCTTAACATGATGAAACGACATACACTGGGATTCAGTAGGTCATTGTCTTCCCTGTCAATTGACTGTTGTTTAAAAAAAGCCACCTCAATGTTAATCAAGTCCTTGTTAGTCAGTTCGGGGTAGGAAAAAAGATCTTCTCTCCCCATTCTCATAAGGCTCTCCTTGATATATTTGACCACAGAACTCGAGAGCTACAGTCGAGAGTCATGCAGTCACTTAATATCATTTTGCTTAATGATGTCCCCTTGCCCACTCAGATTATTTGCCATAATGACACCCGACAGTAGGCTATCATGTCAGTGATATAGGTTATACGAAACTCCTCATGAACGGTAAAGGTGGGGGTACCCTGGGGAACGGATAAAAGCCATCTCAAGAAGTTGCTTTCAGCAATTTCGAGACCATCAGAGATAGTGTGGCCACAGATTTCACTGCCATACAGCACTTTTGTGATGCACTTGGCCCTATAAAGCTGTAATATGGCCTCCAAAGGTCTTTTTCTCAATCAGAAGGCAAAGTTAGAAATGGCTGCAATCTCCTGGATAAGGTAATTTTTCTTGTGAATTTTTAGGGCCCCCATTTTATTTTGGCATGCATCCAACAGAACCCCCAGGTATGAGAAAACACTTGTCCTTGGAACTTTGAAGATGTAAGGTCTGTAGAGCAGGCACCTACTTGCATGACATATGACTTTGAGTTGTTGAGCAACAGGTCCTGGTCTCCCATAGATTGTACAAAAGAATTTGCAGTGTTTGCAGCCCGCTCAGTCCTGGACTTCAAGACAACGTTGTCTGCATATAGCAGGATCAGAAGGCCACGCCATCCAACCTGGGGGTATTCCACCTTTGTCTCCAAAAGCACCTTCTTTAAGTTGATGTATATACATTAATTAACAAAGGGGTCAAAATACAACCCTGGTGGATCCTCTTTCGACGGAGATCTTGTAAAAAGAAGACTACGTCCCTGTCCACTCCCAAGGATAGCAAGGTCTGCCACAGCTTACATCTGTTCACACGGTTAAAAGCGGAGGAAAGGTCCATAAAGGCGAGGTAGATGGTACCAGGGCGGGCAACTGTATACATATTCAAGATCATGAATAAATTCAGACACTGGTCTATAGTTGAGCAACTGGGGCGGAAGCCATATTGGACTTCTGACAGGATATTGTTCTAAAGGGCCCAATTGGATAGCCTATCCAATAAAATCCGTCCAACCACTTTGACCACAGAGTCCACCAGGGAAATGGACCTATAGCAGTGTGTGCTATCTCTGTTCCCTTTTTTAAAAACTGGGACAATGGTGGAAACGGTCGATGAGGCCAGGGGACCAGACCTCACTGCTGCATTGATAACAGAAGTAAGCACTGGGGTCCACAACTCCAGGTTGGAGATATAAAGGTCGGGGGGGATTCCATCTGGTCCAGGAGACTTGTTTCTTGTCAGCCTGACTATTTAAACCCAACTTCTCCCTCGGAAACTGTCAGGGCTGATTCATCTGCTCCCAATCCACAAGATGTACACTCGGCCGGAAGACCCCCAAACATTTAGAATGTCTGACAGAATATCGACGGGCAGAAAATCGACATACAGAAATATTGACGCATCCTATCTACATTATGGTAAGTACAAAAATATCAACGAAAAAATATTCAAGTCAAAAATATTGTTGTTAAAAATATTGTTTTTTAGGTAAAAAATAATGTAAAATTAAGTAAATAATACATATAATTAAAATAAATATAGTTAAAAATGTTTTAAAATGTTTACAAATTATAAGTAATATATATATAATGTAAAAATAAATGAAACATATATATATATATATATATATACTTACTAATAATTAATAATGACTTTAATAACTTATAAAAAAATCATATCAATTATAAATACATCTATACACATAAAACAATAATATAGAACAAATTAAATAAATATCGATAACAAATTTTTTAAATGTAAAAAATGTTTTACTCTTTTTAATATTAATTATATACTACATTTACGAAAATATTAAAACACAATATTACATAGTGGAGGTAATAAAATTACTATTCCCACTCCAAACAGTGCAACAGTATGGAAAGTGTTGGATAGCGTAGAGGTAAAAATGACTATTCCCACTCCAGTAAGTGCAACAGTAGGGAAAGTGTTGGATAGCGTTGGGGTTAAAATTACTATTACCTCTCCAGGGAGTGCAAGAGTGTAGAAAGTGTTGGTTAGTGTAGGTGTAAAAATTACTATTCCCACTCCAGAGAGTGCAACAGTAGAGCAAGAGTTGGACAGCGTCGGGGTAGAAATGACTATTCCCACTTCAGTGAGTGCAACGTTAGGGAAAGTGTTGGATAGCTTTTGGGTTAAAATGACTATTCCCACTCCAGGGAGTAGGGAAAGTGTTGGATAGCGGAGGGGTAAAAAATAATATTCCAACTCCAGTGAATGTAACAGTGTTGAACATTTGGATATAGTAGGGGTTAAATTAACATACTTATTAATTAAATATTTTTTTAAAAATAAATGACATATTAAAAATTAAATTAACTAAGAAATTAATATTAAATAACAATAACATTTAAATAATATTTACCTAAATAAAAATAAATTACTCCCCACCCTACTCCCCATTAAACACACAACACACTACACATAAAATAAACATAATTATTTCAATTATCAATGAATCTATTAATAAAAATTAATTACCAATTAATAATACATTATCAATTAATTAATTAATAACAAAAACAAATAAAAAATAAAAAGAAATTAATTATAAATAATATAATTATATATGAATCAATTAATACAAATTAGTTACCAATGAATAATGAATTGGCAATACATTAATACTCAATAACAATAAATAAAAACATATTAATTAATTCATTATAAATAAATTACTTCCCACCATATGCCCCTATAAACCCACAACCCGCTCTGATACCTAAAACGCAAAATTACTTTAGAAAAATTACTAATTTTTAAATATTTAATACATATGGTTAAAAATAATAAAACTACATTACAAAAAATGTTAAACATACATATAAAATACATACCACTAATATAAATATCGATATTATTAACAACAACATTTTTGCTTACTTCGATATTATTAACTTCGATATTACTTACTTCGATGTAAAAAAAAACCAATATTACTAGGTCAATTTTCTGGTCAACGATATTCTTGAAATCGATATTCCGTCCCTACGATAAAAAACTCTATATTATTGTATGTCCATATTAAAATATCGATATTTTGACTGCTCAGCAACATTTCCTCAAAGTGGCTAACCTGTGATATGGGCATCTAGGAGCTGTGTCCACTGCCAGGAAAGGACTATTAACAATGTTCCAGCATTTGGTATTACTCTTAATTGTACTGGCTTCCATGAGCTTACTCCAGGCGTCCTCCTTCAATGCCTCCTTTCGCCTAGCCAGGGTTTTTCTGTACTGCTTTCTACAGGTTCTTACCTGGGAGCTATCTCTGCGGTGACAAGTAATGCTTCCTCAAACTTCCTAGCTGCACACGTACAGGGGGTACTGAACCATCTAGGAGACCAATCTATTTTATATATGGTAAGTCCAGTTCTTCATTGCAGATCACATAAGAAGATGATATAGTATTTGACAGCACCTTCCTACAAAACCTGTTTTCTTCAATCTTAATAGAATCATGTTTAGGAATCACCCCAGATCCCAGCTCCATGTGTTCCAACAGGAGTGCATTGAGGTTTATAGATATGTAGGAAGGGGCTAAGATCGCACCCACCTGGAGACTGAGGTAAATTACATAATTACCCAACTACCCAAGACAGCTTAGACCTATTCTGAGAGATGTGAGTTGTCCTGGACCCAGAAGCAGCAGAGGTGACCTCTAAATAAGAAAAAGTGCTGGTGCATCTTAGACTGTTAGTACCTACAGAAATGGTTGCTAACTGCTTACCCTTCAGACCACATGCCAAGATATAGGATTTAGCAAAATCAGTTTGTAGATCCAGGGTACCCACGAAATCCACAAAGGCATAAACCAGCAGATGCAGGGCTTTTGGCATTCGTGTCATCAATATGGCATTATTTGCATAAAGGAGAAAAGGGAGCGATAGCCCTTTGATTCTGGGTACATCTGGAGTAGGAGTGACTAAAAAGGGTAAAGCTTTTTAATATATTATGTGAATAAAAGAGGGGGCAAAGCACACCCTTGTCTCGTCCCCAAAACACTCTCATATCATTGGAAACCTTTCCATCTGTACTAATTCCAAGTCTGGCCTTCATATCTCTGTGCAAATATCCCAAATAGTACACCAGTGTTTTATTCATCCCATAAGAGAAAAGGTTTTACCACAGTTACACACCCAAAGGGCTAGCCCCCCCAGATGCACAGCATGAGCGTGATGGAGTAGTCGAAGCACTATGACACAGAAAACCATAAATTTCTGTTATCTGGGTATCCCATGTTTTGTGAAGCATGCCAATATCATAGCGCCTTACAAAGGCTTGCCACTCAGGCAGAAAAATCTTAGACCAGAAGCATCATCCAGGTTAGCTATAATAACAGATTGGGGAGGTGTTGCTAAACAGTTAAGAGATGATTGCATACTATTCACTGGTCTGACCCCCAGTCAGTCTGATCCTGCTAAATCACTTAGCACATAGAACAAGTTTTGATGTGCCAGCAGGGGCCCAAGATTTAGTGGGTCCGAAGAACATGGAGAGACATTTGGCGCTCTTGGCTTGTAAAAATAGCCTAGGCAGAGTGGTGCATATCTAAAGCCATTACAGTTGCTTGCCTATTGCACAGTCAATATTTGCCTCACAAAGGTGAGATTTCAAAAGTTAGCACAATGTAATCCCCACTTATATCCCTTCTTGAGCCTCCAACCCAACCCACCCTATGCACCATTATAATATAATTTATACCCCAGCGGTGGATGTATTTAGGATTTGCCCAGCCAGTGGGCAAATCATTCATTCACCTACGCATGTCAAAGGCCATATTCTGGACCAGGTTTGGACCTCCTCCTTGGATATCTCTGCACCCCTCATTCTCCCTTGCCTCTAGTCAGATCACTTTTTAATTACTTTCACTTTAGCCAGACCCTCCCCTGTCACTACGGCCCGGGAATCCAATTTTCGGGCACGCAATTGGAACAAGGCTGATCTTAACAAATTCACTTCCCTTCTCAGTACATCTGCCCCACTCACTAGGCAGTCCACCACTTCCGTCGACTCCCAGTCAGAGAACCTTACTCACTGGCTTATCTCTGCTGCCGATTCGGTGGCTCCTTTAAAATTGGTTAAGACGAGGCGCAGACATGACGCACAACGGTGGTTTACCGAGGATCTTAGATTACTGAAACTCAGTCTCCGCCAGGCAGAAAGGCGTTGGCGTCGGGGATATTCCCCCGAGGCTAAAGAGCTTTTCTCCTCTCAGATGAGAGAGTATAAGTCGGCAATAACTCTGGCCAAGTCTCGCTACTTTTCCAGCAAAATCTTGGACTCCTCAAACAAGTCCAAGGACATATTTTCAATTATTGAGGAATTGTCAAACCCGGCGAGAGTCACTATTGCTCCACTATCTTCCCAGTCCTTGTGCGACTCCTTGAACCAATTTTTTGTGGATAAGATCGCCAAGATTAAAACCAGTATTTCTCCTTCAGCCTTACCGGTCCCACCTTGTTCAATGCCCCTCTCCACCCTAATACCCACACCTTGACCCAGATCCCCCTTATCCCAAAGGTTAATTTTCTCACACTTCTGCATAAAGTTTCCTCTGGCTCCCCTAGCGATTGTTGCCCCCCCTCGGCCCTTCGGGAAGCTTTTATCTCCTGTCCTGAACCCCCCCTAGCCCTCTTAAACAACTCTTTGACTATCGGAGAGGTTCCTGGATCCTTCAAACGGGCCGAGGTGGTCGCCATCTTGAAAAAACCTTCGGCAGACCCCTCCATCATGAGCAACTACCGCCCAATATCCCTCCTCCCTTTCCTCGGCAAAGTTCTGGAGTCGCACGTCACCCAAATCCTTAGTTCCTTTGTGGAAGACTCGTGTTTTTTAGACCCTCAGCAGGCTGGGTTTAGACCTGCGCATTCCACAGAAGCAGTTATCCTTTCTGTGATGGACGAACTGCGCAGGGGGGCCGACTCTAACACCTGTCAAGCACTGGTCCTTTTGGATCTGTCGGCCGCCTTTGACACGGTCGACCATGACATCTTGGTCGACCGTGTCAGAGAGGCTGGTATCCGGGGCACCGTCCTGGACTGGGTTCGGTCTTTCTTGACCCAACGCCATCAAGCAGTCAGGCTGTCCCAGTTCTCCGCTACCCATGTCGAGCTGACCTGCGGCGTTCCACAGGGTTCTTCTTTATCCCCTCTCCTTTTTAATTTGTACATGGCCCCACTAATTCGTTCCCTCCGGAGTTTTAATGTCTCCGCGTTCAATTACGCGGATGACATTCAATTGATCTTCACCATTGACTCCTCTGATGAATCTATCTCTACCTTTCAAAACACCCTCTGTTTCATTAGCAATTGGATGGGCTTAAACCACCTGAAGCTCAACCCCGACAAGACCGAGCTGGTTCTTGTCGGGGGACCTTCCAATCCTTGGCATCCCTCCTTCTGGCCTGCAAGCCTTGGCAGCCCTCCTTGCCCTGCTAATTCAGCCAAAAGTCTGGGAGTTGTCATTAGCAGTGACCTTTCGATGACACCCCAGATTAGCGCCATAGTATCATCAAGCCACTTCCAACTCAGGAAAATACGAAAAATCTCCCGCCTACTCACCACTGATGCCCTCATCTTGGCTCTGCTAGCGTTAGTCATGTCTAGGCTTGACTACGCTAATGCACTATATGTAGGCATTCCTGTTTACCAACTAAGGAGACTTCAGTTGATCCAAAATCAGGCTGCCCGCCTGATCTACTGCCAACCCAAAGATCAACATGTTCGTCCTCTTTTAAAAAGTCTCCACTGGCTTCCTATAGCGGCTCGATGTAAATTCAAGCTTGGCTGCATTATTTCTAAATCCCTAGCAGGTCACAGCCCTCTCTTCATTTCCTCCCTGCTCCACCCTTATGCCCCTCCTCGCACCCTCCGATCATCCCAGATGGCTCTGTTATCAGTCCCCAGATTCAAGAGGAAGAAACACGGTGGCCTTAGGTTCTCTTTTTTAGCCCCGTCTTTTTGGAACTCCCTACCCCTCCCTCTTAGGTTGTCTTCCCCCTACCCCAAGTTTAGATCCTCCCTCAAAACCTTTCTTTTCACTGAGTTTTATAATTAGTTGTCTCTTTTTCTGTATCCACTCCCGGCTCCCTCAGCAAAGCGCCAAGAAACCTAAGGGTGTTAGTCGCGCTCAAAAAGTTAATTTAACATAACATAACAGTGAGTGGTTCTATTGTGAAGCTCCACCCATGATTCTGTTTGGCTGCATCTGAGAGGGACACTCCTGCTAAAACCATGACATTTGGGCAAGCTGCGGAGGGAGAAATTAAGAATCTCTGTGTTAGCGATTGGGCTTACTTCAGAGGGACCTGCACTCATTTCTCTGTCCCCAGGTGATCCTCTAACCTTTATAGCTACATTCATGGTAGTACGGGGCCAACCATGGGCCCTAATGCCTAAGGCTGAACAGAGTTCTGGCAACATTTCCGTATTGCTGATGAGTCCCTCAGAGATTCCTGTGTAATAATATCCCTTGCGCGTTGAACGGTGTTACCCACTTGCTGTGAGGAAGCAATCCCATCAAATGTTGGGTTAGGCAAATAAATCTTCCACTCGGTGCTTGATAAGTACGATGCGCTTCAATATTGGCTTCAATTTGCCCTCTAAAATACCTCTAATTTTATCATACTAAACATCAAAGTTTATAGGGTCCAAAATCTCAGGGTCACAAGTCTGGACTAACTGGGACTGTTTCTAGAATTGAATCCAAGGAGAAACTTGGCCCTGTTGCTAATCATTTGTTTTTCTTTTTGGAACAGGGGCTTTTCCTGCTGGATTCTTCCTCTTAGTGGCTGGTTCTTTTTGTGGCTGGGTCTTAGCGATACTCATCTGCTCTGGCTCAGTTTTGGCATTTAGGCTCACCGAGCCGCAGTCACTTGTTGACGCCGCAGGCATGAAATTGGGGGACAAAGACAGCTATCCTAGGAATGTGGGCAAGCATTGAAATATTTTAACCCAGGGCAATGTTCATTGAAAGCATTTGCTTAGTCAATATAATTTCATTTGAAATTATCCCCACGGTCCCCTTGAACATACTGTCAATTGTCACTGTTGCACGTGGGGTAGTGGTTGCCCCCGAGACCACCCTGGCTGCTTTATAGTTAACCACACTGGGGTAGAAAAGTGGTGCCCACCTCTGATGATCACAGTATGTACTGCCAAAGTTCTCACCCTTCTGTTCTCAAAAGAGGGAAGGCCCAGGCTAGCCCATGGCGCCCACAGACACGTTCGTCTTGGCCCGGTCTTTGCCCAGGAATGTGCCCAGGTGCGCCCGCGCTGCAGGATCGCCAGAGCCTTTAGCGTGTTGATCAGCCACAGAATGCGGGATGGGAAACACCTTGAAACACTCTCGCGCATTGGGATCCCGGAGTGCTATTTGCCCGTTGTCAGGCCAGCCCCTCCTTGCCACCGTGGAGTCTGCGGGACATATTTGCACCCCAGAAGCAATGCAAGTCACATAAAACAGGCAGGGAAACAGCTTGGAAGACTCCCACTTACAAGTAACTGTGCCAAAATGTGCGAATTGGGTATAAGTCAATGTTACCATGTTTAAAGGAGAGCACAAGCACCCTAGCACTGGCTACCAGTGGTAAAGTGCGCAGTCCTAAAAGCCAACAAAAGCGGGTTCCGAAAATAGGAGAGAGAAAGCCAACATTTTGGGGATGAACCTGCAGAATGGGCCTATACAACATTGGGTTATTATGTAATTGGCAGTTAGAAATCTCTTCATTTCAGCAATGTCATTTATTGTAATGTCAGCTGGATTACTGATGTGACATCACTTTTTGTGAGGAGTCAGTGTTAAAGATCTTATGATGTCACTTCCTGTGATGTTATTGGGTCAAATGGTGGTTATGTAATGTCACTTCTGCTTCCCTTGGAATTTTGGTTAATTAACACTGATGTTTGTTTTTACGAAAAATCACAATGCTATGTGCCTTAACTATAAGGTAATTAATCCAAAAGATAATAGTTTGGAATATTTTGGCCTATAAACCTTCCTCCTTCCTTCTATTTCTACCTTTACTAATTGCATTATATACTTGATATATTATATCCTTGCGTTTTTAAATTACGCCTTTGACAAGTGGATTAGGTCTCTGATTGTTTATGTTGACCTTTTAATATTAATAAAATACTTTAAAATAAAACAATAAAGTGGACATGGTGTTATGAAAACCCCAGTGTGAATAAGCGGACAGAATCTAGAAGTTGCAAATATTTAAATTCCCTCTGCTTGTGATGAAAACTATGTAAATCTGTAAGAAGGTGTCTCTTTTTCCAATGAAAATGAGACACCAAACATAGAAGAGCGCAGTTCTGCGGAATTTTCTCGTCATTATAATAAATGTTTTATTGTTGCCTGGTTCCACACAATACACACAATAAGTTATCTTTCGGTCTAATACCATGCGCTAAAAATAGTATGTTTCCGCTTTTTAATCCAAGACATTGCTGGCTGCACAGACGACGGACTCGTGCGTCAAGCTGCCAACCATTGCAACCTCCTGTTTACGTTTCAAAGACATCGGGGATATATTTTCCAGTAAATGGGCCACGTGATATTTTGTTAAAGTGGTGGTCAGTGTCATCTTAACTGTTTTAGGGGCCCAAGGCAAAAACTTTTTCGAGGGACTCTGTTTGAAGGAAGTGTGAATTTTATTTCCCATGTTTCGCTAATGCAAGCCCTACAGTGGCGGCTGGTGACATTTGAAAGAGGTGCGCCGTAACAGTTTGGGATGTGTGCCCTATGGCGAGTGAGCATAGGGAGCAAAGCTGATCGTCATAGGAGGCACATGGGCCCTTATTTATGAGGCCTTGCGTCAGTTTTGCGCCGCTGGTGCGTCACTTTTTGTGACGCACCAGCGGCGTAAAAAATGTGCCTTGTTGCGCCATATTTAAAAAGTGACGCATCTAGGTAGATGCGTCACTTTTTAAACCCCTGCGCCACATTATACGTGCGTCAGGTATAATGTATGCAGAGGGGGCGTTCCCCCGCAAAAAGCCTCGTAATAGTGACGCAGTGAAATCTATGAGATTTCACTGCGTCACTTTTAGGATGCTGTTGCGTCAAAATCTTGCGCCTGCCTCACAGCAGGCGTAAGACTGACGCAAGCCCTTTCCCATGGGGCTTTCCCCATGTGAAAGGACGCATTGTTGGAGTTGCGTCACTTTTGTGACACACTCCAGCAATGCGTCACTTTTGCGCTTACAGATACGTCAGAAATACTGAAGTATCTGTAAGTCCTTGCGACATGATGCGTCATACATTAAATATGACGCATCATTGGTGCCGCAAGGAGTGCGCAGTGAAAAGTGACGCATCGCAGTTTTCACGCAGCGATGCGTCACTTTTCATAAATGAGGCCCACGGAGCTTAGGCCTCAGGTAGCTCCTGCTCTGCCCTTCAAAGATCCTAACAGCACCTGGGCAGCATCCTTGGAGACCCCTGCGCACCCTGTGAGCATGTCTGTACCCCAGTGTGTTCTGATACCCCAGACAGCTCATGAGGGGTCAGAAACAACTCATAAAGCGACAACTGTGAACACAAAGATTTCCCTGGGTTCCTAATGTTGACCCTGTGCCCAAGATAGATTCTATACTCCAGGCAGTTTTTCACCACGGAACAAATGTGGACCACGTGAAATTAAATGCATTCATTGCAGCAGCCAGTGCACACTGTTGAGTTGAAAAATTATCCCTGGGTGGACAACACAGCAGCACACTTGCCAAGAATAAAATATTCAAAATCCTAATAAAAGTCTAAGCACAAGATCTACATGGTGTGCCCACCATTGGTCCTCGAAGGAGAGATCCACGAATGATTTAAGAATATTCATATGAGGCAATACATGCCCTGACAATGTACATCACAATGGGCGCGCTGCAGTGGAGAGTCTGTGCATGAACTGTAAGAGAGCCGGCCGCCCTATCTCTTTACAATGCCACCCCCAACACTTTGAAATAAAATGTGCTCACTCACCCTTCTTGGAAGTGATGCAGGTATGCACATGCCCTCACCGGTCACACAATACACATACATGCACATATAAACACATTACACAACATACACATCCACAAACATATACAGCCGCACACACTCTCTCAAAACGCGCGTGAGCAATTAGAGGCGGAAAGGGAACTAAAGACATTTCCTGAATAACCTCTGGGCGGGAGAGGGAATAATACACCAATTTACATCGACGACCAGCCAGGTGGCAGACAGCAAGGTCCCACCGTCTCAGATACAATCAATCAATTTTCAAAGCAGAAGAGCCGGCGAGGCGAGCCGCTGCCTAACGCCTAAGAAGCGATGACCATGCGCCGCCAGCACAGCCCCATGTTACTAACATGATGTTAGAGAATTATAAAATATAAAAAACTTACCTTGGCTTCCCGCGCTGACTCCCGACTCGAGTCCTGTCCAGAGACTGCAGACTCCCGCCGTCCTGGATTTTGAATGCCTCGTCAGAGTCGTCACTGAAGGCTGCAGGCAGCCTCCCTCCCCTCCATGGCAGCCGGCGCTGATTGGTTCGGCCGGCTGCCCTAACCGCGTCATTTCTTATAGTCTGCATCCTGCAGAACGGAGAGTGGGAGGAGGCTTGGGGGAGCGGCTTGCCCACTGTTGCTAATACTGTCTGTTTGGACAGCCTCTCAGGCTGGAGGACATTGTGTGCTTTAGAACTGCGTTTAAAGATAGATGGATTGATTGATAGATGGATAGACAATAGATAGATAGATAGATAGATAGATAGATAGATAGATAGATAGATAGATAGATAGCTAGATAGCTAGATAGAGATAGATAGATAGATAGATAGATAGATAGATAGATAGATAGATAGATAGATAGATAGATATATATATATATATATATATATATATATATATATATATATATATATATATATATATATATATATATATATCTAGTTATAGATATAGACATAGATATAGATATAGACAGATTCCTTCAAGAGTTTCACCATATCATTCACTAAATATATATATATATGTATATATAGATATAGATATCTACAGAGAGATATATAGATAAAGAGAGATAGATAGATAGATAGATAGATAGATAGATAGATAGAGAGATAGAGAGATAGAGAGATAGATAGATATATAGATAGAGATATGGAAAGATATAGAGAAATAGATAGATATAGAGAGCTAGATAGATAGCTATAGATAGATATAGAGAGATAGATAGATATAGATAGATATAGAGAGATTAGATAGATAGATAGATAGATAGATAGATAGATAGATAGATAGATAGATAGATAGATAGATAGATAGATAGATAGATAGATAGATAGATAGATAGATAGATAGATAGGTTTAGATAGATAGATATATATAGATAGCTCTAGTTATAGATATAGATATAGATATAGATATATACAGATTCCTTCAAGCGAGACTACTTCCTCTGTGCAGCTGGACTTCCTTTAGATCTAGTTCTATTGGACTGACAGGCTCTCCTGGAGGACATTGTGTGCTTTAGAACTGCGTTTAAAGATAGATGGATTGATTGATAGATGGATAGAGAATTGACAGATAGATAGATAGATAGATAGATAGATATATAGATAGATAGATAGATAGATAGATAGATAGATAGATAGATCGATAGATAGATAGATAGATAGATAGATAGATAGATAGATAGATAGATAGATAGATGTTAGTTGGTGGTAATTTTGGATTTTCTTAAAAAAAACATTTTTTTTAAAAGTGCCATATGTCGCACATACATGCCCTTAAAGCATGAATGTGTGCTAAATGTGCACACATGCATATTTCAGGGTTGCAACAGGGTGTCCTTTTGGCACCCTTGCAACCCTTAAATGGCAGTCTCAATTTGCAATTCACTAATTGGTAATCGCAAATTGAAAATGTCTACCCATTAATTCCTATGGGCCTCCTAGCCCATAGGAATGAATGGGGAGGTATTCCTTATTTGAAAATCTCAATTTGCGATTCGCAAATAAGGAATATGTAGCAAACTTTTTTGCAAATCCTACAGACATTGCATTTTGCGATTCTCTAATTGCGATTTGCTAAAAATCGCAATTTGAGACTCGCAAAACTCTTTTTTAATACATATGGCCCTTACTCTCTTTTATTGTTCACCCAGGTCACAGTAATGCTCAACTCAGCACATTATACAGAATATATGACATGCTTCTCACCTAGTACATATATGCAATATTTATTTATTCATTTAGTGTTTTATAGAGCGCAAACCAGACCCATGAGGGTTTCAGAGCACTTTCAAGTAGTAACAGGTGGGATACAAGGACATAGGGGGAAGAGAGCCAAAGGGATAGGGAAAGTAAGATACAATATATTGGTAAAACAAACAATCATAATACCCGGATACATTCTGGGGTAAGAACAAGTCGATACATTAAGCTAGAGAAAGCATTCTCAACACCCGGGAGGTTTGTGCAGAAGTGCCGGGTGGGTATCATACGGAGAAAAGGCCCAGGAATAGTGCTGTAGCGATTGGTGAAGCCAGGTTACGGAGGTGATTGTATCGTGAGCGTTAGGAGAGGAATTTGCCCAAAAGGAAAGTTTTGGCCTACTTTTTGAAGTGTGCTAGGGACGATATTCTTCTGAAGGTGGGTGGGAGTGAATACCATATTCTTGGGACAGCCCCAGACAAGGCCCAATTACACGTTCTTCTTTTCCTGAAGCGTGCAGGTTGGAGCAAAAGGTCTCTGGCGGACCGGGAAGTTCTGGCTCCTCCGGACATCACGAGTTTCTGGCCGAGAAATGCAGGGGACTTGGTGTAAAGAGCCTTATGTGTGATGCAAGCCAGCTTAAACTGGATTCTGGCCTCAAGAGGAAGCCAGTACAGAGCTTTAAGGTGGAGCGAGATATGGTCGAACTTCTTAGAGCCAGTTAGAAGTCTGGCGGCGGTGTTGAGGCAGGCTTTCAAGGGTGCCAGAGAGACCATGGGTAGGCCTGAGAGGGTGGAGGAACCATATTCTAGCCTAGAGATGACTACAGCCTGAATTGCCGATTTTTGATCTGGGGTGTCAAGGAATGGTTTCAGGTTTCTTAGGTAGTTCGAATGAAATCTGGCAGTTTTGGCCATTGAGTTGATATGGCCATGCATGTTCAGGTTGCCTTCTACGGTGATTCCAAGGGATTTGGCAAAATCCACAATGGTAGGAGAGCAGTTTAGTGCTGTGATAGCCTTGATCCATTCTTGAATGTCTGTATTGTTGTTAGGTGATAAAACTAAGAGGAACTCAGTTTTTTTAGCATTGAGTATAAGCTGGTTAGATATGAGCCAGTGAACAGTCAACTTCAGGGTCTCATTCAGGGAGCGAATGTCCTCTGGCAAAGAGATTTTGATGTGTGTCATAGGCATACATGAGGTAGGAGATATTGGCGGTGCACAGCACCTCTGAGAGTGGTTCAAGATAAAGATTGAAGAGGATAGGGGACAGGGTTGATACTTGAGGGACTCCAACCGTGATCAGAGAGGGAGCGGACAGATTGCTGTTGATCAGGACTCTCTGTGAACGATTCTGGAGGAAGGACCTAAACCATGCAAGGACAGTTCCATCTAGGCCCATCCTAAGTTTGAAGCGATTAAGGAGAATATGGTGGTTAACCGTATTGAAGGCCGAGGATAGGTACAGGAGGATCAGGAGACAGGTTTTGCCTTGGTCAAGGACTTGAAATGCATCATTCACGTATAGGAGTGTGGTTTCCGTGCTGTGTCCAGGTCTAAACCCAGATTGAAAGTCGTCTAGTAGGTGGAAGTTGGTGATGTGATGGTTCAACTGCTGTTGAACATATTTTACCAGCACTTTAGCTAGGAGTGGGATAATAGAGATAGGTCTGTAGTTGTCAGGTGAAGAAGGATCTAGCATAGGTTTTTCTAGTATGGGGACAACCTGGCCGGCTTTGAGAGAGTCAGGTATCAATATGTTAAAGTTCAAGTTACAAAAATACACAAGTGATTTAGAGAGGCTGCTTTTCCAGCGGGCAATTGCCCACTATGCCCATTCCTTAAAACTTCCCTGTGTCTGGTTACTGCTGAATTTTATCTTTTATAATGATTATACCTATTTTGTTTTTTAATGTAATTTTTTTTTTTGCTGGCAGCGCAAGACCGTCTGACTTGGTAACCACAGTTTCCACATGATGGCGCAAATTTATCACAAAACCTCAGCTTGTCACCTTTTAAAGATGCCCCCGGACTGCAAAATAGAGATGAAATTAAACAAACATGTTTGTGTTTAAAGTGTCAGTCAGCCTTTGAACTCTGTTCTACAGACTTTTATTTTGACTGCTTTATAACTTTTAAAACGAAAAATGTGGTCTATGTCACCTAAAGGTATCAAGAGAGGAGGGGGGTGGGGGCTATTGTTTGTTTTGCCATTGCCAAGCCACCTCGCACCAGCAGCAACATACTTCACGGAGAACATTTTTATTGCAGCAGGGAGGCTGTCAAACTGAGGTGCTGTGTAAGTGGGAGAGCATTAGACAGGGCACTGCACATTTATTTCATAATATTGCACATATCCACAAGTATGTGCATACCATTGCTTATATTTACAATGTAGGTATGATTCAATTGAGCCATAGTGAACAGAAATGATTTATTGGTGAAATGTTGACTCTGAATATTAGCCACAATAATCGGTGCAAGGTCAGCAAATAAAACATCTGGCAAAATAATAGTGTGCATGCAAAAAAAGTGGCACAGAACAAATGAACGGAATAATGACTTCCCTGCTGAGAGTGCTGGGTGCTCCATAACACAGCTTCTGTCTACCCCGTTTAGGGTCAGCAGCTGTTTTGCTTTAGCTTTTTGACAAACTTCCAAACGGAGCTTTTTTGGTCTTATTTGATGAACAATATTATTTTTGCCTGACACTGTCCTGTTCTGTTATGAAATGCTGAACATATTTTGCAGCCACATTCAGGAGAAAAGGCAACGTTTTAGTGCGACCTTTGGCAGAAAGAAACTCTTATACCCGAGGAATCAGAACAAGACAGCAAGTCCAGTCTGCCTCTATTCGATGTTTCAGCAATGTGAAGAATCAGCGACGGCTCGTGGAGGGAGTTACGGTGGGGCAGGAGGGCGGGGAGGGGGAGGGGCAGGGTGGAGGTTGCTAAAAACCGGCATATGGATAATTGCAGGTAAGTAAACAATTTAATTAATAAAACGAATTTCGTAGTGCGCCTTGCATCGCAAAATGCAATGCAGTGCGAGCTACGAAATTCGTTTTATTAATTAAATTGTTTACTTACCTGCAATTATCCATATGCCGGGTTTTAGCAACCTCCACCCTGCCCCTCCCCCTCCCCGCCCTCCTGCCCCACCGTAACTCCCTCCACGAGCCGTCGCTGTGAAGAATAATAAGAAAGATAAAATATATACCAACAATGGTGCTAAATGTGTTTGACAGAAGGCTGCACAAATAAGTCTATATTATTAGGTTTAGATAATATGTGAATAGAGAGACTACTTCCTCTGTGCAGCTGGACTTCCTTTAGATCTACTTCTATAGGACTCACAGGCTCTCCTGGAGGACATTGTGTGCTTTAGAACTGCGTTTATAGACAGATGGATTGATTGATAGATGGATAGACAATAGATAGATAGATGGACGGACGGACGGATAGACAGACGGACGGACAGACATACAGAGACAGACAGACATACAGAGAGACAGACAATAAGATATAAGAGATAGACAGACAGATAGATATGAGAGATAGACAGACAAATATAGATATAGATAGATATAGATAAATATATATATATATATATATATATATATATATATATATATATATATATATATATATATATATATATATATATATATTAACTACTGGCGGTCGCCAGTAGGTATATATAGTTAGGATTTTTTTCCTATGGGATTTCTGAAAATTCTATGTCGAATAACTTTAGCGTTTGTGGACGGAATTGGCTGAAATTTTCAGGAAAATGGCACATTTTCTTTCTGAGCAGCCCCTGAAAATTTGGGGGGTTTCGTCAAGGGGGGCCGAGAAAAAAGGGGGGTCCCAAAACACGTTTTTCCCATTCATTTTTCCATAGGGCGGTTGGAATCACTTTTAGCTCGAACGGATGAATGGATTTACACGAAACTTGGCAAAATTGTAGATATGGTTTGCCCGACGTGCCTTTGCTAAGTCTTAAAATATGTGCTCCAGTGGATTTTGAGAAATTAACGTTTTAAAAAACAGATATATTTGTGACAGCGTCCCGGTTAGCGCCCCGGTTCGCGTACCTGACGCGTAACGGAACTTCGCGAGGAGAAGCGGATTGGCTCCCCGGTGACTGTGAACATTCTAAACAGTCCGGAGCGGCCGCCATCTTGTGTCTCGGTAGGATCGAGACACAAGATGTGGCAAAAACAAAGGGGGAAATGAGCATAAGGGGGCAGAGTACATCCTCCCTGACCCCCTAGGTTTGATGAGGGGGCTTTAAAAGGGCCCCGCGGGGCAAAAAATAATAATTTTTATTATCGGTTTTTTTGCGGGGGGAGCGCTCGGTACGCGCACCGGGAAGCGGTCCGGGGAGCGTAATATAGGGAAAATAGAATGAAAGAATGTTCAAATAATGTATGTATATTGATTGTTCTTTTTGTTGTATTTTTTTATTTTTTTATTTAAGTACCAACATGTAGGTACCAATGCAGAGTCTAAAAATAAAAATACACCATTTCCTTTGTAGATATCTTGCATGTTGTTTCAGAAGTTATTGTGGTATATGGAATTAATAGCATAGTATGTGAGGAAAGCAGAAAGAATATGGAGGCAGGAGATGAAAAAGAGATGTTAAATACACATTGGAGATAAAATAGTGGGAGAAGTAAGTAACTATGAGCAAACTTACTATGTTACACAAAAAAGTTGCACAGTACATTTAAAGTCTGACTTTACATTATAATCAATTTGGTACTAGTTTAAAAAATACATATAAAAATGAATAATGTCTCAAACAATTTTTGAATTATTAAATATAAATGTATTTCTCAGATTCGTTTTCAAAATTTAAAAGAACTTCTAATATTTGATTGTCAGAAATGTCCTCATTTTCAATCAGGAAATCTACTGATTCTACACATTGAAGAAGTTCATAGTCCCGTGATTCATCAAAGAATTCAGAGTCATTGGGTTCAATATCTGTATCTTTGTTGCTTTCCAGAACAATTTCGATGTTATTTTTTTGCTCTCCTTCAATTTTTGTGCTGTAATTTGAATTTTAAAAAAATATATCAGTAGAGATAGGGCACTGTTGGGTTTAAGTTCAGACAGGTAGTTTGGTTTTTTTTAACAGTGATTTTATCTTTGGGCAGTGTATGGTATCAGACTGGAAGTAGAAATATAAAAAAGTGTATGTGATAAAGCCTAAGTAAATTCATAATTATACAAGACAAGCCTAACTCCATCCATAACTATAACAGAGAAGTCTATCTTATTCTATAACTATTACAGAGGGATAGTATATAACTATCAGAAAATGTTTTCCTAATTAACCTAAAGTGCACAACATACTTCAGTTTTTAAAATAACATCTTACCTTTCAAAAAGAAGTTTAAGTTCTCAGTTGAAATGCACTTGAAATGTACTTCAGGAAGTAGTAGTCAAAATGGCTGTCTTTCTCTCTCTTTCTTTATATATATTCAGGTACATAACCAATCAAATGTCATGAAATAATAGAAGATAATGAAAGTAGCATTTTAATTGGTTGTCAATTCTAACACTTCATAAGTGTTTTTGTTAGGTAATTTACCTCAGGATATTTAGTCAGGCCTACAGCATAATTTTCTCAATGGAATTCCATAAAATTTGGGTAAATGGTAGGGACTGCTATGTAGTAGGGCCTATTCTATATTTGATGAAAGTGTCTCTAGTGGTTTTTCTGTAAATTACTTTCCCACCTTTTTTTAGCGAGCGCTCACCGGTGCGCGCCCCGGTACGCGAACCGGCAGCGTTACGGGAGACCTCCATTTTGTGTATCGGTAGAATTGAGACACAAGATGGAGGACAAACAATGTTCGGAATGGGTAGAAGGGGGCACGGTAGACACTTTGTGACCCTCTAGGTTTTCTGAGGGGGCTTAGGACGCTGATATATGCAAAAATAAATAATAAAAATTTGAAACATTTCGCGGGGGAGCGCCCGGTACGCGCACCGGTAAGCAAACCGGGGAGCGTACTTTGGGGAAAAAAAAAAAAGTTAGAAAAAGATAAACGTTTTGAATGATCAGAAGTAGGGAAGCAATGAAAAGAGCTATTGGGTTCTGTGGCTAATTAAGGTACTTACAAGTAGGTTCCAATGCACAGTTTTAAATTCAGGAGGAATATTCTATTCCCCTCATCGGAGAAGTGCACACCATCTCCTCTGTAGATGTCTTGCATGTTGTAACGCAAGTTATTGTTGTATATTAAACCCATTGTAAATTCTCTCATGTAAGCAGAAACAGATTTATTCACATGTTTCCATGCTTTTTCAAATTGTGGAAAAAATTCGTTGGACCAGTTCCATTTCTGTCATTGGCATATATTGGAATATACCAAGGCAGTTTGGGGAAAAAGTGTCATCAATTGATGAAAGGTGTCCTTTAAAAGCATTTCCAGACCAACCCCAGTCATAGTCCCAAAATCAATTCCACCACAGTGCACTATTAAGAGGTTAGGGTTTGGCAGATGCATAAAAAAATTATATTAGAAACATATAAAATATATTTTTCATTTAAAAGAATAATACATTTAACAGTTTTTGATATTTGCCATAAAAAAACATTGAAATTCACTGAAAAAACCATAGGTTATAGACCATATATAGTTAGGAATTAGCATTTACAAAACCTTGAAAATTCACTGAAAAAACCATAGGTTATAGACCATATATAGTTAGGGATTAGCATTAACAAAACCTTATTTTACTCACACAAAACCATTGAAATTCGCATATATAGTTAGTTGCACTAACTATATATCGCGCACCCGCAATCCACTGCTGATGAAGTCACATATTACATCATTCATGACATAGTCAGTGACATCACTGATGACAACTCAAATGACATCACTGATGACATCACTGATGACATCTCAAATGACCTCACTGATGACATCTCATTTGACATTACTCATCACATCACTGATGATATCATTCATGTGATAATACGATGAACCTCTTCAGATTCTAATATAACCTTAGATACAATCAGTGTAAACAGACACTCACAGACTGTCACTCATCCATGGAGTTACTCACACACCTAGTCAGTCATGTAAAAAATCAATCACACCTCCATTTCCTCAACTATACAGTTATACACACCTTACTTATTCAAACATATACTAACACATATTTACTCTCTTATACAATCCCTGATACAAGTTTACAATGATCCATACAGCCACTCACACATTCACTGGCTCTTATGCACAGTTATTTATATATGTCAACTCTCACATGTACTGTGTTTTACATATGTTCTTACTTTGACATGTAGCACTGAGATATCCATTCACTCACCAATACACTCATGCACACAGTCAACCGCCCATACAGCTGATTCCACATGCACTTTTGAACCCATACATCTAGTGAATCAACTGTTCACACATCTATGCACAGAGTCACACACCTCCCAGCCACCCACACACACACACTCAGTCTCCCATACAAATACTTGGGCAAAAAATCAATAACCCATATAGTTACTCATATAGCTACTGATCAACACATGCAGCAGTTTACAGAACAACAGACATAATGATGCACAAATTAAGACAGTTTAGTCACTAACCCATGCACTCAGTGAGACACATTTAATCACTCTCTCATACAGTCTGTCATGCACCTACTAAATCCTTCATCCAGACACTTATACATCCACTCATTATTCAATATGTAAAACATATTTTAACTTTACAGAAACATACAGTCACTGGATGTTGTCATCAGTGATGTCATTTGAGTTGTCATCAGTGATGTCATCAGTGATGTCACTGACCATGTCATGAATGATGTAATATGTGACATCATCAGCAGTGGATTGCGGGTGCGCGATATATAGTTAGTGCAACTAACTATATATGCGAATTTCAATGGTTTTGTGTGAGTAAAATAAGGTTTTGTAAATGCTAATCCCTAACTATATATGGTCTATAACCTATGGTTTTTTCAGTGAATATATATATATATATATATATATATATATATATATATATAGAGAGAGAGATAGATATAGATAGATAAAGAGAGATAGATAGAGATAGATAGATAGATAGATAGATAGATAGATAGATAGATAGATAGATAGATAGATAGATAGATAGATAGATAGATAGATAGATAGATAGATAGATAGATAGATAGATAGATAGATAGATAGATAGGGAAAGATATAGAGAAATAGATTCATATAGAGAGCTATATAGATAACTGTAGATAGATATAGAGAGATAGATAGATATAGATAAATATAGATAGATATAGAGAGATAGATATAGATAGATAGATAGATAGATAGATAGATAGATAGATAGATAGATAGATAGATAGATAGATAGATAGATAGATAGATAGATAGATAGATAGATAGAGAGATATGGAAAGATATATAGAAATAGATAGATATAGAGAGCTAGATAGATAGCTATGGATAGATAGAGAGAGATAGATTTAGATAGATAGATAGATAGATAGATAGATAGATAGATAGATAGATAGATAGATAGATAGATAGATAGATAGAGAGATATGGAAAGATATATAGAAATAGATAGATATAGAGAGCTAGATAGATAGCTATGGATAGATAGAGAGAGATAGAGATAGATAGATAGATAGATAGATAGATAGATAGATAGATAGATAGATAGATAGATAGATAGACAGACCATGCACGCAACCTGGGCTTCATCCTGGACTCCTCCCTCTCCATGACCAGGCAAGTCAACAACGTCTCCTCGGCGTGCTTCAACATCCTACGCATGCTACGGAAGATCTTCTGGTGGATCCCCACCGAGACCAGGAAGACCGTCACCCAGGCCCTCGTCACCAGCCGACTGGACTACGGCAACGCCCTCTACGCCGGTACCACCGCCAAGCTCCAGAAGAGACTCCAGCGGATCCAGAACGCCTCAGCCAGACTCATCCTCGACATCCCACGAACCAGCCACATCTCCGGACATCTGAGAGACCTTCACTGGCTCCCCGTCAACAAAAGAATCACCTTCCGCCTCCTCACCCACGCACACAAAGCCCTACACGACCAAGGTCCGAGCTACCTCAACAGCCGGATCAACTTCTACGCTCCCAAACGCCACCTCTGATCAGCCAACCACGCCCTCGCCACCGTCCCCCGCATCCGAAGAGCGACCACAGGAGGAAGGTCCTTCTCCTACCTGGCCGCCAAGACCTGGAACTCCCTCCCGACCGACCTGCGCCTGACCCAAGACCACCTCTCCTTCAGGAAGAAGCTGAAGACCTGGCTGTTCGAGCAGTAGCGGCACCTCCCCCCCCCCCCAGCGCCTTGAGACCCTACGGGTATGTAGCGCGCTTTATAAGTGTCACTGATTGATTGATTGATTGATAGATAGATAGATAGATAGATCTAAATAGATAGATAGATATAGATAGCTCTATATATAGATATAGATCTAGATATAGACAGATTCCTTGAAGAGTTTCACCATATCATTCAATCTCTGTACGAGACGTTTTTAGATTCTGTTCTCTGTGCGGGGTATTTTTATTTTCTGGCACAAACATCTGTAAAACGCTGGACTGCTCTTTAACTCTAAGCTGTGACTGGTAGGTCAGCAACCTCAGCCAGACAACAGCATTTCTATGTCAGAGCCAGACCATGTTTGTCAACACTTAGAAGCTGGTATGCAGTTTAATTTCGTTTGCTTTAGCGACAGAGCGAAAAGCATGGTTCCGTACACATATACCATGTAAAATCATTCATAATAATGTTCACTGCAGTGGAATACGGTTCTCCATTTCTGTAGAGACACTTTTGTTGGGAGGACTCACTTTTAGGGAGATGTAGAAATTTGAAGGTCTCTGCTAAGATGGGTAAATCAGAAGTCTATATAGGAGGACCATAGACTATGGGACCCACAGAGTTGTTCACCGACCCCTACAATTTATACATAACACTCATATGAGCTGTGGAGTCATAAGTCATAAAAAAGTCAAATGCTTTTGTATACCGCGCAATTCTCCAAAAAGTTCTCTGGGCGCTTAGCACCCGCGTAGCTAGGGGGTGCAGTGGGGGCGGTCCGCCCCAGGTGGCACTCTTATGGGGGTGGCCGCGCGGCCAGTGCCACGCACGTGGCCCAGGCAGTTAACAGCTGCGCACACCTGTCCTGCCTCCTTGCTGTTTTGTTGTAACTGCTGCGCCTGCGCCAGTCAGTCAGTGCGCCTGCAGTGCTGCCGAAAATGCCGCCACAACGTCCCGCGTTCGTTTGAGCTTGCTTAAGTTGATTGTTGGTCCGTCCCAGGGCCCTCAATCTTATAGCGCGTGAGCGCTACCAATGACGGCCCTGGGCATCTCTTTGTCCAGCCCTCGCGATGAGAACGTAGTAGTGACGCGTCACGTGCTTCACTACTACGCGCTCTTGTGAGGAGTCAATTCTGACCTGGCTGGGGCAGTGGCAGTGCTGCTGCTGGGCGATTTGCTTTGTTGAAGTGAACGAAATTACAACCAACCCCTGCCTGCCATAGAGTGAGGTAAGAAAGAGGAGAGCAATAAGAGCTCGCTAAACACTTTCAGAGGGGTAGCTCATCACCTAAACTCAGCCACAAATCCACTTTCATAGATATTACGATGAAAACGGTTGCTCATGTTAAGCACTGCATTAGGTTATCATCAGGCACACACGAACAATGATGCCAGACAACAATGTTTACTGATCCAGCCCTAGAGCTCCCTTAAAGTAAGGAGGCCCCAGAACATTTTTGACTGTATCACGAACGAAAGCATGATTCTGGAGGTGTTATTGTGTGGCAAGAATATGTACATGTTTGTTGTGTGCCATTTTGCTGCGGTGTTGAGGCCTACTTTCGTTCTGGATGGTGTAGCATTGTGCTGTCTCCTTCCTTCAAAATGATTGCAGCAGGAAACGCCGAATCATCTTTCTAAGTTGTCTTAGTCATGTATAAAATTAGTTCAGTACAAAGTTATTAGAAACCCTGCACAATAGGGCTTCCATCCTCTGTGTGTGAGTGTATGTGTGTAGCGTGTGTGTGTTTGTGTGTCTTATTGTGTCTGTGTGTTTTGTGTGTGTCTCTGTGTGCTGTGTGTGTGTTTTTTTCTAGAGTCCCAGGACAGCACATCCATGTTATCCAGTCATGTCTATGAACAGTTCAAGTAACTACTTTATTAGTTAATTAAAAGCATAAACATGTAAAAAGCGTGCATCTAACATATTTATGTGGGCCAGATGTGGTTGATTTCATGTAGCTTCAATATTGCCTTTGACACTGATATGGACCTATGTTCTTTGTGGTCGGGAGTTTGGAAGAATGGGTTTAAATTTGGTTGTATGGTTTCCCCTTGCCTGGTTGCTTGAGGGTATTGATAGCACTTTTGCAATTATTTTTTGTATTGTACTGTAATTGCATTTATATATCACTCACTACCCATAACAAGGCAACAAGGTGCTTTTTCAGCGAGTGGCACGCTACTCCGGAACCCATTAGTGGTGACCATTAGTGGTGAATTAGTATAGTGAAAATTTGAAAGAAATTTGAGTGGTGTGTATATGTTAGTCAGTTATTTGGATTGAGAAGGATTGTGGAGGGATAGAAGAAAGGGAAAAAGGTTTGCATTTATATAGCGCTTGCTACCCTTGATGGGGTGTTAAAGCGCTTTTTTGGCGAGTGGCACGTTACTTCGGAACCCAGAAAGGAATAGTGGTGAATTAATATAGTGAAAAGTTGAAAGTAAGGTGAGTGGTGAATATGTTAGTCAGATTATGTGGATTGAGAATGATAGTGGAGGTATGGAGACTCAGACACTTTGCACTGTCTTCTTTATTTTTCTTACTTTATCACAATTTTTGTTATGGGTTGGCAGTCGCTGATGATGAGAACCTGAAGATGCAGGCGAGTACCAGTCTGCAGATTCCCATGGTGTTACTCCCGTTAGGCACTGGCAATCTTTTTTCACCTTTTTTCCTTTCCTACTTATGTTTGGTCATTTCACACTGGAGGGTCGGATAGACCACGGGAGGCAGAGCTCACAGAATCAATTGTTTTTTATTAACTAGCAGGTGATCCAGGCCCCTCCTGAACAGACGGCATAAGGATAACCGCTGTTCCGTCACACAAAGTTGGGTGAATGTACATGTTTGGAGGAGTCACTGAGCAGCGTGTTCACCTTCTGAACAGGTCCATTGTTGTTTATGATTGCATTTATATAGAATTTGCTACCTCTGATGGGGGGGGGGGGGGTTGAAGTGTTTTTCGGAGAGTAGCACACTACTCCCTGAACCCATACAGTGTTAGTGGTGAATTAGTATAATTAAATATGCAAGTAATTTTTAATAATTTGAGTGGTGGGTATGTTAGTCAATTATTTGTATTAAGAAGGATACCAAAGGGGTAGAAGAGGTAAAAAGGTTTGCATTTACATAGCGCTTGCTACCCCTGTGGAGATGTTAATGTGCTTTTTCAGCGAGTAGCATGCTACTCCGGAACCCATAAAGGATTAGTGGTGAATTAGTATAATGGAATAAGAAATGTATTTGAGTAGTGGACATGTTAGTCTGTTATTTGGATTGAAAAAAGGATAGTGGAGGGGTAGAAAGGAAGGATTTAGATTTTTTTTTGTTTTGTTGATGCTATACCCTTCATTACGAGTGGTTATTCCCCCCAGTAATGAGGACCAACGTCCAGATCTTGCTGCTTACTGCACCTAAATGCCATCTTCCGATTTTCCTCTGATAGATATCATTAGGTTTGGCCTGAAAGCATTTATCAAGGGAACATGGTTTTCATTCCAAAACTCATAAGTCCAATAAGTGTGGTTCCAGGACCTACCGCACATAGCAGAATTTAATGCAAACTCGTAAGGAAGGCAAAAACCAAATGACCTTGGGAAATTTTCAGACAGTATAAGATTGAAATTTCTCAAAACGTTAGCAGCAGAAAACAGGATTGCAAAAATTCTAACTTCATGTAGGGCTAATATGTGGTATGCACTCCTTTCGTGTTGTAATTGTTCACGCAGCTCTCTGATGGATGTCACATGCAGTTTTTCTGAGTCCCCAGATAGATCATGCAGTGTGTGTGTTCTCCTTTTTTACTGACGGTCAATGGTGTATTCAACTGTGTTGCCTTGGACCGTGTCATGTATGTGCATGTAACTTGCATGATCGAGGTAACTATTAGCAGTGATACTATGCGTCTCTCGGACCTCTTTCAAGTGCTCGCCGTCCTTTTTCCCCAGCACCCCTCCCCCAGGGGCGGCAATCTGAGGGATAGCCCCGGGCGCCACAAGCTCTAGCTACGCCTCTGGCGTTTAGGAGGGACAGGGCTCACCCCAATCAGTATTTCCTATGTTCAAGACCTGTTCCCCTGAAGCCCCATGGCCTACAGTTGATATATCGCTACTCTGAGAGCCCTCAGGACACGACATCCGCCCCATCGCTGCTTAGGAATGTGTTTTGTGGGCTATACACCTGGTTCAACGCAGGGCACATCTTTGCAAAGGCATCAGAGCATCCCTGTGTTCAAGCTCCCACTCTTCGCCTTTTTCTCTCCTGAAAATGCTGGTGTTGCCCATGTTTACATGAGGCTTTTCACAACAAGTGATATAATATCCCATGTAAAGTTATTTAATATTTACATCATTTAGGGCCATATGTATCAAGCCATTTTCCTTTTTGCAAATGGACAGATTCTCAGATTCCGCCCGTTTGCAAATTGGAAAAAGCCTTTTGGGATGTATTATCCCAAAAGGCCATCGCAAAATAGAGAATTGCAAAGTTTGCGATTCTCTATTTTGCGAATGCAAATAAGGTATTGCAAATTGGGATTCCTTAAATGCAATTCTGGAAGCACCAGAAATTTGCTATTTTGCCTTAAGGAATTGCAAATTACCACCAACTTCAAGTTGGTGGTAATTTTGGATTTTCTTTAAAAAACATTTTTTTTAAAAGTGTCATATGTCGCATATACATACCCTTAAAGCATGATTGTGTGCTAAATGTGCACACATGCATATTTCAGGGTTGCAACAGGGTGTCCTTTTGGCACCCTTGCAACCCTGAAATGGCAGTCTCAATTTGCAATTCACTAATTGGTAATCGCAAATTGAAAATGTCTACCCAATAATTCCTATGGGCCTCCTAGCCAATAGGAATGAATGGGGAGGTATTCCTTATTTGCAAATCTCAATTTGCGATTCACAAATAAGGAATATGGAGCAAACTTTTTTTGCAAATCCTACATACATTGCATTTTGCGATTCTCTAATTGCGATTTGCTAAAAATCGCAATTTGAGACTCGCAACACTCTTTTTTAATACATATGGCCCTTACTCTCATTTATTGTTCACCCAGGCCACAGTAATGTTCAACTCAACACATTATACAGAATATATGACATGCTTACCACCCAGTACATATATGCAATATTTATTTATTTATTTAGTGTTTTATAGAGCGCAAACCAGACCCATGAGGGTTTCAGAGCGCTTTCAAGTAGTAACAGATGGGATACAAGGACATAGGGGGGAAGAGAGCCAAAGGGATAGGGAAAGGTAGATACAATATATTGGTAAAACAAACAATCATAATACCCGGATACATTCTGGGGTAAGAACAAGTCGATACATTAAGCTAGAGAAAGCATTCTCAACACCCGGGAGGTTTGTGCAGAAGTGCCGGGTGGGTATCATAAGGAGAAAAGGCCCAGGGATAGTGCCGTAGCGATTGGTGAAGCCGGGTTACGGAGGTGATTGTAACGTGAGCATTAGGAGAGGAATTTGCCCATTAGGAAAGTTTTGGCCTCCTTTTTGAAGTGTGCTAGGGACGATATTCTTCTGATGGTGGGTGGGAGTGAGTACCATGTTCTTGGGGCCGCCCCAGAGAAGGCCCAATTACACGTTCTTCTTTTCCTGAAGTGTGCAGGTTGGAGCAAAATCTCTCTGGCGGACCGGGAAGTTCTGGCTCCTCCAGATATCACGAGTTTCTGGGCGAGAAATGCAGGGGACTTGGTGTAAAGAGCCTTGTGTGTGATGCAAGCCAGCTTAAATTGGATTCTGGCCTCAAGAGGAAGCCAGTACAGAGCTTTAAGGTGGAGCGACATATGGTCGAACTGTTGAGGCAGGCTTTCAAGGGTGCCAGAGAGATCATGGGTAGGCCTGCGAGGGTGGAGAAACCATATTCTAGCCGAGACATGACTATAGCCTGAATTGCCGATTTTTGATCTGGGGTGTCGAGGAGTGGTTTCAGGTTTCTTAGGAAGTTCAAATGAAATCTGGCAGTTTTGGCCATCGAGTTGATATGGCCATGCATGTTCAGGTTGCCTTCTACTGTGATTCCAAGGGATTTAGCTAAATCCACAATGGTAGGAGAGCAGTTTAGTGCTGTGATAGCCTTGATCCATTCTTGAATGTCTGTATTGTCGTTAGGTGAAGAAATTAAGAGGAACTCAGTTTTTTTAGCATTGAGTTTAAGCTGGTTAGATGTGAGTCAGTGAACAGTCGACTTCAGGGCCTCATTCAGGGAGCGAATGTCCTCTGGCAAAGAGATTTTGATGTAGAGCTGTGTGTCGTCGGCATGCATGTGGTAGGAGATATTTGCGGTGCGCAGCACCTCTGAGAGTGGTTCAAGATAAAGATTGAAGAGGATAGGGGACAGGGTTGATCCTTGAGGGACTACAACCGTAATCAGAGAGGGAGCGGACAGATTGCTGTTGATCAGGACTCTCTGTGAACGATTCTGGAGGAAGGACCTAAACCATGCAAGGACAGTTCCATCTAGGCCCATCCTAAGTTTGAAGCGATTAAGGAGAATATGGTGGTTAACCGTATTGAAGGCCAAGGATAGGTACAGGAGGATTAGGAGACAGGTTTTGCCTTGGTCAAGGGCTTGAAATGCATCATTCACGATGTGGAGGAGTGTGGTTTCCGTGCTGTGTCCAGGTCTAAACCCGGATTGAAAGTCGTCTAGTAGGTGGAAGTTGGTGATGTGATGGTTCAACTACTGTTGTATACATTTTACCAGCACTTTAGCTAGGAGTGGGATATTAGAGATAGGTCTGTAGTTGTCAGGTGAAGCAGGATCTAGCATAGGTTTTTCTAAAATGGGGACAACCTGGCCGGCTTTGAGAGAGTCAGGTATCGATCCCTGGAAGAGGGAGGCGTTGATTATTGCAGTCCTCCCCTTCCACCACCGGGGGCTAGAACTGCTTCTTGCGCCTCCCGCTTCGCGGGAGACACTGCGATCTGTACCTGAGGGAAGACCATTGCCAGCATCAGCGCTAACGGGGCAGGACTCTGAGCCCCAGCACCCAGCGCGGCTGCGAGCACCGGCGGCCCCTCCCCTTCCACCACCGGGGGCTAGAACTGCTTCTTGCGCCTCCCGCTTCGCGGGAGACGCTGCGAGCTGTACCTGAGGGAAGACCATTGCCGGCATCAACGCTAACGGGGCAGGACTTGGAGCCCCAGCACCCAGCGCGGCTGTAGCACCGCAGCCCCTCTCCTTCCACCACCGGGGGCTAGAACTGCTTCTTGCGCCTCCCGCTTCGTGGGAGACGTTGTGACCTGTACCTGAGGGAAGACCATTGCCGGCATCAGCGCTAACGGGGCAGGACTCGGAGCCCCAGCACCCAGCGCGCCTGCGAGCACTGGCGGCCCCTCCCCTTCCACCACTGGGGGCTAGAACTGCTTCTTGCACCATCTGCTTCGCGGGAGACGCTGCGACCTGTACCTGAGGGAAGACCATTGCCAGCATCAGCGCTAACGGGGCAGGACTCAGAGCCCCAGCACCCAGTGCAGCTGCAAGCACCGGCGGCCCCTCCCCTTCCACTACCGGGGACTACTTAACATCCGACTGAATCCCGCGGTGCGGGACGCGTGCGGGCGTGTGCCGGGCTAAGCCCGGGCAAAGGGCGTACTGTCTGTGGCCATCGGGGGCTGGAGAAGGCTGGGCTGGGACACCCCCCTTGACATCGCCTCTTGAAGGTACTGTGTTTCTCTTGGCGTAAGTCCCCGTGGTCATATACATTAAAACTATGGGGAAAAGAAAAAACACGGAGGATGTGAATGAGGGTTTGGGTGTGATGTCCAGGGAGGGGAAAAAACCAAGGAAGATTAAATCTAAGCCCCCCAGGAAACCAACACCACATGCAGGGGGAAATTGTGTCATGGATCGCATTGAGGATCTGATCGAGGAATGTGAAGAACTACTAACTGCTAATCCTCCCCTAAGTGGGAGGGGCCATGAGGGTGGTGGCAGCACTGCAGTTGTTGATGGGAGAAGGTCTAAGCTGGGTGCAGCGGTGATCCCTGAAATGTTTTTGAGCAAATCTAATGTTGGTGGAGGTGTAAAATCCGTGTCTATTGATGGGGGAAAAACACGTATAGATCCTGACATAGAGCAAGTACGAAACCCCTCTCTTGTGATTTCCCGTTTGACTGATTCAACAGTTTTGCCCTGTAATAATAGGTTTGCTATTTTGGCGCAAATAGATAATTGTGGTCTCAATACTGGTACTGAAGTTCCTGTGAAAGATGTTCCAAGAAGAGAAGGTGAATTCCAGTTGCCAGGCACCCTTGGTACCCTCCCACAAATAGAGGTAGATAGTAACCCACTGACCTCAGTAGTACAATACCTGAGTAAACTGATTGAGGGCATGCAAGTCAAAATTGACTGTCTTACTGTTGCAGTGAACAACATTAGGACCGGTTTGGGCTCCTGCCCTACCTGTATAGCTATTCCGAAAGGTAGTGGAACAAGTAGAACCCGGTTAGCTAAGGTTGCTGAACGTAGTGTTCATCCCTCTAGTAAACCAAGCACTCCTGTATTTTCAGGCATCTCATATAGAGAGGCGGATAGTACAGTGAGGGGAGTACCACAAGCCCGCTACGGTTATAGTAATGGGCTTAGGCAATCGACTATAATTGTAGGGGAAAATCAACCAGGGAAAAAGGGTGGTGGTCTTACCTCTAGCGGCAGATCTACTAATCAACAGAATGCTATTAGCCACCCAGAGAATAGAAAAGCCATGTTGAGTCCGAGTGCCCCACAGCCTAATTTGCATGTGAGTAAATTACCAACGGTGTATTTGGTTAATATCCCCAAACTGAGCCCTGGAAAGGACCAGGAATCCAGCGAATCTCTAACTAACAAAGCAATCTACTGGATTAGGCACGTCAAGGGTTGCAGATCTGTAATTAGAGATGACATCATCGGTGCCCAGAGGCTCACTTTCACAGGGGACTCAGTTGATTGCATTGAATTAACTTTTAAAAACATAAAAATGGCAGAAAACCTAATACACCTGGAGGTCAGAAGCTGTTCCCCTGACTACTCTAGGATACAAATGAGATCTTCTCTCCCAAAGAAATGGTTGATCGATCGTGAAAAATGAGTCAGAGGGAGTGTAGTAGGAAGCTCTGGCTTAGACTGTAATGACTGACTATTGAGTGAAGCCGCCCAAGTAGGTTGTACTGAAGGTATGGTTGTAGAAATCTCACCCCAGTACATAGTAACTAACCTGGGTACCACCCCACTAACAGCATCTTCGAGGTCTCTTGTGGATTCTGTTAACATCATGCCAAATATGAATATAAATATAAATCTAAGTGCTAGCTCCTCGCTTGACCCTTCTAAACCCAGATCAATTTTATCCTGGAATGTAGCAGGTTTGAAATCTAAGGTAGAAGCACCGGAATGGGCTTCGTTCATTAATCAGTATGAAATATGTTTATTCCAGGAAACCTGGTTACTAGAAGCGCTGCACTTTCCTGGGTACCTGAAATATAGTGTCCCTGCATAAAAGGGAGGAAGAGGACACCCAATGGGTGGTCTATCTATTTGGGTTAGCCAGGACTTGATGTTAGTATTAAGCCCCTTCCCTCTAATCATAGGGATGTACAGATTCTTACTCTCAAGTTTAGAAATAAAAATCCTATTCTATAACTTGTATGCACATAGTACTGGGGGTAAGAAATCGGAAGTTTTAGCCCTGCTGGAGGAATTTATAAAATGTTACTCCCAGCATTCATATATAATCCTAGTTGGAGATTTTAATACGACCTTTGAGCCCTTGTTAGGTGGCGATAGGGATATCTCAGATGAGGAAGATAGAGAGTGGGGAGTACCCAAGATTGAACTGGAGCCAGTTAAAAGGTGGACCGAACTATCAATCCAGTTAAACTCACTCTGTTTGAATAAGGGGTTGAGAGCAACCAATGGCAGGACCTCGCATGACAAGCTAGGGGCCACTCCTTTTAGGAGTGGCCCCCGTGAAAGCAGAATTGACTATATCCTGATTAGCCTGGGCTTATGGAAATATCTAGAGGATATGTCGATTGTTGATAGGGCTGAGAGCGATCACAACCCTTTATGTATGCCCCTGACCTATTGGAAGGTATCCACCTATGGTAGGGGGGTGGAAAAAGGCTCTCCCCCTGATATAGTCATTTCAAACGATATGCGCCATGTTCGATGGGCCAAGGTCTCGGAATGCCAAGAGCACATAGATTTTATAGCAAGCAAGCTAGTACAAGCAACGTGCAATTTGGGAGTGCAAGCCAGTAAAGGGGCCTCGGTCTTAGCTTTAGAAAAGGGTACTAAGATTCACAAATCCTTTTTTGGCGATCTAAAAAGCTTATTTGTTAGGCCATGCAAGCCAAATGGAAACCGCACCTACCAACCACCACGTTGGTACACTGGGGAGTATAGACAAGCCCGATTAAATCTGGGTAGGCCATTAAAAGTGAATCGAGCAGTAGCTTTCATTTTGCTAGGATGGCATATAAGAACGCAGTTTCTAAATCCAAGCGTGTCTGGGATGAGCATAGGTGGCAAGAATTAAAAGTAGCAGGTGCCCAAAAAGACCCAAGGAGATTTTGAAATGTCCTCAAATAGGGAAGTGAGGGAAATCCTGACAAGCCACAAAATTGGGTTGCACAAGACGAATGGGTGGCCTATTTCAAACCACAATATGTCAACTTAACTATGGAGGTTCCACATTCACCCTTCTCGGATGATGCATTCAACCTAGGGGATGTGTATCATGCCCTAGATCTTGTGGTCCCAGGAAGAGTGCCAGGGATAGATGGAGTCCCTGCTGATATATTCTTGCAAGATAAAGACTCCTGGGGTAGGTACATACTGCTGCTAGCAAATGTAATAGCCAAAGGAGCCCCCAATACCCCAATCTTGGAACGGGGCTGAAATCATACCTGTTTTCAAGAAAGGGGACAAATCGCTACCTGGCAACTACCGCCCAATCAGCCTGATTGACACTATGCAAAAAAAATTTGTCAGGCTGATTTTAAACAAGGTTCAGGAGTGGGAACAGGACCAGAATATTCTATCCCACCTTCAGGCAGGATTCAGTGCCTCCATAAGCACAGTCGATCAAGTCCTGCATTTTGCTATGCTGTACTGGGAGACTGTGCAAATAGTGGGGGTAGCTAATATGCTGCCGTTATCGACCTGAGGGCAGCATTCGATCTTGTCCCTCGCCCAACCCTATGGTGTGTTCCTAATGACATGGGCATGCCCAGTCCCCTTCTTTCATTAATTATAAGACTTCACGAGCATAATTTTGCTCAGATCAGATGGGGTCGTCCAGGAAATGTTACCTCCCAGTTCCCTGTAGAAAGAGGGGTCCGGCAAGGCTGCGTTCTTGCGCCAACGTTATTTTCTATGTATATCAATGACGTGGCGAAAATATTGATTGAATCTAACGTCGATGCCCCAATTCTGGCAGGAGCAAAAGTTCCCATTTTAATGTTTCCTGACGATTGTGTGTTTATTGCAAAAACCCTGAGTGGATTGCAAAAGGCGTTAGGAATTTTCGAAAACTTTTGTACCACTCGAGGTTTGGAAGTGAATGTTTTAAAATCGAAATTTATGTCTTTTAATTAATCAAAAACCTTCAAGGGTACTGTAACCATGAATAAATTACCTCTTGAGAAGGTTCAAGCCAGCTGCTTCACGACCGAGCAGCGCCGGTCATGCGGACCTAGGTATAGAGGTAACTTCTTCGCGCCATCGAGATTACCAGTTGATAACGCAGGTCCCACGCAAGCAGTCTGCGGTGACCTTCTACAGCTACTGAGGGGTGGACTACGATACAGGAACTCCTCCTGTTCCAGATCCTGACCCCCCAGGTTGTATTCACCTAACTCTGCAGCCCACCTTGGGCTCTTTTTCAAGTTTATGAGCACCTTTAGGTCCTGATGAATTACCGTGAAGGCATGAAACATGTCGACCTGATCACTAATGAGGGTTGAACGGGTCTCCCACACATAGCCTGGTTGATTCCCCATACCCCTCTTATTTTTAAAAAAGTAGTTAGCTACAGGAATAAAATGCCCAGAGTAGACTATACTAACTTTTTTTAAATTCACCACACTCCACGCTCACTACTTCACTAATTTACCACTTGGGCCCCTCACACTCACTCAAACATCGGCCAGGAATAAAAGATCTCCACTAAAGTGTAGCACTTAGTGCTACCCGTCAGGCATTGCAGCGCCGGCTTGACACAGGAGCAGGAAGCCGATGATGACACGAAACAATCGGTTGGTGATATGATAGTGGTCGTAAAACCAGCCTGTTGTGTGAGGTTTCCCTAATTCCGACAAGGGACACTAGCCCTTGACTTTCACATACAACCATTCCTGGAGAGAGGAAGGCAGTCCACTCCCAAGTATACTAATACTACTACCCCCTAGGGGAACTTTGTGCATCTGTTTTGAATAATCAAGCCTTTAGTTACCTGGATGTTTGCATCCAACATGATCTTTCTTGGAAACAACAGGTTGAGCTGGCAACTCTTAAACACCGCCAGCTCGCCGGAGCATTGAGTCTGGAACATACTAGGACCCAGGCGGGCAACTAGAGGCAAATTTCGGCGGGGGGCTGAAATGTGTTTTGGGGGGGGCTAATTCTTTGAACCATAGACAGCGTGGCTGTGAAATGGGGTGAAAACACAACAAAAGCCTCATTTACAAGTAGATGGTCTTTTAAAGACCTGTTAAGTACTCGGGTGCGGCTGCAATTAGATTGTCGCCAGCCAACGAAGCTGTCTCTGCCCGGGCTGACTCACACGACGGGGGGCTGAAGCCCCATGAGCCCATTGGCTGTTGCGCGCCTGCTAGGACCCTTACTAAACCAATAGCTCCGGCTCTATCAGTATATAATGGTAAAGTGGTCCGTTCTACCTTATATGGTAATGAGATTTGGGGGTTTGAGAACCTAAGGAAATTGACAGTTTCTGAAAATCGGTTCCTAAGAAATCTCATTAAATTAACCCAGAGCACCCCCATGAGTCCGCTATTCTATGATTTGAGAATTAGTCCAATTGCTCTTATTGCTTCTCTGCGTCCTGTTTTATACTGGAGGCGGTTATGGTTCACGCCCGTACTGAGAATATTCGCCAATGGGCAAATGGATGTAATCAAGAGTGACACTTTCCATAAGATCAAGTGGCTATCCAAAATTGGTGGGGTATTAATGGATTTAGGTCTAAGGGAATTGTGGGAAGATCCTGTAAATGCCAGGTTCCCTCCTAAAAAGGTTCTAAAGGGCTTGTACTGGGAGGCAGTGGTCTCTAAAGCTTATAGGAACACTGCTCCACTTTCCCTGACTGGCATCTTCCTGGACTTCAAAGACGGGGCCAACTTTGAAGCCTTTTGGGATGTCATCACAAAACCTCTAGACCGTAAGCTCTATTTTCAACTTAGAATCGGAAGCGTACCAGTCAAAGCGTTTACAAACAGATGGACCAGTGGTGACAAGGTTGTCTGCCCTGGATGTCTGGCCCCTACGGAAACTATTGACCACTTATTGTTTGTATGTCCTGTGTACGCAGCACCTCGCCGGACCTGGTTAAGTCCAATGTGTAGACTATTGGGCTCCAGGAGCGGGATGGTCGCTGTCAGAATCATTCGTACCTGTACAAACCCGTCTGTGTTTATAGCTGTGGCAAAGTTTCTAGGATGGGTATGGGCAATTAGAAGTAAACTGGTGGCAGGGTAACCTTCTCTTCAGGCAACTCAAAATTTCTAGACTCAATACATGCATTTTAGTACCTTTGAATCACGTTGTATATATATCAAAAGAATTTTTTGATCTTGTAATTTTAATTCTTTTTTTTTTTTTTTACCTCTTGATGAAATATATATGTATTATATGCTTTTATGACAATTGTCGAATAAAGCTTGTTTGAATGAATGGCAGTCCAAGAGGGGATGATAGTCTGAGAGGCAGCGGCTAAGCAGTTTGAAGGGAGAGCGTCATTGAAGTGATTGTTGGGGTTTAAAGAGAATAGAATTTTTGAGACAGATTGTCCGTCATAGACTTTAAAGTTGGACCAGAACGCTTGGTTTTTGAGGGAAGTCTGGGAGGGCGGCGCGGAGTGAGAAGGTAGAGCAGGTGCAGATTGGGAATAGGTAGCAGACATAAGTTCGTTTCCTAGGGCAGAGATTTTATCACAGAAGAAGGAGGCAAATTGCTCACATGGGATTGGAGATATTGGGGTTTATTTGGACATTTTAGCCAGTTAGTTGGATTGGTGTTTGAACAACTCGAATAATTTGCAAGGTCTATTCTTGGCGTTATCCAGTTCTGTTCTGAAGAATTCTTTTTTAGAGTTGAGGATTTTCTTGTTGTAGGCGTTTCTGGCCTGGCGGAGAAGTTTAAGATGGGCTGATGATGGGTGGTTTTTCCAGTTCTGTTCTGTTTGCCGGAGGGACCTCCTCTCATTTTTGAGGGATCCATTGAACCAGGGGTTGCTGTCTTTGATCTGAGTTCTTTTTAGTTTTAGCAGAGCAAGGTCATCGATAATATTGGATATTATTGTGGAATAATGTTCAGTGAGTTTGTCGACCGTGGTGAGATGGGGGGAGGTCAGTTTCCCAGCGGGCAGCCAATTTCTCGGGGTCAAGGTTCTTGTTGTCTCTGATCCATCTTTTGGGGACAACAGGTTGCGGTGTCCATGTCTTGTGAGTGCCAGGCAGAAGGAAGGTGATAGTTTGGTGATGAGACCAATCGCAAGGATCTATGGGTATGAGTTTGACCGCAGATTCCTTAGAGATGATCCATTCTAGAATGACGCCTTTTGAGTGAGTAGGAAGAGAGCAGGCTTGGGTAAGGGCTTGGTCGGCCAAGAAGTCTCTGATGGCGTTGACCTGCGGATCCTTAGGGTCATTCCAGTGCAAGTTAAAGTCGCCAAGGAAAATGTAATTGGAGTTATGGGAGGCCTTGGCTGTGATGATTACCATGAGGTAGTCTGTGAAAGTGTCATTCATGCCTGGGGGGTGGTAAAAGATGTGCAGATGGAGAGAGCAAGATATTCGCAGCAGTCTGTAGGTTCGGCCAGAGGTTCAGTGACAAGGAGGATGGAGCGGTAGATGCAGGCAATGCCTCCCCCTTTTTTTTTTGATTGCCTGTCCAGCAGTACGATGTGATAGTTGGGCGGGACTAGAAGGTCTAGGCAGGGCAATGAGGATTCATTTAGCCAGGATTCAGTCAAGATCACTAAGTCTGTGTTTAGGTTCAGGATGAGATTGGTGACATCAGAGGCATGCTTTACAGCAGAATCGCAGTTAATAAGGAGACCAGATAAAGGAGGGTCAGGATGCGTGTCGTTACTAGGGGCAGAGGTTGAAACTAGCGCTAGGTGACTGTTGCCTACCCCTCTGTTACGGAGAGTAGCTGATCTGTTGGGTTTGGTTGCAACCGTGCGGATAGGTTGTTCTTCCCTCGGGTCAGAGGGGCATGAATTTTCAAAGCTAACGAGGAGGTCCACAATATATCCACCAATCACATTCCTCTGTAAGGTGACATCCGCAAAGAATTACAAAGACAAACTCAAAAGAGTGCACCAGACATAGCATCTGATGCGCACCCATTATCCTATAGATGTATCCTAGACAATGCTATCCTTTTTCAACATAGTGGTGTCCTCTGAGAATCAGCACACAAAACCTCAGCAGTGCTCAGTAGAGAGAACATCTGCGATACACCCAAAGCACCATATAGTCCCTCATTACAAGTTGGCCAGACTTTGGTGCGGCGGTAGAGGGGGAGGGGCTTGAATTCAAATTACCAAACAGGATCTACGCAGCAAAGTCCCACCATGATTAGTTTTTTTCTCAGACCCACAGTTATCAGGTACTTTATCAGGCAGTACTTCAGGTTGTCAGAGAAAAAAACACTAACTTGTTCTGCCATCTTTGAGGAGGTGAAAAGTGTCAACAGGTGAACAAGTAGGGATGGTTGTGTGGTGTGGGGGCTCAAGTGTCAAGGTCTTTGGGGGCCTGTCCTGGGGAACTTTGCTTTCTCCCCCCTGACTGCTGCAGGGGCAAGTGAGGAGCAGGTAATACTGCTGGCAGCAGCCATGCCCTGCAGGATGAGACCCGGTGTCCCTGGGCCTGGAATTATCAGTCCAGAGTTTTTGAACTCCACAATTTGGAGCCCATCACACTTATAATGGAGACTAGGGTTTTAGCAGTAATACATTATAAATAATTAAGACCATGGTCTATTAAAACATGAAAAATATTCTTAAACATACAAACAACTTTAAAAACAAATGAAGTTCAATAAAACTGCATAAGGTGTCTTCCTATGCCGTAATAGCCAATAGCGCCCTTCCCATTGCACAAGTTACATCGAGAAATTGCATATTAGGCAGGAACTTTATTGAATATCCGAACTCCTAAAGAGCTACACAATTAGCTATCTAATAACTCTCCACAACACTATCCAAGATGATACACTACAAACACGCATTAAGCAGAGCATTGCACTTACATCCGAAAAATGCCCTTCGTCAAATATATAAGCCGTATAGTCATCTGGTAGGTTACTTCCTACTGCATAAGTCACTCTAATAAGCCACATAAGACAATAGGATACATCTGATAGATCATCCCACATGCATCCAGCAAACCACAGACATGACAACACTAAAGTCACTCTACTAAACCACAGAAAACATGAGCAATAGGATATATCTGATAGAGCCTCCCACATGCATCCAACAGTTAGTCACTCTACTAAACCACAGAAAACATGATCAATAGGATACATCTGAAAGAGCTTCTCACATGCATCCAACACTTAAGTCACTCTACTTAACCACAAAAAAACAAGACCAATAGCATACATCTGATAGAACCTCCCACATGCCTCCAGCAAACCACAGACATGCCAAATGGTCAGCCTTCAAGTTTTCCTGCACCTTATATCAATAAGCCACAAAACACACATCAGATCATTTTAATGCTTTCGCTCACTCAGGTCAACAACACCACCCATATATGTATTTAGGCCCAGATCTCTGTACAGGGGTGAATGTATGAAATTGTTCTGCATTATGTCCAGGAACTGTTCTTTTTGCATTATCACCCCGAGTTGGATTCACCTTTCCACTGAATTCAAGCTAGCCTGGCTGATGAGGAGTGTTACCCCGAAACCGGTCCCAAGATGCTTGTTTCTGGTTCAGGGAAGACTTGGCTTGGCAGTTCGGTCTGGACTGTTCCAATGAGGCACGGGACCAAGACTGATTTGTATATAGCTGGGTCTGAACTGAGAAGGCAAAGTGAGCTAAGGAACGATGATAGATTCAACCCAGATCTGTGACTGGGGGTGAGTGTCTGAAAAGTTTCAGCGCTCCGTCCATCATCTGCTTGTGCTGACAATGTCCACAAGACACATTTACTTTCAAAGCTTCATCTCAATATGAATATAAAACCAATATTTATATGACTAATCTTTGCAATGGTTCATACATGCAGATTAGAATCAGAGCACCACGCACCAACTCGGCATTGCAAACCACTATTTTGATGGATTAAGTGCATTCAAATTATGTAAGCATGGCAAATGTTGGGCAGGTTTCACGAGTGGCGAACATGCAACAGGAAACAGTGCAAGCACTGTTGGGAACCCAGAAAGTACACAAAGTCCTGTTAGTTGGTGGGAACATCTTGTTCTGCAGGAACAGTGCAACAGCAAATATTTAATACTTGTGGGGGAAAAATGGACTCGCGTGCGGTGGAATTTTGGGGGTACTGGTCCTGGTGCTTCAGGTCACCCTAGAATTAGGGGTAGCTGCAGTGAAACCACACTTTCGTGGTTCGGAAAGGTAATGTGCATAAACATGAATTAGTCATGCAGGCAGGTGCAGCTTAGTGGATTTCCACCAGGAGGTAGTGGTCTTAGGCTGTGACATACATCCAAGCACGATTTAGCACTCACGTTTCTTCAATTGCACGTACACTGTGCTAACTATAGTTCTCTAACTTTGAATTTCCTGCTCAAAAAGATGTTAAAAACCCTGCATAAAAATAGGCGTTCCATGATATGTAGATAAGGTTTATTAAAAAGTCTTCTGGACACTTTGTTTGTTCTTCACAGTGCAAACGCTTCCCGGTTTCATTTTGTGTTTTTTGGTATTATAGCCCAATCCATTCTCAATGTAGCGGAAGTTTGCATTAGTGGTGCGAGACTGAAGGCTCCTGACATTTTGAGGGCTTTGTCGATAATTGTCAACTTAAATTTCAAGGACTTTGGGGAGATTCTGTTTAAGCCCACACACATTCTCAATCTCCCAAGAATCTTGTCTTCTTTCACTGTCACACCATCCAGGAAATTCTAGTGTATTTACTTTTGGCACAGCATGGTCTTGCATATTTTTATATGTAAATATTATTTAAAAAATGTTCATACAAGATGCGTTGAGGTAGGAGACCCCCTCCGGTATGTTGTGAAAGGTCCATAAGAGTTCCCACCATTACATGTGGGGTTCTGAGACAGTTAGCTACACCAAGATGGGTGATTTCTTGCAGCTCCATAATACATCTGCAGGATTTACCAGATAAAGTCAACTGTGAGGTGATTCAGGATGGAATATTGTCACTCAGTTAATCATCTGACTGGAAAGGTCTTTGGTAAGTTGCGTGTGGTCACCCTTCCAAGATGTGTTTCTGGTGCCAGTTCACCAGTGGAGGCAGCACTTGGTGTCATTGTGAAATCACATGTACATTATACAATGGTGGCTTTGCACATCCAATGCTTTTGCATACCCTGTTTTCTGATTTTGTGTATGGCTCTAGGTTGCCAATAAATTCAGGAAGGCTCTTTTATTTGGGAGATTTACCCCTGCAGTTGAGTATATTTTAGTTAAGCAAATTTTTGCAATTTTAGAATCAACATTGTTCCTGTTGATCATATCAAGTCAGGAGCAATGGTGAGTATTAGGAGAGTTGTCACTGGCGTGGGTGCCCCAGCAGAACGATTACATATGAGCCTAAGGTTGCAGAGAGAGGTGATGCATTCAGGATGCCTATCACCGGCTCTTTGTTGGGGTACTGCACAGGTTAAGTGTGGAGTAAATCAACAGTGTAGGAAGTGACACTCAATCATTGTGGAACAATGTTTGTCCTTCGAATTCTTAACCATAGTGCCCCCAACAAATTGGGTGTCAGCTGTAGTTGTAGAGCTTGCACATCATCACAGATGCACACTGTGGAGGTTAATAAGGGATTGAAGTAGTCACACATCTTAGTGCTTGTGATTTTTATCTGATTTCAAGTGTCTTGTGCTCCCAGGATGTGGCTGTGAGCTGGTCTGCCGGCAAGGTCTATTCTTTGGCTTCCGGCTCTATCCTACCCAATGACAAATTAGAGGTTAGCTATGATCAGGATTGGGTGCCTTCTTCTTTTATGTTATGCTGTATTGATTGATGCTATGTTTGGGAATCACTGTGGCCAGGATCAGTCGACATAGTAAATGTGGTGGCTGTGAGGACAAGTGGTGAGAGTGAAGAAGATGCAGCCATTATGCAGTCTTTGTCCCTGACCTTTCAACCGCCAATCAACGTGTTTCCCCTTGAAATTCTGAAGCACGCGAGGGATTTGAAGATAGGAGTGGCAGCATGGTCTGGGCCTACATTTGCCATCAGCTATTTAACTAGGCTCGTTCCTGTCAGTGCTCTGGGTCACCCCAACATCCTCCTGGCTGCTCACTTATACAACCTGCTCATACATAACACTGGATGCCTGCAGCCAATATAATTTATAGTGATTTGACCCTCTGCTCACAAACACTCTGTAGTTGACAGCACATGACCTGTAACACAGCCAAAGAGAATTGGCTTGTTGGTGTTGCAGGCCCTTGCATTGTCTTTCACTGTGTGTGTGTATCAGAGAGAGCACAAGCATTACATTGATTGACTTCCCTACTCAGGGTCCAGAGATGGGAGGCACCACCTCCTGCAAAGCATAGAAGATAGAACCTGTTGTATGCAGACCATGTGATTGATCTTGTAGACTGGTTCCTTCTCCATATTCTACTTACTGGCACCCGGAGAGCTAACAATAGCTCACAAGCTACTTATCGAAGACTACTGCATTACAAAGTGTCGAGTCAAGGTGAACCTCTTTGGGCATACATCTTGAAGTTGCTTGGAATAACACAGAGCCTTCAAAAAAATTATTAACTGAAATGTTAACCACAGTTCGATCACCCTTCAAAACCTCACAAAACGACTCATTATGGGAATTAAGTCTCCTATTGTAAAATGTATTACTATACCTCTGTCCAGCAACCTAAAATAAATCTCTACAGTCTGCATATTTGTGAAGTAAGCTCTCTCAAAGCTGCATGCACATGTGTATCTGTGGCTCCAATTTGGAAATTCACTGAATTCTAGTAGATCACTTCTAGAAATATTGTCTTCATAAAAGTACTGGCTTTGCTCCATTGAAAGATGTCAACATCTCCCCATGAAGTGCTATGAAATTAGATCTGCTTTTTCTCTACTTAATACCTTCTGTGTCAGCTAATACTTAAACATTTACATTCTTATAAATTCTGCTTTCTCAGAACAGACTGGTTTTTAAAATTCTTAAAACATTGCCATTGATTCATTATTATGTTCTTTCTGGCACTGAAATCAGGTCTATAAAGAGCCCTTTCCAAGATCCCCCATGAAAAGCCAATTAATATGCACTGATGATAATAGTACAGTTATCTAGATGAAACCTACACAGAAAAAGCCAAATTACATGGACCGATGCTATGGAGTAGTTTTGACTACTTCCTGTGTAAAAATAAAATCGTGTTTTGATATGGTTCAACATGCAGTGTGGTGGCTCAACTATGTACTTTGTTGTAGGAGGGTATGCAAGGGTCATGGATGTAGCTAAGTATTTCCAGTCTAGTCCCCACTAGGAAAAAATCTGAAGCTGGAATTTGCTCATAGACATTATACAAAATGATATTTGCAGATTTCTTATTTTTCAACAAGATGTTGAAAGTACCTGACAGGGTTGGCAATTTACTTGATTATTTTCCAGAAAGTGCGGATCTTTGAGTAGTTGTGTTCTGAGAGTTTGATTTGTGATTTTGCAAAATATTACTAGGTGTAATAGAGTCTTGGCATTTTGTGCAAGCAAAAAGCATAAAGCTTAGGTTTCTAGGTTTCAAATACTTCTTTAAAAACACTTCTTAATTTTCATGGTAATGTGTTGCATATTGCAGGTGATTTAGAAGAGGTCAAACGTCCATGGAAAAGTGCTGCTTTCTTGCTAGCATGAGAAAGCAAAGATACTTGTTATTTTGAGCTGGTAATGTAAATAAGAAGTTACTATGGCACATTGTATGTACACTACTATAGCAAGGCAGAAAGAGTTGACCGATTGTTGCTAGTTATTTGTATGCTGCCCCAGGCCTCTCAGTTATTGTTCCGATTTTTAAAAAGCGCGTGAGACGAGATTCAACTTGTGATCGCCCCATCTCGCTGTTGGACTCCTCTGTCAAGATCTTAGGTAGGGTAAGCCTTGAAAATTGTAGGCCTGGGCAAAAGGCAGGAGTTTACTCTCTGACGCCCAATATGGCTTTCGGACGGGTGTCAGTACGGCTGAACGAACCCTAAACCTTACTCCTGATTTCGGGGAAATGCACTAAGGCCAAGAAAGGTTCAATGCATCTTGCATTCAAGGACCTATCCAGTGTATTCAACCTGATGGACAGAACTTGGCTATAGGAACTTATGAGCCAGGCCGGGGTGGATGCCAGCCTGGTTAAACTATTCTAGACTCTGCATTGGGACACCACAGCCCAGGCATGATTTGGCCATGAAAGGGATTGCACACCCACCGTCAAGGTTCTCAATGGAGTCAGGCAAGGGTGCATTTTAGCCCTTTTTCTTTTTTCTCTATATAAACTCATTGGACTCAGCACTACAGCTAAGGAGCAAGGACTCACCTAAGATAGGGGATTGGACAATCCAGTGGCATAGCTAGGGGGACCGCCCCAGGTGGCACGAGTTTTGTGGGCAGCAGCCGGCCCCCTCCCCCCAATCTTACCTAGCACTGAGGCGGCTGCAAGAATCGCCTGCTCCCCCGCAATCCTCCCGCACTTACCTGCAGCCTATGCGGGCTGCATGAATAGCCAGCTGCCCCCCCCCCCCACTTTTGGATCGGGCTGCCGTGGGCGGCAAACACAGGGGTGGCGGCCTAAGGCCTAGCTACGCCACTGGAAAATTCCCTATATTAATGTATGCTGACGATGCTGGGCTGGATTTGAAACTAAGCGTTAATAAAAAAATATATGTTTATGATACTTGGCCCTAGAAATACACGTTGCCTTACCTTTTGCCTTGATGGGGCAGTCATTATGGAAGTGCCTAACTTCAATTATCTGGGCGTGTTGCTCGACACCAATTTTAACTGGACCAAACTTGTCGAACAGAGAGGGCATAAAATGCATTGGGCAATCAAGGCCATCTTCAGTTTTGCTAGGAAAATGAAGTAAAAAGAAAACTCTGATGAAGGAAGAAAGAAGGGATGGAAAATAGTTTGCAAGGGTGGTATAAACAAACAGGAAGTGTAGGGAGATCGAAGAGAGAAGCATGAGGTGGAACCAAGACTAGGCAGCCTTGTCATTCAGCAGCTATGGCTTTCGGCAACACCCTTGGTATATTAGAAGAGAAGACACAGAGCATCTACACTTATATTTTTACACATTGCACTGTCAGCCACACTGGGCTGACTAAATTGGTTTTATGTCACGCTGTTGTGGTGAAAAATCAGTCTACAAAATGATTCCTTAGTTATAAAGTGGTTGTTTATATAATGGATGTGATATTGTTTCAGTTCGACATTTCAATCACATTAAAGTGCTGCACCACCACAAGATCTCTAACTCAGGTTTCCCAGCTGCCTTATTACCTTAGATTAGCTCTGCTTTTAATTTTCACACTGTTAACTTGATTGGCCTTGCACGCCTGGAATGGACCTGAAACTGAGCTTTCTTTAGAACATGGGGGCATATTATCAAGGGGGTTTATCTCCGCTTTTTTGGCTTTAAAAGCCAAGAAAGCGGAGATAAAATTATCTCCCTATTACCTAGCTGTCGCTAACACCAGTTAGCGACAGCTAGTAGGAGATAGCGACCATCTTGGGCCCCACTTTGCATGTCAGTGATATTTATCACTAATGACATGCAAAGTGGGCGTGCCAAGATGTTAGCGACTGAAAACAGTCGCTAACATCGCTATCTCCTATTAACAACTTTTGGAGATACACCTGCCCTGAGCAGTTCTTAGCCATGTTATCCAATGGGAGGTGGATAACATGGCTAAGAGCATTAGCTCGGTAATGCATGAATATCGCTGACTTTTCAGCGATATTCATGCATTGCGGCGATTTTTATTGCATTTGCGGTAAACCTTGGTAATACCAAGGTTTATTTGCGGTAAACATCGCTGCAGCTCAGCGGTAAATTTTTTCACGCTAACCAAGCAATAGCGATATTTATCGCTATTGCTTGGTAATTTGGTAATATGCCCCATGTTTTCTCTGTTAGTTTTAACATTCCTAATAAACATAGCACAAACGGTCAACCTATATGAGCTTTCTGTTATTACAAATTGCCCTCATTTCACATGGCACCATTTGATGCCCACTGCCAACAGCACAAGACTGTTCTATGAGTTTGTGCTATTTGCAGACTTCTTCTATCTGAACAGTATGAGTTTGAGTCCTATTAACCCATTGGACGCTCATGACGAGCTCAGCTTGTCATGAGCTACGGTGGCCGTGTGCTCAGGATGAGCTGAACTATATCAGAACGCTCCCACGCGGGGCTAATTCCCCTGTTGTGCTGAACGTTCTGAAAAAACGGGTGTGGCCGTGATGAGCTCAGCACGTCATGAGCACACAGCCACCGTGCCTCATGACGAGCTGAGCTCGTCACGAGCACCGGGGCACTGTGCGCGCTCCCCGACCCCCAGCACAGCGGGGGAATTACCCCCGCGGCCAACGGGTTAGAGATTCAGGATGTAAATGTAGTAGTATTTGTATAGCGCACCGAATCGACCCCCGAAGGGGTATCTCAGGCACTTGTACGCATACCACTGTGGAACCCTTCCTGGCTTTTCCCTGTGAAGTGCCCACTCCTGGGCACCCCCAAGGTGAAGCCAGGCATCCTAGCATTGTTGGGGTCTTTGTGGAGATTAAGCAAGCTATTGCCCAGAGTTGCAGAGTGGGAACCATGATTAGGCACCGAGGCGAGATTTATCAGGTCCGCTTAAATTGAGCCCAAGAGGCGAGACTTATCAGGTCCGCGGAAATTGAGCCCAAGAACCGCCGAGGCGGGAATTGAACCCTGGTCCCGGGCTAGACCTCTGCATCAGGGTCTGTCGCTCTAACCATTGAGCCACACTTCTCCACTGGCCTCCATCCATCCTTCCAAGGCCATGAAAGCAAGTGCCTTTAACTGAGTGATAGCAGCATTTGTTATTTACATATAGAACAACACATTTCAATAAAGACTGGTGAATTCTGTGCTTGGATATGCTGAAATGAGCAGAGATGCTAGAGTAAAGCAAGACTCTTTTTTTCCTTTTTAAACGTTTTTCTCAACATAGGCGGTATTCTATCTAACTTTTTAAAATGTACAAGATGAGACTATAGTGACATGAGTGGACATGGTAAATCCATAACTATCTAATGGTATTTCTTCCTGCCCTTCTAAAGTTTGTGTGTAATATAAACTTATGAAAGAAGCAAAGGCCACATTTTGCCCAGCAAATCTTTGAAATCTTAATTCAGGGTCCATGCATGCTGAATTCTTTTGTAATGCCAGGCAGCATTCGCTCTGGATAGATCCATGTCATTAAGATAGCCTTACTGTAAGTCCTGCTTTCTGGGAACTAATAACCTCAGTGGCATCTGGGCAGCCTTATGTGAAGAATGGCCTGCTGTCTCTGATGTTCAGGGATCAGCAAGGTTGAGCGTTCAAGGCTTACATTTGAAGAGCAGTGTGAGGTTTAAACTCAAATACAATAATACTTTAATGATGTACAATAGATAAAAGTTCCAGGACTATAATAACAACTTTGATACAAAATGTAAGGTCCTGATTCTGACTGTGCTTGTAAATTCATAACCCTTTGGAAATTCCTGATCGTACAAAGCTTGAAATTATGAGTTGTGCAGTAAAAAATTAAGTTTCAAAATGTATGTTATATCCACAAACCCGACAGATCTAAAGATAAGATCTGATTGGCTGCTCCCACATCAAAGATGTAGCAGCAATCATAGGACTCGGAGACTCAGTCCTCTATATTTAATTATTTTTTTAAATGGGACACCAGGGAAGGGATACCTCGTGGGTGGCCCTGAGGGACCCTCCACATAGGGCCAAAACTTTTTTTTAAAATTTGGACCACAGAATTAAAAAACACCATTAATAAAAGACTGTCACCAAGCAATTCTAGTTACCTCACATATTACATCACTTATAAGATGTTCCATGATGAGCGATCTCTACACTAGTAGTTTATCAGGATAGGTATATAGACCGGGCGGGCCAGAACGTGGGAGGGGGTGGGGGGATTAAAGGGGCAATGTTAGGCGTTATGTTGATAACTTACTAAAATTAATGCTATTCATTTGGGTTTATCTCTGCGCTAAAATAGCAATAGTGTTATTGTTATGTCCTTTCTGATTGTAACTACGTGGACCTATCATTACGCTTGAACTAGCATGTGCTAGCAGTACCAAAACAAAATACCACAATGTAATGGCTATAATGATCTGGCGATGGATCAATAAAGTTTGTTTTAAAAAAAAGAAAAATAATAGGTTCCATGATATCATTGATAGAATCAGTGCGACATTGAAATGACATAAGTGATGATCACACTGTGAATATTGGGGCGCAAGCGAAAGTTACTTCAGGGTCTGAGATATAGGTACTTAAGAATTTCAGTAGTTTTGATAGTTTAAAATGTTAAGCTTTAACTGACACTTTCACTTAAATATCGGTTCTGTATAAAACCATTGTTATTTTCAGTGAATAAATAAATATATATACACACATATGTACTTCCCCCACAAACACACACACATAAATATACCTAGTTTCCATAAGTAAAGCGTTTTTTAACTTTTGCAAATATCTTTAGTGCTGTTTGACGCATCTTCGTGAAATTTTCAAAACTAATGGGATGCTCAAGTCAGAACCTCTTTTGAAAGTTTCGGGGGGATTTGTCAAGTGGGGGCTGAGAAAAAAGAGGGGGTCCCAAAACACTTTTTCTCCATGTTAACTTAAGAACGGAATTACACCAAATTTGGCAGAAAGGTAGCTCTTGGTCCAGAGTGCACTGTTTTTGTTAAATGGTGTGAATCCATTCAGTAGTTTTCGAGAAAATGTAATATTTACATATATATATATATATATATATATATATATATATATATATATATATATATATATATATATATATATATCGACGCGAAGGGTATGCAAACCCTCCCGATCTCGAGCCTGAGATCTGATTGGCTGCCAACAGTTCCAACCAGGAAGTGTTGGCAGACATCTTGTGACACTGTTGAAAAAAGGTGAAAAAGGGGGCAGGGTAGACATACCCTGACCACCTAGGCCTGCTCAGGGAGTCCCACAGGGACCACGAGGCCCCCCAAAAAATCATTTTTTGAAAACGGATTTATGGCTGGAGTCACGAAGGGTCAGCGAATACCGCTGAATTGAAAAAAGGACAAAGCACGGTCTCCTGTGCTTTGTTTAATTAGCCAGGTCTTGGGGGGAATGTGTTAATAGATGTGGGGCCCCGTGGGAGCCCCCACAGCCCAGGGGACCACCACCTCCCTGGGGTTGTGTTAATCCAATGCAGGGGTCATGCGGGCCCCCCTCAGCCCCAGGGACCGCCACCTCCACTGGGCTTTTTAAAACAAACATGCATGGGGAGGCTCCTGCTCCCCCATGCTGCCCCGGGGACCGTCACCTCCTTGGCGCTACATTCATGAAATGTGGGGGCCATGCAGCCCCCAGAGCCTCAGAGACTGCCACCTTCCTGGTGCTTTTAAAAAAAATGAAACCTCCCCAGGCTTAAATCACTAAGGGCGGGGGCACATGGCCCCCCACAGCCCTGGGGACAACCACCTCCCCAGGTCTGTTTTTTTAAATGTCGTGTGGGGGTGTTGAATCCCCCACACGGCCCTGGGGACCACCACCTCCCTGGGGCTTTAAACCTGGTGGGAGAGGGGCAGCATGGCCCCCTCCAGGAGCCCTCCTTGGCACTGGGGACAGCCACCGGCTCTAGCACAGTCCCAGGTTGCCCACCTTGGGACTTTACAGTTTGCGATAGGCATGGTTGGAGCAGTGCTCGCACCATGCCATGGCAAACTCTGCTTTGCTTCATGGAAGCGAGAGCAGTAAAACTGCTCTCGCTTCTATGAAGCAAAGCAGAATTCCTTTTGGGCAAAAGGAGAAGCATGTTTGCAGGTTCCCTAACCCAAAAACAATGCCGGCTCTTGCAGGAGGTGGGGAGCAAGCAGGGCTCCCCCGCTGTCCCCAACCAGAGGCCAAGTCCCGGGGATGTGGTCCCTGGGGCAGAAAATGGGCAGGTAGGGGGGACGTGCAGGCTCCCCAACCCATTGAAAAAATAAAAATAAAAATAAAGAATTGGGAAAGCCCAGGGGGATGGGCTCCCTGGGGCTAAAAATGGCCCAGGGGGGCCAAGTGGCCCCCTCTCCCTTTTTGTTTCATTTGTTTTTCTTAAATGCCTATGCCTCCGGGATGGAATCCCCAGGGCCGATATCGGACAATGGAACTGGGGGGGTCAATAAATTAATAGTAAGCACCTCTTTGTAAATTTAAATGCATCAATAATACTGTTTGTTTTATAGAATTTTTTTTCGCAATTACTACCGCGTTCAAACTCACTTATAAAAAATCTAATTTATGGCTAAATATATTGAATGATAGAAAAAATGGCAAAATGTACACCTCAGTTTTAACAAGTTTTGCTAAATACTTTGGAAAGATGTACATGTGTTAATTTCTGTAAAAAAAGTAAGAAAAATAGTATGCATTTTTATTATACTATGCATATTTAATTAATTAAATGATCAAGCAAGTTAATTAAAATTGATACTGCTTTTCTCTTAATTTGTAATGCTTAAACAATGTAATACAGTTGAAGTACATTTTCATTATATTAAACATTATTTTGTTCTAACATATTTTTAACATAGCGAAAGCCATTTAAATGTAGAAATAATTATAACATAAATAAACAATAGAAACAATTTGAATATTTAGTTATTTGTTAGTAAATTATTGTATAGATTACAAATAATTAGATGTTAATGCACAGTTATAAATATAAAATGGTAACAAATAACTGCAACATTTTGTTCTTTCTTTACACATATAACAACATTTGTTAGTAGTATAATCATGTATTTAAATTTTTTAATTTTTAACTATATCCCTTTTTTAATTTACTATTGATCAAATACGGTAGTCCTTTCTTTTTCACTTCTTGTACACCAATTCAAGGGATTAATATAGACAGATTATGGAGTGTTGAAAAAGGTGTACGTTCTTTGAACTTATTTTTAAAGTTGGGTTATTAGGTCAGATGTTTAGATATTTATGTTTACATTTAGGCATAGCTAGGTAATTCAATAATTTTAAATCAATCTATTATTAAAAAACCTAGGCGTGGATAAGAACATCATAAACTTCCTAGCCGACATGCATAGGGATCCAACAGCCACAGTGAGATTTGATCAAAGGGGCAACCACACACAGGAAATACGCATCATAAAATGAGTTAAGACATGAATGCTGCCTAGCCTCCCCAATATTTACTTTATATATTAATAATTTGGCCTTAGTTTTAGGGGGGCAAGACAAGATATTCCACATGTAGGAGAGCGGATGACTCCACTCCTCCTATATGCTGCTGATGATGCCTTATTAGCCAGAACAGCAGTTGGCCTGCAGCGTCTTTAAACTACCTTTGCCGATTTAATGAGATTGTTGGATCAAACAGCCACATGCATCAAGCGATTTTGGAGTCGCAAGCGGTGCGAATCGCAAAATTCGTCCGTTTGCGATTCCAAAATCACTTTTTGGGATGCATTAAACAATTTTTTAGAAATCGTAATTTTTTGCGATTTCTAAAAATGCAATGCATGAATGTTTAAAAAAATGCGAATTCGCAAATAGGGGGAGCAAATTAACACGAGGGTGAACCTCGTGTTAATTTGCAAAATCTTTCAAAAATGCTCCAAAAAGCATTTTTGAAGTGTCATGTTACACACACACATGTCCTTTGGACATGTGTGTGTGAAACTTGCACTTAAAATAACATTTCAAGGGTGCAAGGGGGGTCCTTTGGACCCCCTTCAGTACCCATTAAATGCATTAACGAATTGCGATTCGCAAAATGAAAATCGCAAAATGTTAAAGCCTTCCCATTGATTCCTATGGGCCTTTTGGCCCATAGGAATCAATGGGAAGGTTTTCCTTAATTGCGATTCGCAAAATGTGCATCGCAATTAAGGAAAATTAAGAAATCGCAAAAATATTTGCGAATTAATCATGCATTGCCGTTTGCGATTTCTAAATTGTGATTCCTTAATATTCGCGGAATCGCAAACGGGTGCAATGATGCATGTGCCCGTAAATGTACATTTTTCTAAATCCCACACAATGAACATAGGCTCTGAGCTCAGAAGACTTAAAACGCACCATTGTGAAGGGAATGAGATTGCGAGGGTTGCAACTTTTTTACCTAGGTGTCTCATTTGACAATAGGGGCACGTGGGTACAGCAAAAGAAAGCTAATAGAAATGTAATGTAATCCACATTAGCGGTCCTTGATTTTGCACTTAGGTTAGGAGCAAAGCCAACACAAACGTTGTTAAACATATACAGAGCTAAATGCATTGCTATTTCAAACTAAGGCTCTGAAATTTGGGTATATAGAGAAGTCAAGGATATTTAAATAGTGGAAAATAAATTCTTAAGAAACTTGCTGTTGGTTCCACAATCAACATCTTCTTACATTGTTTACCAGGAAACTGGCGTAGGTTTCATGTCAGATTTAATTAGCATGGCACCTCTACTTAAACGGATAGCATTCTGGATAAACCCGGAGCTTGAAATGAATAGCGAAATTATGCGCAATCGTCTAGCATTAGATCGAGCAAGTAGTATCCCCTGGCTGAGCTATGTGAAAAGGCTCACAATGCAATTAGGACGGCCCGAGTTATTTAATTACCCAGATAAATTATTGAAGGAAGATATGTTGTGGGTCAAGAAAACTTACCTAATTGTGGGATATATGGAAAGAGAGGCCAGGGAATTGATAAAACCAACGGTACAAGCCTATCAATTATTAAAAACCTCATGTGCAATTGAATCCTATTTAAATGCAGTAACTAACCTGCATCATCGCTTCCTTCTAGTAAGATTTAGATTTAATAAATTGAACATTTTACTTGCTCAACCTCAGGGATGGAGAAGGGTGGAGGATCTAGGTACCTGTATATGTGATAATTTCTCCACCCAGGATACGTTGGACTTTGTTCTATTTTGCAAGCATTTTTTGCACATTGGCGTGCTCATAGAGGAATAAATAAAGATGATCTATTCTCTCCAACATTGAATTAGCTTTTTTGAGAACCACATTTATATTTAGGTCAGGGATATTAGAGAGAGGCAGTGAAATTTTAATACCTTAGTAGGTGACTTCTGTAACAGTTCTAATGTGTGCCGGGGGGTCCGGACCAACATAAAAGATTTGCGTCTTAGAGATATTCAATTTGTACCCCGAAAAAGATCCAAACTGGGCTGCTAGATCCTCTATCGCTGGAACCGCTCTGTTAATATCTGTAGTTAGCACGACAATATCATCCGCGTAAGCGAGGGCTCTGTAATCCCTGTGGGAAACTTGAACCGGTTTAATGTTTTCGGCATGATTTAACTTATTCAAAAACAAATCAATATATAAATCAAATACACAAATATGGCCAGGCGACCCTGTCGAATGCCTTTTCGGCATCCAATAGGGTAAGTCCCATTGTGGTCTCAGTTGCCAGAGCCCAGTCCACGAGGGCAATAAGACGACGAACATGATCAGTGGTATCACGGTTCGGAATGAATCCATGTTGGGATTGGGGAAAAATAGATGGAATTATGCCAGATATCTGTGCAGCTAGAATTTTTGCGTAAATCTTGCTATCGGCATAAATTATTGATATGGGCCGATAAGAGGCAGGCAGCAATGGTGGTTTGTCTTTTTTCAGGAAAGCTATAATCGTCGAATTCTGCCAAGATGCCGGGGCATTACCCTTCTGAGCTTCTAAAAAAACTAACATCAGATCTTCCTTCAGAAGGTGCCGAAACATCCTGAAGAACTCCAAGGGAATGCCATCTGGGCCCACCGCTTTCCCTGAAGCAAGTGAGAGTATAGCAGCCTCAGTTTCTTCCCATGTTATATCAAGGACTGCGAGCTGATCTGGAAATAATATGGACATTCCAGCGCTAGCGCTAAAAGCCAGAAAAGACTCAGGGGTATAGCCTATTATTTCATCCTTATATAATTTGCTATAAAATTGATGAAAAACTTCCAAAACTTCTGCTTTTTCGTGAGTTTGCCTGCCTCATCCTGAATACTATCAATACGATTAGCAGCCTCTTTTTGTTGTATCTTTTTGGCTAATATACGGCCAGTATGTTCTCCCACCTCTTAAACTTGCGAGCGATAAACTGCAATTTGTGCTGCTAGTTTCCTGGAAAAAGTCTCATACAGCCTCATCTTTTGAATTGCCAGCTCCAACAATATTTACTCTGTATTTTGGCCCGAATTAATGGCCGTCATAAGTTTGGATTCAAGTTCTTGCAATTTTTTGAGCTCAGCTGCCAATAGCTCTCGAGTTTTCCATTGATTATTAATTGAATACGACAGCGTCTCCCCCTGTACCCCTGACTTAAAAGCATCCCAAACCACGCCTACAGAGGCAGATCCACGGTTAAAGTCAAAGAATTCAAAGATCCACTTCCCAATATGTTTGATATACAATGGGTCAGTTTCCTCTCGAATGTCCAAGCCCGACCAGAAGAACTAACATTTATATCTAATTCTAACATGATCGGGTTGTGGTCCGAAATTATTTTAGGGAGAATATCATACCTGGAATTCTTGACTTATCCAGAGGTGATAAAAAAATAATCTAATCGAACAAATTTCTGGAGCGGGTGGAGAAAAAGGTAGAGCCAGGAGCACCCAAACCTTTAGCATAGCCTACATCTGCTAAACCAAATTCTTTGATTAGCCCTCTTATAGCTTTGTTAACTTTCTTTTTTTACCTTGATACATGAGATCACTAGTTATGTCAAACTGGCCATCCAAGTGAAGATTAAAGTCTCCACATAATATTAAAGGGGAAAGCCATCCAGCGAGTTCAATGCTAAGGTGGTTCAGCATCTCTGGATCATCTAAGTTAGGACCATAGACAGCACAAATAGTCCAAGAAGAACCTTCAAAAAAGATTTCACAGATCACCCAGCGACCATAAGAGTCATTTTTTAGCTGTTTACAGGTCCCCGTACCCCATCTTTTCAAGATTGCAACACCTCTTGTGGTTGTTCCTTGTCGCGTACATCCCACCATTTCCATGCCTAAGTCATTAAACCAATACCTATTATTCCAGGATAGGTGTGTTTCTTGTAAACACAATAAGTCCAACTTCATAGAGTGTAGGATTTGGGCCACTATCCCTCTTTTCTTTTTGTCATTCAACCCACAGATATTCCATGAACAACCCTTAATTTAACCATTATTGTCCACCAGGTAGCTTCCTAAGACTAATGTATGATACATAACAACTTCTCTTGACACAATTATTATTAAGACAAATATATCACCAACCATATGCAGTAAGAAAACATTTAAATAACAGATTACAACCTTTCCTTGTATTTGGAAAAACTACTCTACTCTTTCTTGCACCCCCCCACCCTACCCCCCACAACCTACCCTCACCCACCCAGACACCCACCCAAAAGAGACAGAGGGACTGATTAGTCCCTTTAGGTGATGGAAAGAGAGGCAGGATGCGACTCGCCGGTCGCACCTGACCCTTCGACGGCGAGAAAGCAGAGAAAACACAAAATGAAAATGCACAAAATGCACAAAACAAAAACATCCAGAAAAAAAGGGAACTGTAACTATATTATCGCTGCCCTACATAGAGGCCAAGAACGGATGTACCATGTTACAACGCATACCATTACAACTACCTACTATTACAACGCTACCATTACAACGCATACCATTACAACGCATAGCGCTTAGAGGTGCTGGATAGTGGTAAGTATAATTTACTATTCCAACTCCAGTCCCCGTGGACACTAGGGAAGGTGTTGGATAGTAAATTATACTTATTCCCTATCCTAGAGCGCCCCCCAGCGCAATGCGTTGTAATGGTATGCGTTGTAAAAGTTGCGTTGTAACAGTAGGTAGTTGTAAAAGTTGCGTTGTAACAGGTGTATACCGATTAAGAAGGTAGACCTGTGCACCCTTGGCCTGAAACAAGGGTATGAGTTGACGAAGTTGCCATCTTTGCTGCACTGTAGCCTGACAATAATCAGGACGAACAAAAAATTCAATCCCCTTCCCTTTCTCCTTGCGATCAGGCCTAGCTAGGTCATACAAAGCTTCATGTGAAAGAAAGTTATTTAGACAAATTAGTATTGCTCTAGGCTTGACAGTTGTAGTCCCTCTAACATTCTTCTACCGAAAAGGGAATCGGTGAGCCCTCTGCAGTTCTGTTGCCCACTGACACTGGGTCAGCTCGGGGAAGGCTTCTGTGAACAGTCCAATAATTAATTGACGGATATTACTGCCTTCGCTTCCTTCCAGAACGCCTAGAACACTGAGGGTATTTCTCCATGACCTGTTCTCTAAATCAATTAGTTTCCAATTGATATCTTCACGCAACGCAGCCAAGGAAGAGATGTCGGTTTTATGCTGGACCATTTCATCTTCAATCGCATAAATTCTTCCTTCTGCCTCCCCCACTCTAGAAGCCACTTCATTACAAGCCTTTACAACACGACGGACCGTATTTTGGAGTTTGCGAACCCCCCCTTGCGTTCGCAAGTTCTCTGCCTCCGTCTCCTCCCGAGGCTGTAGCATTGCTTGATAAATAGTGATTAGCGTGACTTTGGGCTCCTTGTATGCTTCCGCCAAATCCCTGGCCCTATTAGATTAATCAAAGAGTACACAAGAGTGGCCCAGTATAGGGGAACCTTCATTCACTACTCCATTACTGGAAGGTGAGTTAGGGCTATCTCTAGGCTCGATCATTTTTCGTACAGTATTCTCCTCTTCGCCCCACACTTCCCTCCTTAACGGAGTAATATCATCATCCTCTGGTGGCACTGAGCTCGTCAAACTAGTCAAGCTTCTATCATCCGGCCAATCCCCCTCCAGGCTTTCGGTCTCCAGAGCATTAGACAAATCTGACATAGAATACAAATTACAGGCAGAGTATATGGAATCTGCGTCATCAACTAATTCAGTTAGTTCATTTGATCCTATTATCACACTTCCCCTAGTTGCTATAGATGACCTCCCAGCGTCTTGAGAGGGTTTATCTAGTTTGCCCCATTTTGATGACAGAGGGTTGTTGGTTTTGATTTTGAATTAGCAGACTGATCGGTTGTTGTTCCCCCCGATACAGCGCTTATGCTGGTATCCACTGTGATAAAGTTTATATTAGTTATCTCCGGTACGGCAGGTACAACAGGGGTTTCTAGTTCTCTTGCCGGGGCCATAGCTATAGGTATCTCAACTCCAGACTGTAAAGGGGGTGCGGTATAATCTATTTGCTTAGCAATTTCCACAGTCAGAGCAGCAGTAGAACAAAGACTAGCGCGCTGCAAAGCATTTGTATTAGTACCAGCCGGAGGTAGGTTCCTACCTTTGAGTTGGGTCATTTTTTTAAAGATTTCCGGGATTTTAACAATTCCTCCGGCTTCATCTAATTTTCCAGTAGTGGACACAGAGATGGACAGTGATCCTTGTGGAGATATTGTAGGCTGGCTAGCACTACCAGTTCCATTAGCAGTATCAGCAGGGCTTTCAACAATGCCAACAGCTCCAGGGCCAGCATCAGGACCCCTGCCAGACATCTCTGATACACCAGGCGTTCCTCCTGTGGCCGCAGCCGCTGCCCGTGTCTTTGGCCCCTTCGCCGAGCTATTTGCATTTTCATTCTTAGGCGCCATCAAAGCAACATGTATATGGTCTCCAGGCCAGTCCAGTGTTTTAGAATAGCCCGCTGGGACCGCCGACGCCGCGTCTGGAGAGTGAGAATCAGCAACAAGACACCTGCCGGCCGCGGCTGAGAGGCGCTCAGGGAAAAGGTGCAGAGAACGCCAGCTACAACGATGCAACTAGAGATGCAACCAGAGCCAGTCAAACAGCATCGCCAAGCATCGCTGCAAATGAAGGGAAGGCGCCGGCAATCCCTCAACTCCCGAAGCGAGCCGTCAGGTAAGGCAGACGCGGGGAACGGCGAGAGGCATTCAGTGCCTACTCACATGGACACACCAGCATCCGCCATCTTGCCTCCATACAAAACACACCCCCCTACAGATGCTGATCAATGTCTAGGCCATATTTAACATAGCTAGCTTTTTAACTGCGACAGTCAGAACAATGAAAAAATAAGAGGGACACCCATGATCTAGAATATTTTAATTACCTTCTTTTTTAAATAATTTTAAGGAATTTTATGATGAATTGTATGTTTATTATGATTAAGATGCATGTTCATTATATTCTGTTTGTGTTTATGTCACATTACTGTCTTAAAATGATTTTTGTAGTATGCTTTTAGGCTTTTAAGTAACCAAATAAAGTTAATTTAACTGACTAACTGAAATCAATCTATGATAGTGTTCTACCATTAGTTTCCTTGTTTTTATTTTTACTAATTTGCAGTTTTCTAAGGTAAATTAGGTATTGCCTGTTGAATTGACCTTTTTGATGGATGTTTCTCTTTTGGCAATGCTTCTGTATATTTTGGGGTTCCACTAACGAGGAGGAGTGAATGAGGATTGTAAAAGTAGTTTTACTTCATTTAAATTGTAAGAATATTACTTCTTTTAATAATTACTTATTGTTTTGTATGTTTCAATGTAAGTAATGTATTTTGAATGATTTAGATGTAATACTTATATGTAGGTTTATGATTTGGGTTTATATGTAAATTGTAGGTTGTATGCATTTATATTTCAATGATGTTTTTATGATACGGTGTATAGTATGATATACATTTTAAAAACAAAAAAACGTTCATGGTTGATTAACATTTTGTTTTTTAAATAGGGTATTTTGTAGTTCTTTCTTTTGGTTTTAGTTAGGTTAATTTTTTATTATGCATTGGAGTTTGTTAAAAGAATTCTGATTTGTAATAAAGAATAGTTTATTTTGCTTCTGGTTCTTTTTGACAAAGGTAATTATATTGAGGTTCAGTTCACATGGATAGTTTTTTTGGTAGATTAAATGTTACAAAATTGGATAATTTCATAGTAGGCTAGCTGTAGCCTATAGAGGCAACGTTTGGTAGAGATGTACTTTGTTACTTAGCATATCATGCATAGGAAAGGCCTAGCTTTTTATATGTGGAATCCCCACCCCAAGTTGGTTGTCTCCATAGCCACAAAACTACTTAAGGTAAACTTAAACTTGTAGTTTAAGAAAACTAAACATACACAAAAGTGTAAGTTTGTATTTGTGAATCAGGCCCACTATATGTTTTAGCTGGCGTCAGATGGCATGATTGTAGCAAAAGTATCATCATTAAATGTGTGCATTTGAATGCAGTCTTTCAGTGGTATGATAGTTTATTCAAATTCAATTCTATTTTAGTGGGTGTGTAGTTGTTTGTTTTCTCTTGTATTGTGGTTAAGATTTAATTGTAAGTGGTACTTTGCTTGTTGGCTAGTAAGGTAAATGAGGGGGCGAGTTGTTGTTTTGGTATTATCTATGAATTGGTGCATATTTGAAAAAGAGTGGTGGAAACTATCATTTTTGAGTCAGAGGGGTAATTGGGTTAGAGTTATCAGGTTTTGAGCAGTTGAAAAATGTATAAATACTTCATTCATTATTTCAATGATCAAATCAAAGAAAAGCAGATCTTCCTTTTTGTGCATGAATATTAGGTATTCAGGGGGCGTCTGTCTCAAACAATGACTTTAGTGCAGGTCTAGCAATTTTTCTATTCTTGTTTTCCTTGATATTGTCCTTTATAACTTGATCATAGTGGGTATTTGGGTTATTATGTGAGTTGTAATTTTATGAGCATAGTCTTTTAAGATGGTCCACTTGGATGATGTTACAGACCTCAATCCCTGCCATATTGTGTAGGTGGTTGTGATCAGTTACAGTTTCAGCTTCCTTATTTGTGCCTGATTTAGATTTTGTCAGACAGGTACTCCATCACAAGTGAGACAAATATGCCATTTGCCTTATTACAAGCGCATTAGGATAAAGTGCACTTGTAAAAAGGCAGACCACATATCCGACCGGTTACTGCCTTCCCAGTACCTGTCCGCCAAACTTTAACTCAAGACCTTCATGCTGTAGCATTTCTGAAGCATCCAATTGAGTAGTATTTTGTATATTTATACAGCAAAATTGACTGCCTGGCATTTCATATTGGAACATGAGCTAATGTTCTTATCTGTTGTTTCATAATAGTTTTGATCCTTCACTCCCTGTAATATTTAAAGAACAATGGATTGACCAAACTACTAAGCTCTTTTTCCATTGTACATTGGGTTAAAAAACATTGCAGCACCTCTATATGTTAGTTCACAGAGTACAGCAGCCACCATAAGATAATATGGCAAGGGGGGATCCCATAAAAAGTTTTCAGTATGGCCCCCCGCGGTGGGATGCCTGGCTTTCACCTTGGGGGTGCCCAGTACGGGTTATATCACAGGGAAAAACCAGGACGGGTTCCCAAAAGCAAGCGCTTAGAGACCGTTGGTGATAATGCGCTATATAAATATAAATTACATTTACATTTACAAAGAGACCAATGTAATGACAATTGTTTCCCAATATCAATTATTGCTATTATTTCAAATTCCTCAGATCCACCAACACTTTCACTAAGTTGTAAATCATTGGTGCATGCCACGTGGCTCAACAGTATTGCTTCTGTGTCATTGACATGTTGCATTTCACTATGTTTTGTGCTTTTGCTTTGCATGGAAACTGACTCTAGACCCTTTGGATTTGTGAACTCTCACTTTATACTTTGCTTCTGCCTTCTCTTTATTATCCATGTATTACTGACTTCTGCTCCCAAATCTGTGACTCGGACAAATTGATACCTTCCTTTTTTTACTGAATGTGGTGGCCATGTTGGAAAAGTATTACTGTTTGACCTGAGAAGTAATTAACCAACACCTACCAGCCCACTCAGCAGTGGTCCAATACCATGCCCATTATTCTCACACCACTAGTTGCAGTTAGTGAACGCACGGCTCATTTTAATTTAGAATGGCACTGAGGGGCAGATTTACAACCCCCTTGCACCACTTTTACGCCGCCGTTGCGTCACTTTTGTGATGCAGTGGCAGCGCAAAAGATGTGCCATGGTGCAGGGTACTTACAAAGCGACGCATCTGGGAGATGCGTCACGTTGTAACGGCCTGCGCCAGAAGTAGGCATTCCTGTGCAGGGGGGCGTTCTGGCGCAGGAATTCCTCCTAAAAGTGGCTGAGTGAAATCTACAAGATTTCACTCAGTCACTTTTGGGCCCATGCTGCGTCAAAACCCAGCACCTGCTTGAAGCAGGTGTAAGGATTGACGCAGCATTCTAACAATGGGGTCCCCCAGAGGATTGCTGGAGCTGCGTTGCGCTTGCGTTGCAACTCCAGCAATGCACCGCTTTTACTGCACAGATGTGTGACGCATATGTGCCGTTTTTGCCCCATTGTGCGCCGCATTGTAAATGCGGCGTGTCCATGGTGGCGGAGGCATGGCGCACAATAACTGGTGCATCCCTGCTGATATGCAGTAACCCTGGGCAAAGCACTACTCTACGCTCACGTAGTTTGCGAGGTTTGTGCAACTTCGCACTACGCGAACTGCACGTAGCACAGTGCAAACATGCGTAGCGGTGCATAGCGTAGTGCAGCAGTCAATTTTTGCTTGCTCGTGGTCCTCAACGTCAAGTTGGCGACCGCAAGCATGCAAAATGACATCCTCGCAAGACTTTTTCCTTGTTCGCGATCGCGAGCATGGAAAATAAACCTCCCGGCGAGATTCTCAACGTAGGGAGGTCAGGTTTCTCATTGCGAGTGGTCGCGCATGCTTGCGACAGCTCGCGATGCAAAACTACCAGCCTGTTTTGAGAAAGCTGCAGCTCGAGTAAAAATCTACTTGAGCGGCAGAAAAGTACAGTTCGCACTGTGCAAGATGCCGTTTTCAATGATTGCACAGTGCCGGATGCTTGTCCGCACTGTCCAATCATTGAAAACAACATCTTGCACAGTGCGAACATGCTACGACGCAGTTCAGGTAGTGCTACGGGTAGCTCGCGTAGTGCAAAGTGCACTTTGCGTAGCTACGTGTAGCGCTACTTCGCGAACTACGCCCACCCCTAATATGCAGGAATGCGCTAGTTATTGTAAATCTGCCCCTCGGTAGTTGCATTTAAGGTATAGTAGTGTCAAGATGGTATTAGAGGAAAGAGTCCTTCAGTATTGTTAACAATCATGCAGCATCAAGTGACATACTTATTAATGCCAATTCTGAGCAGGTATTTTCTTTGTGTACCTTGATTCTTGGCCAGGACCATAATGCTCATGTTAGATCAGGTGGCTAGACTGCCAGCTCACCATTGACTTCGATGTACGCTCCATGTTGCCAGTGTCTCATGATTGTTGCAGACACACCGTCAAAATGGAGCCAATGAGTACCATTGACAGGACTGACAACACAATAACACCATGCTACAGGACCTATGCTTTGACAAATGACTGAGCTGTCTGAATCGGACTACTTGCAAGTGTGGCTATAGCTCTCACACAGGATCACATCCGCCAAAACACCACCAGCACTGACATATATCTGGGTATGCACTCGTGACTGAGATGCAGTGCCAGGGCCACAAAATACTAGTAGGCTCCGCGTGGCAGCAGAAACATTTTCAAAAACTGCGGTACAGATTGCTTCTTTTGTGTTGCAGTACCTACACCTCACTCTTCAGTGAAAGCAAAGGTCGCCCAGTCATATGCATTTCTACTGCCTCATGTTCACCGTGTGTATCCGCACAAGGGTTAAATGACATCTGTATGTCTTTGTTCAAGTATTGATGACCAAAATATTGCCGTTCAATTGCCTTTCAATTCTTATAAAGTAAATGGCAAAAACATTAACTACAAAAATACTGACAAGTAAAAATCTAAAAGGTATAGCAATATCTACTCCAAAAATAGCACAAAAATGTTGGAGCTTATTCACAAGGTCACTACATAAAGTACATCTCCTTTAGCACTTTCTCTTATGTACTGTTAAATGCCTTTGTAAATTGGCCTGAAATATGGGAATAATTACGGGATACTCATATACTGTAAGTACAAATAGAAAGGATTGTATCAGGGTTGCATTTTTTCTATTGGGGTACAGTTCACAAATGCAGTTATGAATATAGGAAGCAGTACTATATTGGTACCCTTTTACATTATCTTACAGGCCTTTTTGATATGAGAAAGCTGGAAGCACATTCCTTTCTGATAGAGATTCGGCAGAAGGTTTGGATTTGTACAGTGTAGGGCGCTCACAAAGTGCAGTACTGGTATCTGGTGATGGACAGAATGGAGATGTGTTGGACGGTGCTACCAGTAAAGAGGAAAACCGTGAAACCTCTCAAAGGCGGTCGGGCATAGGATGCTAGAACACCATATGAAACATATAGCAAGTACTGGGCACAAGTAAGAAAGAAATGAGCTATAAGTACGCTAGTTTTCTGAGAAAAAAACAAAGGGCACCGGTTGTATAGTGAAAACAAAATGTCAAACTTTATATTTCAGTCTTCTTTTCTTTTTTTGCTTTTACAAACGCCAGCCGACACGTGTTTCGTCAACAGGACAGTGCCTGTAACTTATCAGCGCTGCGAGCGGTTGCGCTGTGCTCATGACTGAGCGGTTCCGTTACGGCCCCGCCCGCTCAATGGAACGCTCAGCGCAGGCGCGGAATCCGTTCCGTCATCAGGACAGCGCGACTGCGGCTGATGACGGAGTGGTTCCGTCACCAGCAGGGAAGGGGTTACAGCACCGCAGAACATAAACAGCACAGTTAGCAAGCTGTTGTTTTTTTAGAGGTAGAGGAATAGCTGCTGGGGGAGGGCCAGAAGTGTCTCAGCAGTTCTGGACCTGAAGCACCGTACTCTCAAAGGTCCCACCCCTTTCTCACACCTAAACATGTTTTGAGTTTGGCAGGTCAGCTTGTGGTTCGAACAAGACCCGAATCAGCAATTTTATAACACATGTTTGGCTCCTGACTAGAAAGCAATGCATTGCAGCTCTTTGTAGGCAAGCAAAAAACACGTTGCTAGTAGAAACTGAGGGAGTTCCCTGCATAATGCGAAAACTTTACAGCTTTTGCATTTCAAATTAATTGAAATGAAAAGGCCTACATTATCTCACGCTGACAGAAGACATAGTATTTAAATTACACTTATGAATGAACATAAATAGCACTGTGATGCAAGGTATTTGAACACAAGTACAAACAAACACATATTATTTAGAGGATCTATTACTATTAAAAGGAAATCTAGCACTTTACAGACAGCAAAACACATATTGATGAACCTGAGAGCAAAATAGTGTAAACAATTGACAGTTCTCTGCACAACTGCTTGGATGCACCGAAGTACATTTCCTTCAACAATTGCCATTCAGTTCAGAAGAAGCAATATCAATGGAGCAGAAAGATAGATAGTTTGAGGCCGATTCTTTTAAAGCATTTTGGAGTATGTAAAAGAGTACTCCAGTAGTACTAAAATTCAGTTCCCCAGGGACGTAGCCAGGAGTACACGTTTTGTGGGGCGCACCCCTAGCAAGGAAAAGTACATGGTATATGGGTATAGGAGAGGAAGTTGGATGTGGTGGCTCTTGAAAAAATGCAGTAGATAAGGCGGTGTTTTATAGCCCAAATTGTTTTTTTTTTGTATGCAGTTGTTCCCAGATAGATGAAAGTGGAAGGCAACTGGCACACTTTAAAGCATGCTAGTCAAAACTGAATTTACTTTAGAGGCATCCTTACATGAGGAGCAACAGATTCCCTCATGGAATCTGTCAAAACAGAGATTTCTATTTTACTGCACATTGGGCTAGTATACTTGAGTAAAACTAAGAAGAATTTAAGGACACCTTTGCATGGGTCTTGGAAGCTCACTTGCAACAGACTCCTGTCATACTTAGTGGCATATAAAACAATACAAAGCACATTAAATTGGGCACATTAGTTAAAATTAGGTCAATTTAAAGAACACTTTACAGTTTGAGGCTCTCCAACCAAGGAGTATTCGAGAATATGTAAGCCAATGGCACATATTTTGAAGTAAAAAGGTTCAGTAACACTGAGGTAAACTCAAAATTAAAAGATTACTTCCTAGGTTCAGGTTTGAAATAGTAAGTCCTTCAAGTAATCGAAGAGTCATATGGAGTTTGTAGGCAATTTTGTTGACAAACATCAGCGCACACTGGTTACCGTTTAATATCAAACCCTCAGATTGATAAACAAACTCTTTGGCAGTGATACACATTTAATATCAAACCCTGAGATTGATAAACAAACTCTTTGGCAGTGATACACATTAGTGCCAACCTCCCGTTGTAGGCTGCAATGTATATGCTAGGACCCCTCTCAACAATCAATCCAAGTCCTCCATAAGCAACATAAATATGTCCCTTTCAGTAACTACCTCTATGATTCTGAAGAACAGTGATACTTATCAATAAGCCACAGCCCCATCAGAATTTAATAGCTCACATGTCTAAATGCAAGGCATAAGGAATAAGGCCTGCTCCAAAGTGGCCACAAACCTGACACAACTATTATTTACATGTTCTAACTTTTTAGTTTTCCTCCTAGATCTCCATGACCCTGACCTAATGAGCAGTGCATCCTAAACTGATAAACAAAACCAGTGCACTGGATATAACAATCTTCTTGATCAATGGAATAACGATTCAAATGAGGAAAGTAGTTTATGGATGGTACTGAAAACAGAAAATGCTTAAGTCCAAAATGCTGGAAAATGTGTATCAGGTTGTTAGAAATTGCCTTTTTATGCACGGTTTCCCCATTTTTTGCTGAAAATTAATTGCTGGTTTTAAACTTCACCCAATGGAGAGTTGCTGTCCAGTGCACAGTGAATGTGCTCTGACCCATAAAAAATGTCAACATGAATTGACTTCTACCTCATTGGCTTATGTTGGAAATTGGGTTTCTGGTTGGCAGAAGTATGCACCCTCTCCACGCAGATCCACAATTCTAGTCAGGGTAAGTCATAAACACATTCTAAATTAACCTCTTGTCTCCCCCTGGTAGCTTGGCTCAGAGCAGTCAGGCTTAACTTAAGAGGCAATGTGTAAAGTATCTGTGCAGCACTTCAAATAGTGAAACAGTGAAAACACTACACAAAAAGATACCCCACCTGGTTAGAAGAATAGAGCATAATTTAATGACAAAAATCCAATAAGTGGAACCGGAGTTGTGATTTTTTAAAGAACAAACTGAAATGAAGTGCTTAAAAGCGTAAATTGCCAACAGGGGCTATCTGATCATGCTAGACCGGGTCAAATCCAATAGTTCAGGCTGACAGCGATGGAGCACAGTTCGGACACAGGGACCAGCCTTGGCCCACTCAAACACCACCTTATTTCCTGGTTGCGTCGACATCGAGGATGAGATGCAAGGAGCAATGGAGGTGATGCATCAGTGTCGATCTTCAAGATGTAGGTGATGTGTCGGATTTGAGCAGCGCAAAATCAGAGATGCTTTGGGAAAGGAGACAAAGCGCTGTAACGTCAGCAAAGCGATGTCCTCATTCCTCGCAGCAGAAGTGATGCATCGGCATCGATGGAGATGCACCTAATACGCGCGGCGCAACGACGTTTATGAGTGGATATCTGTTGGAGCAGCGGTTTATACCCACTTCCAGCAGTCCAGTACTGGGTTGACACCACTTGACAGAGCAAGATTCACAGATAGCAGGGTCCAGGTGCTGTAACAGGTGGTTGGAATTATTTGATGTCCCTGAAACCTCAGAACAGAAAGCAGGCAAACAAGCCCTTTGAATTACTCTGGGTAGAAGTGATATGGGTACAGTCCGTCTCACCCAGGCAAGGAGAGCAGCATGCAGCAGGTCAGCACAGCAAGAAAGCAGCTCTTCCAGAGCAGCAGTCCAGCAGAGTGGCAGTCTTCAGTAGCACAGCAGTCCTTCCTGACAGAGTCCACAGGACCAAAGGTGTACTGAGTCAGAAGTCCAGTTCTTATACCCAGTGGTGCCTTTGAAGTGGGGGAAACTTCAAAGAGGGGCTTTGAAGTGCCCAGAGGCTCTCCCTTCCTGACCTGGCACCGGACTCCATACAAGGGGTTAAGCAGTCCTTTGTGTGAGGACAGGGCACTGCCTACTCAGGAGTACGTCTGAGGCTGTGCCCAGCACCCCCCTCCCATTCTGCCCGGGATGGCCCATCAGCATGTGGATGGCCCATCAGTCACACCTAAGCTCCTTTTGTGTGTGGCTGTCTAGAGGGAATGCACAAAGCCCAGCTGTCACCCAACCCAGAAGTGTATTTGAGACAAGATGCAGGCAAGCAGGGCTAAGGGCAGAAAAATGCCATCTTTCTAAAAGAAAACACAAGGAGATGATGGATGAGGTGATAACACTTTTCAAACACTCACCCCCAATCACAGATCTGGGTTGAATCCATCATCGTTCTTTAGCTCACTTCGCCACCCCAGTTCAGACCCAGCTATATGCAATTCAGTCTTGACCCTGTGCCTCATGGGAACAGTCCAGCACAAACTGCCAAGTGAGGTCTTCCCTGGACCGGAAACAAGCATCCTGGGTAATACCCCTCATCAGCCAGGCGAGCTTGAATCCAGTGGCAAACCCAAGGAGAACAGGGTCAAGACTGATTTGCATATGGCTGGGTTTAAACTGGAATGGCATGGGGAGCAAAAAATGATGGATTTAGGCCCAGATCTCTGTACTGGGGTGAATGTTTGACCTTTAGAAGCATTCTGTCCATCAATTGTTCTTTTTGCCTCTATATAAAAGTGGCATTTTTAAAATGATAATGATAAATTCGACTTTGACATTAAAGAGGACTTTATCATTACAAATGTACTAAACATGACAGATCCACTTCCTTCCAAGGAATTACAGTTTTTAGATGTAACAAGGAATCCCCAATGTTAACCTATGGGATGGGGTAGGCTTCACAGTAGTGAAAAACAAATTTGGGAGTTTTTCACTACCAGCACGTGTAAAACTGAAAAGTACTTGAGTTACTTTTTATATACACAGCACACTGCCCTATGGGCTAACTAAGGCCTTACTTAGGCGTGATGTATTTCGATTATAAGGGGAGCTTAAACCTTGGCAACGATTTTTAAATACCAAGTTTGCATGGCTGTGTAAGCTGCACAAACAGGCTGTGCATTGGCAGGCCTGAGATATGTTTAAAGGGCTTCTTAAGTGGGTGGCACAATCAGTGCTATAGGCCCACTAGTAGCGTTTATTTTGCATGCCCCCTGGTGTTGACCCCCTGCACATACAGTGCACTTTATTAGGGATTTATAAGTAAATAAAATATGCCAATTGTGGATAAGCCAATGTTACCATGTTTTAAGGAAAGAGCACTGTCACTTTAGCACTGGTAATAATAATACTTCCTATTTGTAAAGCGTGAACATATCACCCCTTAAGGGTTTCAAGGCAGTGGGGCCGTTGGGGAGATGAAGTGAGCTATTGCCCAGAGTCACATGATGCTGAGCTGAGCTGCCATCGAACTGTGAGCCCCGCGCTCAGGAGTCAGCCACTTTGACCACTGTGCCACACCAGTGGTAAAGTGCAGAGTCCTAAAGCCAACAAAAATGAATTCAGCAAAACGGGGAGGAGGAAGGCAAAAGTTTGGAGGTGACCCTTCAGAAAAGGCAATTTCCAGGAGCTTATTTAAATTTTCTTTAGGTCATGGTATGTGGTGCAGAAATACACCTATGGCATGGAAAGTTAAATGTCACCAGTGGACTGCAGCAAATATTGTAGCCCCCAATATTGTTACAAAGGAAAACATGGTATCAGGCCTTCCAAAGAGTAAACGTGCAGTGTGACCTGTTAAAATAACTCTTTTGCAGGTAAAAACCTCTCTTTTAAATATTAGTAAGTCACCCACTATGTAAGCATTTTAACCCACAAGGTAGTGTGCATTATATTTAAATGTATAAAATGAATGTTATATAGTGACAAGGCCCCACAAACTATTTTCACTGTGGCGGATCTAGCTGTCCTATGTAGAAAATCTAAATACAGATTAAAATAAAAAAGCTCTTCTCTGCAGTGATCTCACAGGACCTACTTGAGGTCTTTCTCGAAGTTCGAGACAAAGGTACACTACCACCGACTATGAGAGAGACATTTGTATGTTCTTGAAACGGAGGTAACAAGGCTGACCCCATGGCATACAGACCTCTAATTATGATAAACTCAGACATTAAGGTCTTGTTTAAGTTGCTGACCAACTACTTTGGCCCTCATATGACTAGCCTGGTCCACAAGGATCAGTGTGGGTTTATCCCAGGCCGGAACACCGGGATGAACCTCAGGCACTTATCCCATGTTGTGCACATGTTTGAGCAACATGAAGTAGAAATGGGGCTGCTCTCTGCTGACCTAGAAAAGGCCTTCAACACCATGGACTGGGATTACCTTCTTGTGGTCCTGAGGGTCATCTGTTTTGGACCCCACTTCCGGGGTTAGATCTGGTTATTGTACTCTGAACCCAGTGCAAGAGTGTGTGTCGTGCAGAGTAGCTCAGAAAAATGGGTCCTTGGCTGCGGAACTTGTCAGGGCTGCCCCCTCTTGCCACTCTAGTTTGCTCTTGTATTGGAGCCCCTGTCAGTTCAAGTGCCTCTGGAGGTAGGGGAATGGGGTATATGCCTGGAGTATATATAGCACGTCATCTTGTTGTATGCGGATTATGCATTATTTTATCTCTCCTTCCCTTTGTCTCTCTGGTGATCCTGTTGCATCTGCTTGATGAATTTGGGGCCCTTTCAGGGCTCAGGCTCAAATTTGATAAATCTTTGCTGTTCCCTCTTGCTTCACTGGTTGGAACACTGGTGGAGCGACTCCTGTACATTGGTTTGCATTGGGAACAGGTGCACTTCAGATACCTGGGGATGATGGTAGGGCACACAAGGGGACAACAACTGTGCCTACGCATGGGCAGGGTGCTAGACTCGTTGAGGACCTCCGTTACATCCTGGAATACACTTCTCCTGTCTCTGCTGGGCAGGTTGGCCATCTCCAAGATGGTGCTCCTACAGCACTGATTATAGGTGCAGCAAAACTCTCTTTGCCCCCTGCCAGCAAGGTTTTTCAGGCAACTAGATTAAATCCTCATTTCCTTACTGTGGGCGGGTAGATGTAGCAGGGTGGTCCTGACCATGGTAACAAGACAATATGAGGAGGGTGGTCTTGAGGTGCTGCTGCTAGAATTGTATTACTACTCCCTGCACTTGCGTCATGCTGCGTAATGGCTAAAGGTGAAAGACAGTTGGGAGAAGAATTTTCTGGCGGGGACGGTCGAGGTGGGTCAGCTACCGGTGCTTTTAATCGAGGGGGCAGGAGTTTCAGGTGATGTGAGTATGTGGTGCGACAAACCCCTCATATATGGCAATGGTTCATAACAGCTGTGTTGAAGCGTGCCCCATTCTACCAAGACCTGAAGGTTTGGATACTGGTGCAGGTCAGACAAATGGCAGCCAATATGTCCTTTCAAGCATGGAGGAAGGGAGTCTGTGACATACTCGGGGATTTGTACCCCAGCAATAATTTCATCACCTTCGAGGAGGCATGCAAATAGTTTGTGCTAGGACCATGGCACTTCATGCATCATGCAAGTTTAACGGAGGTGGCCAGGAAGACCTGGCCCTCCTTCCCTGCTGCTCCTGGAGCCACCCATGTTCTGGGGACTTTGCTGTCCCGTGGGGTGGGTTGGCATCTGATCTCACTGTTATATAAAAGCATGAGGGTCAACGTGACAGGTAGCCTGCTGCAGTCCTGTACAACCTGGGATGCCAATTTAGGGACCCCTTTGGACTAACTGGGACTGGGCGCGTGTTTGTGAGCTTACTTGATTAGTCTCTGGCAATGCCCGCTTCAAGCTAGTACATTATATTTTTCTTCACCTCACTTATCTGACCCCTAGGGATCTCCATCGCATGACACAAGCTCATTTGGATGGTTGCCCTTGTTGCAGCGCTCAGGGGGCAGGCTTCCTTTATCTGACTTTGGACTGGCATACATGATTACTGGACCCGGGTAAGTCATGTAACTTGAAGACTTTCTAACTAATTAAATAAATAAAAGAGTTTCCTGAGACAATTTTAGCAAAGTCAATCTCCGATGAAATGACACCTATATTAAGACTTGTTAATAGTTGTCTAAGATTATTTTTGTTTCACATTTTCTTTCAGCTGTCATTAGCTTGGAGGTAATCTTGAAATACAACACAGATTGGTTGACGCTGTTAAAGCTTGTGACCAATATTTTTGCTGGATGTTTTGACATAGAGGAGGTAGAAAGGACAATGGTGGTGGTAAAATATCTATAATGTCTTTTTGTGATAAGGATATCCAGGATCTAGCCTTTGAAATGAATAGATGTTGAACAACAGTGTTTGAGATCAATGTTGCTCAGAGAGAGGGACAATTGTAATAGAGCAATGTCAGTGGGGTACTGCAAATTATGTTGAAGCCTTCCAAGGAGATGTTATTGAACATGAACTAGATCTTTCAATAAAGGAGTGCAATCATTGGTTTGAACGAAAAGCTGATTTTTGCCTAAAGGACGGTAAATGGTGTGGAATACTGTAGGCTTGCTTTCTGAGGTTTTTACCCAAACAGATACAGATATTGAATGGAACACCTCAGATAAGGTTGATAGCATCATCCAGTTTACTTCCTGATCAAGGCATTTGATCAAGCATATTGAAAGGAGATTGAGGTCCAGAACTGGTTTGGGGGGCATCAGTAAGGTTTCCGTTAAAAATAGTAAGTCTAGGCTGTCATTAAGAATGAAGTCTGAGATTTCAAGTCAGTGTTTTGCCTTAGATCTGTAGTTGTGAAGCACAGAGTCAAAATAGATAGACAGCTAATTTGAGACCTGAATGAGACTGTTTATGTTCAGCTAATTTCTGCACTGCCATTGCCTTTTTTCTGTTGCTTCTGGTCATCGCTATGCTAGCAGCAGGTTTAGTGAGTTCCTGTAGCTCATTAAAGTTGAATGACCCTATCAGTTCATTGATGACTTTCCCAGATAATAGTTGAGTTGATTTGTGTGGATGAGTCTCTCTTATTGCTTCAGGTTACACTCCTAAACAGGTATCCAAAAGAGACAGAAGATGCACAATGACTCAGGTAGGATGTGGCTTGGTTTTACAACTCAGAAACAGAGCTTCTCAAGAGTGTCACAGAAGAAATCAGTCAGGTGAGGAAGGAGACATTCTAATATTTCACATGGAGGACTGCACTCTGAGTTAAGGTGTAGGATCATGAGCTCTACTGGTGTGGGCACCAGAAGTGTACTCTTACTTTTAATGAAGCGTGGTTCTTGTTCATTCACCAGGCTAATGGGAGGCTGAAAGTTCATGGCTGCTGAATTGAGAATTCGAGGCGGCCAGCTGGAATCCCCCGGGCTGCGCGAAAACTACTTTATGTGCTGCTGTGGGCGATTTTTCACTCGTGATTGATTTCTTCAACACTGCAACCTTTACTTTCCTGAATTAACCTTTACCACTCCGCAAATCCTTTGCGGACCGCCATATGAGGGGCTGTATCCTGACTGTACCTCACCCTAGGTTGCCTCCCCTCCCCCCGTCCTGAGGAAGACCCACCTGCAGAGGATATAAATTACCCTCATTGCACCAGGGTCGAAACGTCGACACTCTCCCCCAGTGGGCCTGTACCTGATATCATCCCAGCCCTGCCTTTTCACAGATGAATGTTCTCTGTGCGTCATCAGAAAACCATGAAATTAATATTTGTAAATCCATAAGGGACAGGCCTATCTGTAAAACTGGTGCCACTATGAACCCCGACCAGTTTTACTAAAGATACCAGAATGTGTAATTGATTGGTTATTGAATTTGCCTTTTGGATTCCCCTCCTTTATGTCTGTCCTACCTCACAAGCACTTTCCTGTTCTACACTCCCCTTGGAGCAACCTCTTTCTCTATTTGGAGCATTGAATATGGTGATCTGTTATAAAAAGTACCTAATAATAAACAGTGACTATTGGAGCGACATTTTGTGACTTTGTGTCTTTTGAGGATATACTTGTTTGCATTAAAAACAAAAAGGTGGTGCATTAATGATACAATGCTAATTCTATATGTAACGGATGCCTTTTGACTAATTAATGTTTTTCATAACTGAATTGTAGCTTTAAAGAAGTCTAGGACCATTGTTTCCTATACCAATCGTTACCCAGATGCATGGACAATTGTGGGTGACCCCATTATATCAAATCAAATCAAATCAAAATAAGCTTTATTCGATATTCACAAAGGATATCATAAAAGCATTCATTACATTTGTTAAAAAGGTAGCTATACAATCAAAGACATAATCATCATAAAAAGTAAAGAATAAAAAGCCACTTTCATTTAAAAAGGTTAGGAAAACCAAGATTTAAAAAGAACACTAATATACATAGGTATCTTAGCAAGCAGCAATTTCACGTAGGCTATCATAGCGAGTTCCTAAATTTAAGCAGCAATTTCAAAAACTGTTCCATAATGCATACGAGGGGTTGCTGTATCGTCTGGAGACAGCAGGAATCTGTGGGCAAGCACTTGCCTGGTTTAAGGCGTTCTTGACCGGAAGGTCATTCCGGGTTTCCACCCCCCCGTTTCTTTCTGAAGAACGCCCAATTGAGCAGGGAGTACCCCAGGGATCTGCCCTCAGCCCGACGCTTTTTAATCTATACGTCCAGCCACTAGCTGAGGTCGCTAAACGGTGGGAGCTTTCTGTAGTCTCATACGCAGATGACACTCAGCTTGTGGTATTGCTGAGTGATGACGCAGGGCTGAGTGCGTCCAATTTTAAATTGGGCCTAACAGCAGTCACCAACTGGATGACATCCAATTACCTACAGCTTAACGCCAACAAGACTGAGGTCTTACTGCTAGGTAAGGATGTCTCCGCCTGGGGTGACAAATGGTGGCCGGAAATTCTCGGGAATCCTCCCGAGCCAAAAAATGAGGTAAAAAACCTTGGAGTCTGGCTAGATTCCTCTCTCAATTTTGTTCACCATACAAAAAAGGTTGCCGCCACGTGCTTTGGGATTCTTCGGAACCTCAAGCCAATTTTAAAATTCTTTGACTCTCCCACCCGCCAAACCATAGTGCAGTCTTCCATTTTATCTCGACTAGACTATGCGAGCTCTCTACTTCTAGGGGCCAACCAGGCGAAGGTGGGAAGACTACAACGAGTGCAAAATGCGGCAGCAAGAGCCTTGATAGGATTCCCCCGCTTCCATTCAGTTTCCAGTCCTCTGATCAAACTTCATTGGCTGCCCATAGACAAGAGGATCAAATTCAAAACCTTATGTATGACTTTCAAAATTTTGAAACTTGCCTCCCCTCCTATGCTATGTTCCCTTCTAACCCCTTACATTCCTCGGCGTACTGTACGCTCAGAGGGCCAGCACCTGCTGGTGGTCCCTCGAATAAAGCTTGCGCGGATGGGAGGACGCTCATTCCGCTATTTAGCAGCGAAAATATGGAACGCTTTGCCACCCCAGGTCCGCGGTCTAAAAGACCTTCTGAGGTTTAGAAAGGCCATCAAAACCTACCTTTTTTGTTAACTGCAGTGTCATGCTATAGCCGTAAGTTCCATCTCTACGGCGGCCAACTTTTCCTGTCTACCAAAGCGCCGGGACGCCCCTTAGCTGGGGCAGCTGCGCGCTATACAAGACTTTATAACATAACATATGACATCCCTGTCCTCCAACTCTTGTAAGCGCTCAAAGGCATCTTTACAAGACCTCAAGACATATTTCTTCAATAAAGGTCTCAATAAAGATTTCCTAGGGATTACATAGTATGTACAAAATAATATGGAATGAATGTTCGATTGAATAGAAATGTCATCGCATGGACAGGGGCACAAATTTCGAGACCAATTATTGCATGAAGGAAAAGTTATTAGGCGGAAGAAGGAGCCCAGTCTGAATCTAGAGAGAAACATTCTGGTAAAACAAGAAAAGTCAGTGGAGAGATATAGTTGAAGCCCCTTATTCAGGGTAATCCTTTGATAGTCCTGGATTGTTTTATTTAGTTTTTGAATAGCCCACCTCTTGGCTTCCAGGTGATCCAATAGGATCTTTCTCAGGGTTTTCCTTGAAATGTGCTCCAAAGTCATAGGATCGGTATAAAACTCTGGTCGACCAATTTCGTGAAACACCTTTTTAACATATGCCAGCCATTTCGTGTGTTTTACCCCCTCCAGTTTAAAAATATCCAAAATTACTTCTCGATTTAAAGCAGTCTCAGAGGTGGTCCAGATTTTATGCCACAAAAGAAGCGGCTCAACTTTAATTACATCTGAGATAAATGATAGGCCTAGCTCTATGTGAATCATATAGACAGATGTTGATTTTGGTGTCGCTAACAAATACCTTAGGAAGTTATTTTCCACTATTTGGATGGATGAAATATTATCTATTCCCCAAAGACCGGCCCCATAAATTGCTGTTGAGACACATTTAGCTTTATATATAATAATAAGCTGCTTTACTGGCCTCCCCCCTATTTTGCTGGCAAAATCTCAAAGCGCCCCAATTGCTCTGACAAAAGCGAGTTTCCTAGCTTTGACGGCAAACTGCCATGCCACCTTCCTATGGACACATATACCCAGATACGGGAAATGATCAACTGTGTCTAATTTTTGACCTTCAATGAATATGGGACATGGGATTTTCTTTGTTCCCTTACTACACACCATGGAAAATGTCTTCCCAATATTCACTTTCAAGCCCCTTTCGTGCATAAAATAAGTAAATGCGGTGACCGCTCTTTGCAGCCCCAATCTTGTTTGAGAAAGAATAGCTGCATCGTCGGCATACAACAAGATTGGGATGGCTTGGCCTCCCACTTTCGGAAAGTCACATTCAATGGTTTTCAAATGTTCACCAATGGCATTTATATAGAGGGAAAAAAGCAGGGGGGCTAAAATGCACCCCTGCCTAACCCCTCTAGTGAGGGTGAACCTTGGTGAGCACTCCCCCCTCGGACCATACCGCACCCTGGCACCCGCATCTCTGTAGAGATTTATAATAAAATTGAGGATAGATGGATCCATCCCTAGGTGCTCGAGAACTTTCCATAGCTGTTCGTGAACCACACAATCGAAGGCTGAGCTTAAATCTATATATGTTACGTAAAGGTTACCTTTCTTTGCCTCCACGTATTTAGACATAAGGAGATGTAAATTTAAGCTCTGTTCAACTGTGCCCCTTCCACTTCGAAAACCATATTGGAGTTTTGAAAGTACGTCCTCCTCCTCAGTCCATTTATGTAAACGCTTTAAAATAATACGTCCCGCAATCTTCATTAGAGAATCAAGGAAAGAGATAGGCCGATAGTTTGATGGTAAATGCCTATCTCCTTTTTTATATATGGGTACCACAATGGCCTCTGCCCAAGTTGGAATTTGGCCATACACATTTGCAGAGTTCAAGGCAGAGGTTAAAACTGGGGCCCAGAAATCTATTTCCGCCTTGAAGACATCTGCTGGGATGGCGTCCGGGCCAGGTGCCTTCCCGGAGGGGCTCTCCCTTATAGCAAGCATAACCTCCTCACACGAAAAAACAATGTTGGAAGGACATTTTCTCGAAACCCTTGTGATAATATTTGAGGGAAGGATGGAATCCAATGTGGTAATATTAGATGAAATAGGTTTACTATATAGTTGTTGAAAGTAAGCAGCCCATGTATCTCCATCGATTGCAAGGTCCAAACTTCTCTCAGGCATTTTTACCCATGGAAGTGGGGTACTTATGAATTTCCAAAATGCTGAGGAGTCACGACTTTCACAGGTTGTCAACAAAGTCTGCCAAGCTTCCACATTCAGAGATTTTTTCCTGTTTTTAATGGCTAGGCGATATCGAAGTCTAGCCTGACATATCTCCATAGTTAGCTTTGGGGTTGTATGTAGAGCTTTCTTCAACGATTTTAGGGTTCTAGTGCAGACTTTATCGAACCACCCTTTAGGGGTAATGGGGCCTGGCTTGAACTGTCGTGTAAGTAGCTTTTTTAAACTGTCCTGTATTTTCAAAAAAGCTTCAAGGATAGTTTGAGGCTGTTCAGTCAAAGACAAACATGTGTGTACCTCCTCCCACCTCAGCTTCAATAGATTTTTAAGGTGACTAGCTGGATTGATTTTTTCCCATTTGAGGGTATAGCCATTTAATGCCCCCAGTTTAATAGGTTGTTCATAGTTTGTTTTGGGGTTATCATGGCGATTGGTGGGATGCGGTACCACGATGGATAGGGTCAGAGGATAATGGTCGCCATATGGGTGATCAAGAGTATCCCAGCAGGATATTAAGGAAGCATGCATCTTTGAAAAAAGGATAAAATCAATAGTGGAGTTTGCTGCTCTACCATGAAAAGAAGGTTTGAATGGTCTCGGTGGAGAGGATATGTCGTTTGCAAAGGCTAAATTAAAAGAAGCCATAAAATTATTTAATACCTCCCCAGTTTTTTAATGTAAAAAATGGTTTGTAATATCATCATCAAATTCGTTATCTTGTATGGGAGAAAAATCACACATACCCCTTGAGGCCTTTTGGCAGATGTGGCAATTAAAATCGCCCATGAACGCTGTCACACACTCGCCCCCGCACCTTTCTTTAATCGAAACAACAACATGAAACAAGTCGTGTAAGACTTTCTCCAATCCCTCTAAAGGCATATTATTATAAAAATTGATAATTAATAGGCTCAGGGATAAACCTAATTCCATGACAATTATTTGGTAGGAATCCCTGAGGACCTGTTTCCGAATCCTAAATCCTATGCCAACACTAACATATATGCACAAACCCCCCTATGTCTGCCCTGCTTGCTCACTGTCGCTGGTGAATGAAAGGTCTGGAAACCCAATAGATGTATCGGGGTTAGCACCCAGGTCTCCTGGAAGCACAAAACTGAGTAAGAATTTACCACATCCAGCCATGCCGGTTGAACAATTTTTGAAGAAATGCCAGCCAGATTCCAGCTGAGAATCTGTAACTTGGAAGATGGTTTTCGATTTTCCAAGTAAGTAGAGGAAATATTTACAATATTTAGCTGGTGGGCAGGGGGCAATATGGTTATTAAATCCATTTTATTGGCCCTGTGTACCAGCCCCTTTTCTGCTGGCTTTCTGCAACCCAGATGACCCTTTGTAGATGGAGCATTGAAAGGTATACCAGGTATCTTCTCCCTCACCAGGTTGTCTACTTTAGCTTGGGAGAGTCATTCAATATCGTCCAGACCGCAAAGTGGCTCGTAATGGTTATAGCAGGGAAGATTCCAAGAGGGAGTTATTGGTGGAAAACATTGACCATAACCAGCATAGTCATATCTAGGAAGTGGGGGAAATATATTTTCCAACATTTCGTGCCTAGGGGGATAAGAGTTGTAAGTGGGAAGTATATTTTCCATCATTCCATGCCTAGGAAGATACAAATTTTGAGGTAATCTTTGGTGCTGTTGGAAAGAAAAGTTGTCATAATGCGGTTTAGGGCGATGTGGTTTTCTGGGCATTAGTGCTTCGGGATAAAAGTATGATAGTGCTTTGGGTGTGATCGGGCCTCTGTTAATGTCTGAAAACCAGTCCCTAATATGTGCGGTGACTCTAGGGTCTTTGAAAGTGATAATTATTACGTCCCCCTCTATGTCTTTAGGACGTAGGCCAACCCAGTTAGTTCTTCTCACCGTGATGATCTCGCCATTTAAGTGGGGTGGCAGTGGCCTGTTATTTTTTAGCCAATAAATGACCTTATTTTTAAGGCTAGTATGATTTTCATATGATCCTGATGATGGTAATGGCGAGACCCCTGTTAAAACGATAACATTATGTGAAGCAGGTGGGGGTAAGTCCACATTTCTTTCACGTGGAGGTCTTTTATATTTGAAATCAGCCTTATTCGTGTCCAATGTGAGCATTGTGTTCCCCATTCTTGCTGATTCCATAAGGAAATTTATTTGAGCAGACTGTGCCCGTGAATTTAGAGGCAGTTTAGATGGGGTGACAGGAACTTTGTTAGCCGACCTCAATGTCGCTGAAGATGCTTGTGTAATGGAAGATTTTATTCCCTTTAAGCTTTTGTCCTCTTTGGGCGTTTTCTCTGCCTCCTTTGTATTAGAGGAATTAACTAAGTCCTTGCTGGTTGCAATTTTTTGAGTAGGACATCCCTTAAGGGTATCCAATTGGACACCTAATCTCTTGACCCTCTCTACTATTGGAAGTAGTAGAGCTTTCAATAAGTGTTCCATCGCATCAACAAAGTCTTTTATAGAAGGTGGAACATGAGAGGGTAGTGTATTTTTAACTACATTGGGTGCCCCTTCAACTATTTGAAGTAGTTCTTTCCTAAGCGAGTCCTTTAAGGGCGTTTGTTTGCGGGCAGAAGTATCTGTGTTACCCGGACCTCTTTTTCTACGTTTTTTCGGGGGTGAACGAATAATTTCCTGTTTCTTTTTCGGAAAGTTAGTGACAGTCGAAGTTTTTGGGGCCGTATGTTTAGGAGTCACTGGTTGGGGTTGTCTTTGCTGTTCAACCTCCAAGGGTGTTGAAACCTCTATAATGCTTGAACTTGCATGCTCAGAGGCCTTAAGTGATTTGGGGGTAACGAGGTCAATAATGAGGTTACTGCTAGGGAGGGGTAGCTCAAGTTGATAGGTAGTCGGTTTATCATTTTTAGGGGACGAGCTGACCTGGAATATTAAGGGGATATTCTCCGTATTGAACAGATCAGCGTCTGTATTTTCCAGATTCGCGTTGTCCGAATGTGGATCAGGGATAGCTTTGGAAAAAGAGTCTAGTGCAGTGTTTTTGAGTTGCTCGATGGAAAGCCGACGAGCAGCTCGGCGCTCTGCCAAAGCCAGGTCTCTGTCGACTTCAGCGATGGCTCTAGAGAAGAATTTGTCCAAGGGACCCAGAATGGAAACACCTACCCTAGGTGGAAGTTCGTCCGCAACAGGTATAGACATATCTGGGGCTATTTAACGATCAGAGTAGTGAACCTGATCCCAGGTACAAGGATGGACACGTTAATGGGATGGCCAAGCCGAGCCTTGCCTGGCCTTGGAGGGCCGTAGAGGGCCCGCCCTTTGCCCGGGCTTAGCCCCGGGCGTCCCGTGACGCGGAGGGCTCGCTGTTTTTAGAGCCCCTCCTGGCGCGTGTACCGCGTCAGGGCAACGCGCCGCCGCTGAGGCTGCCGGGATGTGTAGTCCCGGAGCGGCGGCACGGTTGGTGGCAGCGGTTCCTGCTGTGTGGCGGTGGCGGTTCCTCTGGCTGCCCGCTTTGTCTCTGCCTCGCTCCTCTAGTGCTCCAGGTATGCTGTAGAACACCCCCTGCTCCACCGAGGGCTCGCTGTTTTTAGAGCCCCTCCTGGCGCGTGTACCGCGTCAGGGCAACGCGCCGCCGCTGAGGCTGCCGGGATGTGTAGTCCCGGAGCGGCGGCGCGGTTGGTGGCGGCGGTTCCTGCTGTGTGGCGGTGGCGGTTCCTCTGGCTGCCCGCTTTGTCTCTGCCTCGCTCCTCGCTCCTCTAGTGCTCCAGGTATGCTGTAGAACACCCCCTGCTCCACCGAGGGCTCGCTGTTTTTAGAGCCCCTCCTGGCGTGTGTACAGCGTCAGGGCAACGCGCCGCCGCTGAGGCTGCCGGGATGTGTAGTCCCGGAGCGGCGGCGCGGTTGGTGGCGGCGGTTCCTGCTGTGTGGCGGTGGCGGTTCCTCTGGCTGCCCGCTTTGTCTCTGCCTCGCTCCTCGCTCCTCTAGTGCTCCAGGTATGCTGTAGAACACCCCCCACTCCACCGAGGGCTCGCTGTTTTTAGAGCCCCTCCTGGCGCGTGTACCGCGTCAGGGCAACGCGCCGCCGCTGAGGCTGCCGGGATGTGTAGTCCCGGAGCGGCGGCGCGGTTGGTGGCGGCGGTTCCTGCTGTGTGGCGGTGGCGGTTCCTCTGGCTGCCCGCTTTGTCTCTGCCTCGCTCCTCGCTCCTCTAGTGCTCCAGGTATGCTCTTGACATTTGGCAGCAGCGGGGACGTCTCAATCCGTCTGTGTGATTCGGAGTTGATCTACAGAGCAACAGGCCCTTTTCCCTCTGTACCTGGAAGATCTATCTATTGAACATTAAATCAAAACTGAACCCTGTACAACACAATTGTGATTCCTCACTTTGTGCATTGTGTGTATGGTGCCCATGTACAGTTGTGTTACAATGCTTAGAGCAATTCCCATTACATTGTATGGTGAAATAGCATCCAATATATGTTTGTAAATAATGAAAGCTTTTACTGCCTTCACAGTTCCATAATTATACTGAATCCAGGTCTGAGGCTATATGGTGGAAAAATATTTTTTCTTTGGGCCCAAATACGAGCTGCATAGTGCAAGGGGCCTGAAGATACTGGTCTGGCATCACAATTTCAGTCAGTAATTGCACCCCAGCACCATGAAATTTCAAGTTGTTGTCCCTGGAATGCAAAATAAGTATGATGCTCTCAAATTACTGGGTCTTTTTCAGCATGTGGTTCCATATTGCAGGGGCAATTCCTATCTCATTCATCAACTGCTATAGGCTCTTCAGAGAGCTGCATAGTATGGACAGTGTAAAGCCAGAACTCTTTCTAAAACATAATCAGGAGACACAGAATAAAAGAAGCACCTTTATTTCACAAAGTGTGAACATGTGACCCTTCCCCTTTAGTCATAAGTATTTCCCATTTTGCAGTCACTCTCTCCTGTCTCCCCCACATTTCCTACTAAAACATATACCTATGAGTGCGGAGATTGCCGCATTAAGGGCAGAGATCTCCGCACAGAGAAGATAGGGGAGCCATAGATGCATAACTCTGGACATAGCTTAGTGAGTAACATTTTATAGAAAGGTTAGTGGAACTGTTGTAGTTCTGCCAAATGTACAATAAAGTGTAGTTTGTCAATAGGCCTCAAAGTGCCATTTCTTGCAATGTAATTTAATCAAACCTTATGCATAAATTTGTCCTTTATTGGCTCATATAGCCAATGACCCAGACTATGCATAGGAACAGGCTGTATATTAACTGAAAATAGGACCTAATGCAATCATTAAATAACCAAATGACCACTACCAGGCAAACTGAATAATGTTAGTCTTCTCATGCTTTTGGAGAAGCTGCGAAATAGCTACAGATATATTTATGAGCAACAAAGTATTCAAGATCTTGGGAGCTAGCAGTTTTGGACACTGGCTCTTTTATACACGCTCACTCACTCACTCACTCACAAACTCATACATGCACACTGAGACACAAAGAGGCACAAACACACACATGCACACCCAAAAGGGCACCCACATACTCATTCATGCACACACTTCCCCATGCACACACACAAATTCATATAGGCTGTAACAAATGAAATCTTCACATTCACCTTAGGGACAAGTTTAGAAAGCCATGTGCATTTCCATGCAGATATGATTTGATCTATTCTTGAAAGGTATTGACAGAATATGGCCATGTAGTCTTAAGTCTTTGCACTGAAGCCCAATATTACCAAGGTGTGATCAAGATATGCGTCTAGTACAGTCCACCGTATTTTCCTTAGCAATGAACTCATAGCACTCTGAGAAACCATGCCAGTATCCTGCAAAGCTGATGCATTCACCACTTGCGGATTGCTACTGTGTAGTATTATTGGTACAGCTATGATAGAAGTGATGCCACATAACAGGCTGTGAGTTCATTGTTAAGGAAAATACGGTGGACTGTATTAGACGCATAGCTGAACTTACATGTGGCTTGAATGGTCAGATGACTTAATCCTAACATTCATACGTGGTTGAAACATTGACAAACCCCACTTGGTTTTTATACAAGGGATATTAAAAGGAACTGTAGGTTGTTTTACAGCATCTTACTATGTATGCTTATGAATTATGTACAACACCAGAGGAAACTGTAAAGTGTCTTATGTCATATCCAACCATATCTTTGGTAAGATATTAAGTACGGTTTTGGATCACTTTGTTGGTTTACATTTTGGTCAAGCAATTTTTTAGCAGATTTACAAAATGTATGCAATTGGTCAATAACAGAAAAAAACATTCATATTCATTTGAAACTGTTTTTTTTAGCAAACTCAGCAGATTCCGATGATTCAAATAAAGAAAAAACACAGAAAGCTAATAATTTAGCAATATCAAAAATTATTGAATTTGAATATCTTTGAGTATGTCTTCTAAATAACCCCGGCTATAATTTTTTCTGACATTAGAATTTGTCTAAAAGAGCCATTATCAACTTTTCCCAAATTGCTATGGACATTTCACCTATTGGGAGGCTAAAATCACAATAGTCTCTGCCTCGGCATCAACAAAATGGAGTTTATATGATTTAAAAAGGTCTTCTTAATTTCAGTGTATCTTGAAGTGTCTTATATCTGATATTTTTCGGATTATGAGGAAGCTTGAGAAAGCAAGGAAGTTGAATATTAAAGTTGCCCATCACTAAACGCAGTAATGAATTACGTCAATTTTGTTGATTGGTTCCAAGTCAAATTCTGGATCGATATTGGTGCAACCTCATTTATTGGAACTGGCTGGTTGCAAAATCACAACTATGGTTTTAATAGAAAAAAACGGATCTCTAATCAATTGGGCTACCGAACAGCAAAATGACCTATTCCAAGAGCTCTGTGGGTACGACATGCCTATACTTTTTTTAATTTAACAAAAACTGTTTGCTACTTTTTGTTACAAGTCAATCATCCGATATGTGAGAGGCCATAGCTGAAATGGAAGGAAGGGAGTCTCCTGTTCGGTGAAGTCAAGAGAGAGATAGATAGCTTATAAGAACTCATATTTTCACCAAGATGGCTGCTGCTTGAAACAAATGTAAATGTGTGCGCTTTGTTAATCTGCCAAAGTAAAGGCCAGGCCAGGGGTGGCTCCGCCACTAAGGTGGAGGAACTTCGCCCCACTGCTCAGAGAGAAGTGAAAAAGGGAAACATAAATTGATAATAAAAAGGTTATTATCATTTTATTTTTTGTTGCTGCAGGGCTGGGTTAGGGTGGGGCTGGTGGCTCAGAGAGGAGGAGGAGTGGACTGTGCAGTGCACACGTGCATGATTGTTTGGCCGTCCCTCTCAGGCCTGCCAAACCCTCATGCACACTTTGCATGTTCCCCACCAGGCTGCATTACACAGCCTGTTGGGCAACATGCCTAGGACCCCAGTCCGCATCTGAATGGCACTCAGACCAATCACAATGCTGCATTGCAGTGTTGTGATTAGATATGGGGAGGCATAGTTTGGGCAGGACCGAAGACGAAAACCTGAAGAGCTGACAAGAGGTGTGCTGCTCCCCTTTGCTGTGTGTTGCTTTGCTGGGTGGACCTGCAGCTTCAGCTTCTCTCTGTGGGCAGTGAAAAGGACTTAACATTATCCCAGCAATGGTATCCCTCCCAAAAAATAGCTCCAGGGGCTTGATGTAGACCTTTCCTCCTGTTAAGAATTCTCAGGGACACAAAGACTTCAGTGGCAGCTTCCTTGAAGTCCACTGCTGTGAGTTCTGACCTGCCTTGTCATGGCAAACCCAGATCTGGGCCTTTAAAAGTTGTTCCTGCTGCAAAGAACTTTCAAGCGCTAAAAAAACCTACACAATTGACGCTTCACCCTTCTTGCTGCTGGATTTTCTAACACAGCACCACTCTGCGGGAGAATCGACGCAGCTCCTGCTAGAAGCTGGAAGAATCCCCACATCCCGGGTCCAGAGCCCTTGTCTCTGAAGTCCGCGACCACCGCCCTGAATTCAGCGCAAGCCCTGCTGTGCAGCTAAAAGAAACAACACATTGCGGACTGCAGCTGAAGAAATTGATGCAGTGCCTGATTGCCACTGCCACATCGACGTCCAGCGTGTCCCGGATTTCCATGCACTGTGTTTGTGCCTCACACATCTCCAATGTAGCACCCACAGACCAGAACTGTCACTTCTCCCTGCAGTCCGGCTTCGACGCAGCTCTTCTCTGTTGCATCACGTGTTCAGCAAGGACTCGGGAACTGATGCATCGATTTGTTTTCCGATGCTTCCCTCCTCTGTGGCTGTTTTGCCTTGTGGGTTTTGACGCATTTGGGGTACTGTGTAAAAATCACGCATCCATTGATTTCTATGGACACAATTGCTAGAAACCTTTTAAAAGTCATGTTTTGAATTGAGTATATGTTGGAATTTTTTTCATTTTTGTCTTGTTTGGTTTAGATAATGATACTTTATTTTTTCTGAACTGCTGTGGTGTCCATTTGTAGTATTTTCACAGTGTTACTGTGTGTGTTATGTACAAATACTCTACACATCGCCTCTGAGATAAGCCTGTCTGCTTGTGCCAAGCTACCAAGGGGATGAGTGGGGGTTATCTAGGTGTGTAACTCCCCTATCCTGACTAGAAGGAAGAGTCCCTACTTGGACAGAGTTCATACTTCTGGCAACTGATCTAACCCAGCCCACATCTGTAACCGACTGTACACTGCTTATTGTCTGATGGTGGCATCTGAAGCTCCTCTAGGTCAAAGCTGGCTGAAAGTCACCTTAATCCTGCTTGATTGGTTGCGTCTGATTCTGTATAAGAGCAAGTAGTGCGTTATGTGGAGCAGCAGCAGCAGGGGCGTGTGGAGCCGGTGCCAAGTCTGCACCCGTACCAGAGACGGTGCCGGTGCCGGAGGCACGCCGGAGTCAAGTGACAGTCACGCCACTGCACCTGGCTCGCTTTGCTGGCTTATTTGGAGAGGCAGGACCCTTAGGCAGCAGCTTCAGGACCCCGAGGAGGCAGGACTAAGCAGCTAAGCCCTGTTTCTGCTCGGCTTCTGGATTCTGGATTTCTTAGAAAGGCACCCAAGGCATTCTCGAGGCATTACCTGGTGCGTGAGTGCATGAGCTCTACTCGTCCCTGCAGACAGTGTGCCATGGGCAATCTGTGGAGGCAACCCCGCTAGGAACGGGTGCGGCCAGCGGACTGATTGTTGTGCCCCATTGTGGCGTTTAAAGGCAGCCAAGGCAGTTGACAGAAAAAAGTGCCAACATCAAGCGGCTCCAATTCAGTGGCACCAGCTTGCCTCCAACTTGGTGGCTCAAACCTGTTGCATTTTAACTCTGGCTACCTCCATTATAACACAGCACTGAGATGGGTGTGGGTCGACTTAGCAGCAGGCAGAAGGCAGCCTAGTTGCTGGAACAGGAAGTGACCGTTACTATGCTAAGGTGACGAGTGACCTGTAAAGGCCTTATCGACAAGCTGGAAAGGGTCGGCGGGAGCAGGTAATGACAAGTTTATGATAATCCGACTGAATTTGAACTTACACTATTTGAACGTAGCGTCTGCAACAAGTGATTGAGCAGAGAAGAAAGGAAGCCATCTTCAAGGCAGAGCTGAAGTCTTTATCAAAACTATAAAGAAACAAAAGCCGAAAGACAGGAACTAAACACGCATAAGAATTACCCTGTACACGTGAAAAGGAGAAAAAATGTGTACTGCAAGAGTGAGCTAAATTAACGAATATCAGATTACACAGTGGTCCAGCCCTGAAGATAATCCCCAAATGCAAGGGGGGATTGGAAACGTGTCGGCTTTTTCCTTTAACGTCTACGAGGGAGTCATATTGAGTGGGACTCTTGTGAGGGTGTACCAATACAAAGCATACCCCCAGAGAGAATCAAAATGCTTATTTCCCCGTAGCGAGACGGTCTGTGTGCTTTGCAAAATAAGAAAGTGTAAACAATCTTAGCACAGCCAGACTGATTATTTGCTATGCTGACTGGTGTAACTATCTATAAGGATTACTGTATTGATAAGGTCCATTGTATTAACATGGTTTTAATGTTTTCATTATTATTTTTTTCAATTTGATAAGAGCATTATGTTCTGAAAGTTGAAATGTGTAACCTTGAATGCATCAAATATGCACAAATACTGCTGAAAGGTGATTTCAATGAATTACAATTGTTAAAGTAATGTACAATAACTGAATGTGTTGAATTTAAAATCTGCTGAATAAATAAGCAGTATTGTGAATTGGAGGCCAGGTACTCTCTATGTTACAATGGCGTCAGAGAGAGCGGCCCGTCAGTTCGCGGAGGCAGCCCGGTCAGAACCGGCATGGCTTGCAGATCCGCCTGGAGAGCCGTGGTGACCCCCACTCACCTGCCTCCCTCTCACTAGTGACAACATCACCATGAGAAGAAAGGATACTGCGCAGAACCCTTGTCAGAAGTTAACAGCGCCAGTATCGCCTCCGTCACCATCTCTCCGTGAACCAGAAGAAACAAGACTGAGCAGAGCCTCTGACAGAAGTAGTCAGAAGCAGAGGTGACGTGAGAGGCAGAGAGGGCCAGAGGGACAGAGGGCTAGAGGGACAGAGGTTTGGTGGTCTGCTGGATTATCTTGGGGCTTTTTGCAGGATGAACCGGGGGTATAAATAGGAGCAATTGGGAGCTAGAGGGAAGTGCAAGGCGGATGATCTCACCACTGGCCAGTCCCTCACTTCTAGCTCCTAGCCCCAGCTCTGTGCACCCTGTTCCTTGCTCTGGGTTGTCAGAACTTTGACTGCCTCTGCCTCTTACACCCTTGTCTCTTTTGCTTCTCACTGCACTACTGTACAGCGGCATAAGCCATTCAGCTACAGCTACAGACACACATCAATAGTTGGAAATAGACACAGACCCAGGCAACAGCTTATGGCTGGAGCACTTCTTTCCCTCAAGGTAGAGGCGTTTTCTCTTCCACCTCCTGAGTTACCCACTTCCTGAATTAGGCTCTTCCACCACCACATGCATCACCCACCTCTTGAATTACACTCCTGCTCCCCTTTGTAACTAAGCTGTGCTGTTTTTTTAGGCATTGGCACAAGTATTAGCACCAGCAACAGGCAGTAGAGACACACCGACTAGCTGCTAACTCCAACCCCGGAATACTCTCTGCGCCTTGCAAGGAATAAGGTGGGGACGGGGGAGAAGAAACTAGCCAACCTACTGCTCAGCCTTGCTTTCCTAGGTAGGCTAACTGTACCAAAGCCGAAAACTCCTCAGGTGCACCTTGAGGTCTGGGAATGAAAGCCGCACAGCCACTTCAGTGGCAGGTAAAAGGAAAGATCAGCGCAAAGCGCTGAGTGAACCTATCAATAGACTCTCACGGACACACCAGATCACAAGGTCCTAGTAGAGAGAGACTGTGCCTCACCAAATCAAACAACAAGAACTGGTTAACAACCAAAGATTTACACAAAATTATCATTTGTGATGGACACATGGGCAGTACTGAGCTCAAGCATCAAAGAGCATAGGTCTCTCCCCTCTTCTCTACATCCAGAGGTCACAGCTCAAACAGAAGCAGTTGCTGCGACCCTAGCACCAGCAAGTGACGGGGATCAAAATACGGACAATGAAGTACAAGACATAAGAAGTAGCTATGAATTGACAGCTCAAGACAGAGGAAGGGGAAGTCATGATAAGGCAATGGGTAACATAAACACACTCACACAAACAGGAAAGCATGCCTGAACCAAGCACTGACAGCAAAGGCACCACCCCCCTACTGCGGGAGGCCCCTGAGGCTCCGCTCAAACAAAAAATCTTAATTCTGCCCAAATCAAACTCAAAGCCTTATTTGTTCTAGGAACCTGAGCCTCACATGCTTCAAACAACATTGGCAAGAACAGCTGCAACTAAATCAGAAGATGCACCAAGCAGCCACATAACAGCCAACTGTGAAGGACCCCATTCATTGATCAGCTCTGACTCCTACGTCCAAACACAGATCAACAACAAGGAGAAAGAAAAACTAGATTGGAAAGAGGAAGGGCCAGTAATCACTTACACTCATATAACCCAGAAAATAACAGAATCTCAGGCAGCAAATCAGTATGACAAAACTGACTGTGGCATAGGGATGACAGACACTAAACCAGTGGAAACTGCTAAAGCTGTAACGAGTAATATCTTAAACCTCACAACAGATGAGTGTGAAAGGCTGGTAGCCTCATACTCTGTAGCTATACCTCAGAAGGATAATAATAAAGCCCATTGAGATAGGGTTGCTGAGGAACAGAAAACCTATGATCTTCTTTACTAAACACTTTACAACCCTCAATAAAAGCCATGCAGTATAATTCAGATAAAATAAATATTCAACTATCTCATCTTAACTTCATGGCAATACATGTTTCAAACATTGATGGCAAATTATCTGATATGAGTAACATGATCAAGAGTATCCAAGCTGAAACACAACTAATTCAGCCAAGTTGCACTTGCTTCACTATCGTTGACAAACTTACAACAATACCATCCGGAGGTAAAGCAAGAATGGAACACCTCACCAGCCAAGAAAAAGACATGACAGGTCCAACCTCTAGCAGCTCAGGCGCAAGTATGCAGCAGAGTTGGAAGCAAGAACTTTCTAACAAACCTCCTAAATGCAAAGAGACGCCGGATCAAATCTCCTCAGAGAAGAGTAGCAAGGTACCTGACCATACCAGCAAAAAGGCCTAGGACGCAAAAGCGGGCATAGGCTATGAACATACTATCGAAAATCATCCTAAGCAGGTCCTAGGCACACAGATTCAGAGTCTACTGGCACCCAGCTGCAACAGGCAATTGAACTAGCAGTCAGCAGCTGCCACAGCCCCCGGGGCAACCTGAAGGAGAACAAGAAGCAGAAAAAAAACAGTATGAAACAAAACATCACCAGAAACAGAGGCGGAAAGGGAGGAACAAGGACACCAACATAATGGCATATTTTAAGGCAGAAATAGAGACCCCAGTAGGGGAAAAAGCAGCACAGAGGTCAAACCGGGCATTGATAACCTTGCAGACCATGGAGCTTGCCTCCAGCCAGAAGCACCCATGAATGAAGCGGGCACAGATCTCAGAGGTATAATTAAGAATGAATGTCAGGCAAACCGCACCTCCAGACCAACTGAGGGGACCTAAAACGGGACCACCTGTGGCTGCTCAAAAACTCTATGGACTGAAGTACCGCCAACTTCCATAGAGATAATCCCTCTAAAACAGGAAGAACTGTCAGCTGTAGAAACCAACTCAAGCAGCCTTTGCCAGAAGGAGCCCAAGACTCATACCATCATGCTCATCCCTGAGTATAAATCCAAAGGCTGGGGATGCATTTTGAACAGAGGAAATATTCTGCGATTACTATCATCCATCAGAAACCTGGCTGACATAGGCTCATGAGAACTGAAATCTATAGAGTTCAAGGATCTCAAACATCTGTCAGATCAAGAGGTAAATGTAAATGTACAGGAATTTATATAGAGCAAATCACCGAGTGGTTTCTAAGCGCTTGCTTAGGGAACCCGTCCTGGTATTCCCCTGTGAGATAACCCCAGCAGGGTATCCGCAAGGTGAAAGCCAGGCATCCCGCCGCGAGGGGCCGTTGTGGAGATTAAGCAAGCTATTGCCCAGAGTCGCAGATTGTGAACCCATGAATCGAGTAGGCACCGGAGCGAGAATTGTCGAGTCCATGGACATTTTAGGACTCAAGAACCCGCCGAGCCGGGAATTGAACCCTGGTCCCGGGCTGACCTCTGCTTCCAGGTCTGCCTCCTCTAACCAGTGAGCCATACTTCTCCAAGACAACCTGTGCCACACAGGAAATAGCAAAGAGAATCATGAATGAGCAGAGCCAATTAAATGCCTCTGGGATCCGACTAAAACCCTATAAAAAAACAGATACCCAGAACCTCTTCTCCAAAACCAACAAGGTAACCATTTTCAAAAATGGGGCAACCCAATGGGTCAAGGACCTGGGTGAAGTGCGATAAGAGAAACAAAGGTCCTTACCATCAATCAAATATTGCATGAGTCAATACTTAGTTACTCAGGCAAAATATTATTCAGAGCATATCCTAATTCTACAGCTCTATGAGATGAATCCTATATGGAGTACAGCAAACACAACAGACTTATTTATTACCAAGCAATTTAATTCATTGCTAGTCCAATAGATATTTTTTAGTTCATAAAACAAATTTTCTGAATGTCAATTCAGTACATTAGTACAGCAACTTGATCAAAGGTGATTATGCCCCAAGAGGGGACGTGCAAAGGCAGACGTGATGAGGGATGATATAAGTGTTTAGAAAAAATATAGAAAGAATCAGAAAATTGTGACAAAGAGTGAATTACAATCTTTACAATGGAGAGAGTACGGTCTGGGAATTACTGTCCCAATAGACACCCAGCCATAATATTATTCTTATATAATTTCATCAATGCAAAATCGACATACATTCTAAAATAGGCACGTCAGGTTGGGGGGTGGATCAAGGTTCGGGTGAAATCACGAATTGGGCATCGACATTTCGACTCGTCTAGTGACCCGACGGGTAGGTTAAACTCGGCCGTGCGAGTCTTCATCAGGACAATAGAGGGAAGGGCAATATCACCAAGACTTGGTAATACCTGCAAATGTGCAAAGCAGGAGTTATATCAACCGTAAGTGGACACTCTCACATCGGGAAAGGATATATTATTTCGCCTTGCGCTATTCAATAGTGCTTGATGAGTTTATTGATTATTTCTCAACGATAGTCATATATAAACCACACTGGTGTCAAAACATTAGTGAGGTATCGTGCACTGGAGACGTGGCAAGCTATTTCCCATAGTCCTATTCAAAAAAAGGAGGGAGCAACCTTCCGTTCGACCAGCGCTTAGCTTGTAGGACTCCCAGCTGGGAGTCCAACGAGTGAAGCGCTGTACGAGCGAAAGGTTGATCCCCCTTTTGACTACGACCATGGGGACATAACTTGCCACGTTTGAAATTTCTCATTGAATGAGAGGATTTTGTCCCTACAAACGCCGGGAGTCCTACAAGCGAAGCGCTGGTCGAACGGAAGGTTGACCCCCCTTTTTTTGAATAAGACTATGGGAAATAGCTTGCCACGTCTCCAGTGAGGGTTATTCTAATTCCACATTGAATGCGAGGAACTTGTCCCTAACAGAGAGATACTGATGTGACTTATGCCATAATCTGCACAATACCGTACTAATGTTTGGACACCAGTGCGGTTTATATATGACTATCGTTGAGAAATAATCAATATACTCATTGAACACTATTGATCTCACTTTCTGCCTCATTTATCTGCGGATCCACCATTGTTAGTCGTGGTCAACCAATTAGAGCAAACAGGATCTGAGGATTCTCCACAAAATATCTGCGGAGGATCTGCGGCATGACAAATATTTTGGACCTTAATTTCTCAAAAACTACTGAAGTGATTTACATCAAATCACACAAAGCATGCTTTCTGGTCTAGTGTGAGGATCTAGCTTCCCGCCAAATTTTGTGTAATTCCATTCAGCTGTTTTGGAAGTATCACTGCTCAGTTTTCTTATGGAAACGTGTTTTGATGATCAATCCAAGCTTTCCAGGAGGAAGCAGGCGTGGATGAACTTTTTTGGGGAAAGTTTCATGAAGATTAATCAAACAGTGGCAAAGTTATATATATATATATATTCACTGAAAAAACCATGGGTTATAGACCATATATAGTTAGGAATTAGCATTTACAAAACCTTATTTTACTCACACAAAACCATTGAAATTTCATATATAGTTAGTTGCACTAACTATATATCGCGCACCCGCAATCCACTGCTGATCATGTCACATAATACATCATTCATGACATGATCAGTGACATCACTGATGACATCACTGATGACATCTCAAATGACATCACTGATGACATCACTGATGACAACATCCAGTGACTGTATGTTTCTGAAAAGTCAAAATATGTCTTACATATTGAAGAATGAGTGGATGTATAAGTGTCTGGATGAAGGATTTAGTAGGTGCATGACTGACTGTATGAGTGAGTGATTAAATGTGTCTCACTGAGTGCATGGGTTAGTGACTAAACTGTCTTAATTTGTGCATCATTATATCTGTTGTTCTGTAAACTGCTGCATGTGTTGATCAGTAGCTTTATGATTAAGTATATGGGTTATTGATTGGTTGCCCAAGTATTTGTATGGGAGAGTGAGTGTGTGTCTGGGTGGCTGTGAGGTGTGTGACTATGTGCATAGTTGTGTGAGCAGTTGATTCACTAGATGTATGGGTTCAAAAGTGCATGTGGAAACAGCTGTATGGGCGGTTGACTGTGTGCATTAGTGTATTAGTGAGTGAATGGATATCTCAGTGCTACATGTCAAAGTAAGTACATATGTAAAACACAGTACATGTGAGAGTTGACATATATAAATAACTGTGCATAAGAGCCAGTGAATGTGTGAGTGGCTGTATGGATCATTGTGAACTTGTATCAGGGATTGTATAACAGAGTAAATATGTGTTATTATATGTTTGAATAAGTAAGGTGTGTATAACTGTATAGTTGAGGAAATGGAAGTGTGATTGATTCTTTGCATGACTGACTAGGTGTGTGAGTAACTCCATGGATGAGTGACAGTCTGTGAGTGTCTGTTTACTCTGAGTGTATCTAAGATTATATTAGAGTCTGAAGAGGTTCACCGTATTATCACATGAATGATGTCATCAGTGATGTGATCAGTAATGTCAAATGAGATGTCATCAGTGATGTCATCAGTGATGTCATTTGAGATGGCATCAGTGATGTCATCGGTGATGTCATTTGAGATGTCATCAGTGATGTCATCAGTGATGTCATTTGAGATGTCATCAGTGATGTCATCAGTGATGTCATCAGTGATGTCACTGATCATGTCGTGAATGATGTAATATGTGACATGATCAGCAGTGGATTGCGGGTGCGCGATATATAGTTAGTGCAACTAACTATATATGAAATTTCAATGGTTTTGTGTGAGTAAAATAAGGTTTTGTAAATGCTAATTCCTAACTATATATGGTCTATAACCCATGGTTTTTTCAGTGAATTTTCAAGGTTTTGTAAATGCTAATTCCTAACTATATATGGTCTATAACCTATGGTTTTTTCAGTGAATTTCAATGGTTTTTTAATAGCAAATATCAAAAGCTTTAAAATGTCAAGTACATGGTAGGTAAAAACATTTTCGTGTTTATGCACACTGATGTGCTTTGAACGCTGCCCCCCCCTCCTCTTTTCTTTTAGGAGTATTCTCTCTGCAGATAGTGAAGGGTAGGTAACGCAGGCCTGTGCCCCCGTTGTAATCCGTCGTGCCTGCTTCCCTCTCCATTTGATTGATTGTTATCCTAGCATTTATTGTTTTGGAATTGGTTCTCTTTGGTTCATTCTCTATTTACAAACAAGCACAGAGTCGCAATACTCTGTTTAGTCTTTGCAGATAGTGAAAAATCGTTAAAAAAACTAAAGGAATCAAGCAAAATCAGTAGGCCACTAATGGGATCTCTTTTTGACCTCGCTAAAATAGAAACATTAGGAACAACCCCTCATAAGAAATACGAAACTAGTGAGAGGAACTGAGCTCGACACCATGATGGCTGCAAGACAGCTCGGCTCCGCCGCCCACCCCGCCCAAAATAACGACAAACCCTATGCAAATATTATAAATATATACAACACACCAGCAAAGTAACAGGGTAAAACGTTTTATTAAATAACTATTTACATGGCAGCCTGCTGCAACATCGATCCAAATGCATGACGCCATTCCCGGGATTTCTCCTACCCCCTCCTCAAGTCTTGTTGCCCTGATGTGGCCTAAGATCGCCCCCGACATAGGCGGCCGGCTCCCGGGGTCAGGCGGAACTTTTTGCCTTTTAGTGACTCTTCCATTCTGGACCTTGTCCCACAATCCGTTTGACCTGAAGACACGTCCTGCGGTGCCCTAGTCCGACCATCACATATTCCTGCGCCAGGAGACGGCGTGGGGTGCACTAGAAGGGAGAGGCAGCGCGAACGAGCCTCCCCCACCTCCCCAGGTGGAGGTTTCTCAGCTACACCCCAGCGCTTCACGCAACCAGCTGACTTGCGCCCGCTCTTCCGGAACAGTGCCTCCCTCGGCCAGCTGAATTGCGCCTGCTGCACACCTTGTCCCACAATCCGTTTGACCTGAAGACACGTCCCGCGGTGCCCTGGTCCGACCATCACATATACCTGCACCAGGAGACGGCGTGGGGTGCACTGGAAGGGAGAGGCGGCGCGAACGAGCCTCCCCCACCTCCCCAGGTGGAAGTTTCTCAGCTACACCCCAGCGCTTCACTCGACCAGCTGACTTGCGCCCGCTCTTGCGACACAGTGCCTCGCTCGGCCAGCTGAATTGCGCCTGCTCTTGCTATTACAACGTCTCACCCGCCATCCAACGGAATTGCACCCAATCTTGCGGTACAGCGACAGGCGGCTGCTACGGAGCTCACGAAATGGCGGTCGGCTCCACAGACTTGGGCCTGGCCTGCAAGGATGGCTCTGGGCAACCGTGGAACTCGGACGCTTGACTGCTAGGGCATGGGCCCCATTCCCAAAAGAGTCCCCTCAGCCTTGAAGTTTCTACAACAGTCACCGGGACCCCCGACTCCCGCAGACTTTCGGTGGGGAGCGGCTGCCATGATTGCTCGCGGAATGGCCACGACGTAGCCACGGGATGCTCTCATGCTGACGCCAGCTTCAATCTGAAACATCCAGAAACACTGTAGACTACCAATTCGATCAGTTCCGGTGGAGCCCCAACGTGACCCGGTAGAGAAGAACTTGCCCTCCCCTCTTTGACTGAAGGTTCTTGTTGCCTGTCCCTTCTGTTGTCATTTAACAGAACTTTTTGGACTGCTGAAAGGGGTTCTGTTCCGACCGCTGGTTGGTGGAGACATTTTGACTATATTCTGGATCTGCGTTGTCGCGTAATGCGTCATATGACGCGCCGCGTTAGCGCACCCGGAAGTGCTCCGATGCGCGAGGCGCAGCTTCCCGGAAGCGATCCAGGGCGCGGCGCGCAGCGCGTAACGTAAGCATAACAGGTCATGTGACTTGTTAATAAAACTTTTCATTGGTTCATTTTACTTTTGTTTTTCTAATGATGGAAGGCTTGGTCATATGACCTAAAAATAACACTTTTCATTGGTTTAGAACATTTTTTTTTCCCAAATGATGAAAGCCCCACCTTTTTTTTTCTCACTCTGACTTGTAAAGCAAAGGACCCAGATGCATTTACAGTTTATCACTAACAATGTTCCAGGCTAATGTATTTTCCCGGGAAATTTACAACTGTCCTGCAAGTAAAATATTCCTATTTCGAGAAAAAGGGCGTTTCTTCGTCCCATGAGGGAGCCGTTGAACAAAAGAGGCTCGACCTGCTGTCTTAGTCGCTGATAGGCATGAATATCGGATTCTTATCGATCATTTTCTGTTGCAGGAGTGGAAAACACAACAGCCCTTGACCATTTATCTTTACTGCTTTCCTGCGTATTATACCTTTTAACCGTCATGTAATCGGGCTGCTTTATTTCACTTGCCTTTTACTGAATCGAAAACAGTGGCTATTATTCAAAACTTTACCAATCTAGGTACTACTACCATGTTTTGTTTTAAAAACGTTTATTGTGAAAATGTCAGTATACAAATACGGGCCTATAACCACGTGGGCCGGCCACGGAGCAAACTGTAATCGTATATGATGAGGGGACATTTACACTGTAGAAGAACGTAACGGGCGGGCCATTAGGTTGCAAGAACTAAGGTGTCTAACAGTTGCGGAATCGGTGGACGTACATTTTATAATTAAAGTACGACAGGGCCAGTTACAATAAAATTATCTAGATATACATTTGCAGGCAAGTACCATGGGTGACGTTAATTCGAACTTTCAATAGTACAGTAATCAATAGCACATCAGAACTTAATATCAATAGGGATATCCAAATGTTCAATCAGTACTCGTCCCCGCCCGCCATGTGCTTCAAAACTGCATACGTATCTCGTGATATCAAGGCTGGGCAACCAGTACACAACAAGGAGTTACGAGTCCCATTTATACCGGCGCCATTTTGGGCGAGGCCGGGCAGGTCCAGGATATAGTCAAAATGTCTCCACCAACCAGCGGTCGGACCAGAACCCCTTTCGACAGTCAAAAAAGGTTCCGTTAAATGACAACAGAAGAGATAGGCAACAAGAACCATCAGTCAAAAGAGGGGACGCTTTCGGGAATGGGGCCCATGCCCTAGCAGGCAAGCGTCCGAGTTCCAAGGTGTCCCAGGGCCATTTTAGTGGACCAGGCCCAAATCCAAAGAGTCGGCTGCCATTTTGAGAGTCCTGTTGCAGCCACCTATCGCTGCACCGCAAGAGTAGGCACAATTCAGCTGGATGGTGGGCGAGACGCTGTAGCCGCAAGAGCTGGCGCAACTCAGCTGGATGGCGGTTGAGGCACAGTGCCGCAAGAGCGGGCGCAATTCAGCTGGATGGTGGGTGAGGCACTGTGCTGCAAGAGCGGGCGAAACTCAGCTGGATGGAGGGTGAGGCACTGTGCCGCAAGAGCGGGCGGAACTCAGCTGGATGGCGGGTGAGGCACTGTGCCGCAAGAGCGGGCGGAACTCAGCTGGATGGCGGGTGAGGCACTGTAGCCGCAAGTGCGGGCGCAACTCAGCTGGATAGCGAGTGAAACGCCAAGGGGCGCCCCACTGCAGCTGAGGAGCCTCCACCTGGGGAGGCGGGAGAGGCCCGTTCGCGCCGCCTCCCCCCCGCCCCCGGGGCACCCCACGCCGTCTTTCGGCGCAGCATTGTAGGATGGCCAGACCAGTGCAGAAACTTGCTGGACACCACCTCGGTGCCATCCGGATCTCGGCGCGTTGTGCTGCCTTCGGCCTACTGTAGCCGCAAGTGCGGGCGCAACTCAGCTGGATAGCGAGTGAAACGCCAAGGGGCGCCCCACTGCAGCTGAGGTGCCTCCACCTGGGGAGGCGGGAGAGGCCCGTTCGCGCCGCCTCCCCCCCCCCCGGGCACCCCACGCCGTCTTTCGGCGCAGCATTGTAGGATGGCCAGACCAGTGCGGCAACTTGCTGGACACCACCTCGGTGCCATCCGGATCTCGGCGCGTTGTGCTGCCTTTGGCCTACTGTATCCGCAAGTGCGGGCGCAACTCAGCTGGATAGCGAGTGAAACGCCAAGGGGCGCCCCACTGCAGCTGAGGTGCCTCCACCTGGGGAGGCGGGAGAGGCCCGTTCGCACCGCCTCCCCCCCCCCTGGCACCCCACGCCGTCTTTCGGCGCAGCATTGTAGGATGGCCACACCAGTGCGGCAACTTGCTGGACACCACCTCGGTGCCATCCGGATCTCGGCGCGTTGTGCTGCCTTCGGCCTATTCGCACATCGGTCCGCTACTGACGCCGCCTCACAGGCCAACGGATTTTGTAGGCTTTTTAAAGCCCAAAGCCGCATAACAGGTCATGTGACTTGTTTATAAAACTTTTCATTGGTTCATTTTACTTTTGGTTTCCTAATGATGGAAGGCTTGATCATATGACCTAAAAATAACACTTTTCATTGGATTGGAACATTTTTTTTCCCAAATGATGAAAGCCCCACCTTTTTTTTTCTCACTCGGCAGTCCAAAAAGGTTCCGTTAGATGACAACAGAGGGGACAGGCAACAAGAACCATCAGTCAAAAGAAGGGAGGGCAAGTTCTTCCCTACCGGGTCACTTTGGGGCTCCACCGGAAGTCATCGAATTGGTAGTCTACAGTGTTTCTGGATGTTTCAGACTGAAGCTGGCGTCAGCATGAGAGCACCACCATCTCGTGGCTCCGTCGTGGCCATTCCGCAAGCAATCATGGCAGCCGCTCCCCACCGGAAGCCTGCGGGAGTCGGGGGCCCCGATGACTTTTGTTGAATCTTCAAGGCTGAGGGGACGCTTTCGGGAATGGGGCCCATGCCCTAGCAGGCAAATGTCCGAGTTCAAATGTGTCCCAGGGCCATTTTAGTGGACCAGGCCCAAATCCGAAGAGCCTGCCGCCATTTTGAGAGTCCTGTTGCAGCCGCCTATCGCTGCACTGCAAGAGTGGACGCAATTCAACTGGATGGTGGGCGAGACGCTGTAGCCGCAAGAGCGGGCGCAATTCAGCTGGATGCCGACTGAAACGCCAAGGGGCGCCCCACTGCAGCTGAGGAGCCTCCACCTGGGGAGGCGGGGGAGGCCAGTTCGCGCCACCTCCCCCCCCCGGGGCGCCCCACGCCGTTTTTCGGCGCAGCATTGTAGGATGGCCAGACCAGTGCGGCAACTTGCTGGACACCACCTGGGTGCCGTCCGGATCTCGGCGTGTTGTGCTGCCTTCGGCCTATTCGCACAACGGTCCGCTACTGACGCCACCTCACAGGCCGACGGATTTTGTAGGCTTTTTATAACCCAAAGCCGACTAAAAGACAGACCAAAGCAGCCCATTGTTGCTACTCCGGGGAAGGAGGGGCAAGGACAGTATCAAGCGGACGGTGAATGCTTTGAGATGGATGTTGCAGCAGGCTGCCATGTAAATAGTTGTTTAAAATGTT